>NC_090332.1:65593048-65893326 GCF_035084215.1 Heptranchias perlo
GCAAAGAATGTAGCAGAACTGATTTGAAGTGCTCTTAGTGCTCACATACCAACACTCTCTCATAGCTGTCAGAAGTGCAAAAATTATGTGGGATGTTAGCCAGTTATTTTTAGGTTAACAATAATACTTAGCACAAAACCCATTAATTATAATCATGCTATTTTTGAGTATTCTTTTGGCTTTTCAGAGTAGATATCTCTGTTAGAGCTGGCAAGGATCGGTAGATTAAGGTTTAATTTGATTGTACTTGGAGGTCAGAGAGAAATGATGCAGAACTTTCTCTAAAGAGATGGTATAACTGGGTAGGAGTTTATCATAGAATACATTGTGCATGACCTGTGGAATAAATGGGGTTGATGGTAAGATGCAAAGCACTGCAGAGCAGTATTGGTATACAGCCAAGATACAGTGCAAATCCTAGAGTCCCAAGAGTTTGAAGAAAAATAAGTAATTACAAAATGTGAGACAACAAAAATAGCTTTTTCATTTGAATGGGCAGAATCCTTCCCTCAAATGTTTTACTGAAAAGTATATTAGACCTGTATCTTACACCATAAACAATTGTATTATATTGTTTAATGATTTGAAAATTACTTTTACAAAATGTGGGATGTTAGCCAGTTATTTATTAGAAAACACAGACACTCTAGATATTCTGCTCTTGTCACCGATAACTATTGAAATTGTATCTGCACATTGCCCATCCAGATTGAGTCATTGGCCATGAAATTCCTTGGAACTGCTCCCAGGAAACCTTGTTTAGTCGTGTAAACAGAGTTTCTGCCACACGTCCGGCGGCGAAACAGGACCGGCTCCGAAGAATTTCCCTATCATTGTCATAAATCCAGTTTTTAAAGGATTTATAAGAGCACAAGTTCACAACACTTGCAAGGAATATTTTAAGTATTTCAACTTCTTTACCGCATTTTAACTATCATGCAAAGAGGAACTATGACACGTTTGGGGTGTTTCATGCAACTCTTTGAATAGCTATTCAAAGAGTTGCATGAAACACCCCAAACGTGTCATAGTTCCTCTTTGCATGATAGTTAAAATGCGGTAAAGAAGTTGAAATACTTAAAATATTCCTTGCAAGTGTTGTGAACTTGTGCTCTTATAAATCCTTTAAAAACTGGATTTATGACAATGATAGGGAAATTCTTCGGAGCCGGTCCTGTTCCGCCGCCGGACGTGTGGCAGAAACTCTGTTTACACGACTAAACAAGGTTTCCTGGGAGCAGTTCCAAGGAATTTCATGGCCAATGACTCAATCTGGATGGGCAATGTGCAGATACAATTTCAATAGTTATCGGTGACAAGAGCAGAATATCTAGAGTGTCTGTGTTTTCTAATTACCCATTTATCATCTGCACTTGTTTAAAAAGCTGATTTTACAAATTTTCAGTTATTGATTCCAACTGAGTATATCTGCTATGATATTTTTATGAGTACCTTTGCACTAACAATTTTATACAGCCCATGTTGTAAAAAAACATTTTTCTGTTTAATACAAAATGGACTTCTGATTACACCTGATGCAGTGCTTTTACATAGAATTTGCAGCACAGAAACAGGCCATTCGGCCCAACTGGTCTATGCCGGTGTTTATGCTCTACATGAGCCTTCTCCCACCTACTTCATTTAACCCAATGAGTATGACCTTTTATTCCTTTCTCCCTCATGTACTTATCTAGCCTCCCCTTAAATGCAAAACTGAATAATATGTCATTAGGTTCTAGCTGTACAGAGAAATGTTAAATGCTAACACCGGTGACAAGAATTATCACAGAATCAATTACATGTTCTGACTTGCATGAGTTAATGAATGTACTGAACTTAACCTGACTTTCTGCTGTGAAGCACAATGACTATAATTTTTAATGCTGATGATTAAAAGGGGAATTGCCTTCCTGGTGCATTGACTTTGTGCATCGTTTTATCGGGTTTGTAAATAGATATATATTATCAGGTCACTGATTGTGCCTGCTTAAAATTATTTTTTAAAGATCTGTGTGAAAAGTGCATTATGATTATTTGTGTTGGTGAGCAATGTTATCAGGCAGCCAGGAGAGGGGCTCTGAAACTGGGATTTCACAGCAAGCCTATTGCTGGCTATTCAAAGAGTTGCATGAAACACCCCAAACGTGTCATAGTTCCTCTTTGCATGATAGTTAAATTGCAATCTTCGTTGTCTTTCTTCTGATTATTGACCAACCCAAGCTATTGCAGGTACTTCGTGATGCATTATTTCTTTCTGTGCGGTGGGGATATGCAGCGCCATTTTAACGGGATGCTCACTTTGCTGAGTTCCTGATCTCAGCCACTCTGCTGTGGGGAGTGCTGACCAGAGGCCAGATAACTCCTAACGGAGAAGATAGGAAAGTGACAGGATGAGATGACCCCCTAGCTTTCTTGATGATCAGTTCATATAGGTATTGGTGGAGGGTCCTGGGAACAGGTTTGCATGAACCAGAGTCAAGAGGGGAGAAAAACTAGAAAGCAGAGTTGTAAAATGTCAATTTGTCACTTTGGTTACTTTCAGCCAAGTTTACTGTAATATTCAAAGCAACCAGTTAAAATGATGAAAATGTTTGTGTCCATTTCTGAGTAAATGTGTCACTGCTACTGTGAACTGTTTATGATAACTTGATTAAAGATTTATGTGATTTTTCTTTACCATCATATTATCTAATGAATAAAAGATACTGTGTGTACTGTTTATAGAAATAAATAAATGATACAAAATTATTCCTTGTCTTCCATCTTTTATTGTTATTGTACCATCTGCAACTGGACTGTTCAAACCTGGTTTTAGTAATATTATGGTCTGTCTGGAAGAATGTAAGGAGCCAGGCTTGCTGCATTCAGGATAACCAAACCTACATGTGACCTAAATGGTAATCCTTAAAGGGACCGCTGGAGGCCATTATCAAAAAGGTAGGTTCATTAAAAAATACTTACCCAAATGTGGAGCTGGGAGGAGCAGGACCTAAGACCTACAGTCAAAATTTAAATCCGCCTCACTGCCTCGGGACTCACAGCAGGCATCTGCAGCTCGCTGGACTGATTTAGATGTGGCCCGAGGACCAATATCGGGTGGGCCGTGGGCCTTGGGCCTACCCATTCTGGTGCAGGGACTGTTCCCTGTGCTGAGTTTGGGCATCCAGGTCGTCGCTATCCAATTCCACCCATTTAAGTTCATAACTTTGGTACCGTTCTCTAAACTTGTGCAGTTTAAAATCAACAAATTGCTGCTGTTTCACTTAAGACTTAAATATGTGTAGATCACTTGGTAATGTGCCGCAGAATCTACATTCACTTGCTGCAGAATTTGATGTTTGCCACAGAAATTGGAGTTGAGGTGTCACAGGATTCTAAGGACCCTAAATATAACACATGAAGTGGAATCTAAGTAATTATAATTCATTTTGCTGCTGCATGTCCTGTCAGACAGCATCTGTCTAGTACTAGTGCTGAATTAACATTGTCCGATACTATTATCATGTGTTTGGGTTTATATTCTGGAAAACTTATTGGGTACAGCATCACCATTCACTCCCATAAGGGGTCTTTGCATTTCCTATGATCTGGAATGCATCTGTTCCTGCCCAATATCAAGGTAAATGACAGAAAAACCCAAGGATTGTAACAGAGAACGCTTACTCTCTATGCTGACGACTGGAATGTATCATGTGCAGTCACGTGGTACTTCTCTCTTCGGACTGGATATATATTCCTACCAAATCAGGATGAAGTTTTGGGCCAAGGAGTGATTTTATTTGCATCAGGCAGGCAAATGAACAATATAACAGAGTGAAATTTTTTTTCATATCCTCCTCGATACATAAAAATAATAGACACCACTTGCTTTCTCTCTAAACATAGGGGGTTAAATTCAATAACCCCCAAAACCAGGCATGGGTATCGCGATCCACGATTAACTCACGCCCGATGCTTCCGGCGCGGGCAGCACATGAGCTTCGTGCTGCCTGTTCATTAACATTATTTCTCTGTGCAGCCTTTCAGCAGCGTGGGTAGCACTGGCTGCAGGCTCCTCTATTGAGGGTCAGCATCCTTCCACCACCTATGCTCCAGTCACTGGGGATGCACCTCGTAGGAACACTAGGATAGGTGAAGGCACACGAAGAACAGGCACTAAGGGAATGCACAAGGGTGAATAGTCTCCTTTTGTTTGCATAATTTCATTTGTTAATTTATAAATGTGACTTTGAATTTGCATTTGGTGGTGGTTTTTATTTCTGCGATGAGCTGAGGGAGAAAGCACTTGTAATCAGATGGACGGCAATTTGATGATCATGTGGGAACGGACAGGTGGGGAGTGTAGGATGGTTGGTGACTTGGGAAGTGTTCACATTATTGATATTGCTCACAGATCAGGTGAGCAGGCAAAGCCCTTGCAGACAAGACCTGTGTTCCTTGTTGTCCCCTTGCGTCTACCTCCACTTCCTCCTCCGACTCCTCTCCCTCCTCCTCCTCAGCCTCTTCCTCCTTCTCCTCAGCCTCTGGCTCAGGGTCTTGCCGGATAATCGGTGGCAAGGGCTGGACCCTCATAATGGCGAGGTTGTGCAGCACAGAAACATAGAAAATATGAGCAGGAGTAGGCCATTCGGCCCTTCAAGCCAGCTCCGCCATTCAATATGATCATGGCTGATCCTCTATCTCAATACCATATTCCCGCTCTCTCCCTAGAGCCATTGATGCCTTTTGTGTCTAGAAATCTATCTAGCTCCTTCTTAAATATATTCCGTGTCTTGGCCTCCACAGCCTTCTGTGGTAGAGAATTCCACAGGTTCACCACCCTCTGAGTGAAGAAATTTCTCCTCATCTCAGTCCTAAATGTCCTACCCCATATCCTGAGACTGTGACCCCTCGTTCTGGATCCCCAGCCGGGGGAAACATCCTCCCTGCATCCAGTCTGTCTGGCCCTGTCAGAATTTTATATGTTTCAATGAGATTCCCTCTCATTCTTCTAAACTCGAGTGAATACAGGCCGAGTCGACCCAATCTCTTCTCATACGACAGTCCAGCCATCCCAGGAATCAGTCTGGTGAACCTTCGCTGCACTCACTCTATGGCAAGAATATCCTTTCTTAGGGAAGGAGACTAAAACTGCACACAATACTCCAGGTGTGGTCTCACCAAGGCCCTGTATAACTGCAGTAAGACATCCTTGCTCCTGTACTCAAATCCTCTTGTAATGAAGGCCAACATACCATTTGCCTTCTTAAGCTTGCTGCACCTGCATGTTTGCTTTCAGTGACTGGTGTACAAGGACACCCAGGTCCCTTTGTACATCAACACTTCCCAATCGATCACCATTTAAATAATACTCTGCATTTCTGTTTTTCCTTCCCAAGTGGATAACTTCACACTTATCCACATTATACTGCATCTGCCATGTATTTGCCCACTTGCTCAACTTGTCTAAATCATCTTGAAGCCTCTTTGCATCCTCCTCACAACTCACGATCCCACCTAGTTTTGTGTCGTCAGCAAACTTGGAAATATTACATTTGGTTCCCTCATCCAAATCATTGATATATATTGTGAATAGCTGGGGCTCAAGCACAGATCTCTGCGGAACCCCACTAGTCACTGCCTGCCACCCCGAAAAAGACCCATTTATTCCTACTCTCTGTTTCCTGTCTGTTAATTAATTTTCAATCCATGCCAGTATATTCCCACTAATCCCATGTGCTTTAATTTTACACACTAACCTCTTGGGCCTGATATTAGGAGGGAGAACGGATGGCAGCGGGGGAGGGTCGACTGGGCGCGTGGGTAACGCGCCCAGTGAAATCGGGGTGCTCCGCAGCAATCGCAGCCTAATTGAAGGCACTTACCTTGGCTTCCGGGTTTCCCGTCCTAGACCTGCGCAGCGGGCGCACTGCGCACCCGCATTACAGGCTGTCAGCAGGAGGAGCCCTATTTAAAAGGGCAGTCCTCCAATGCACCTTCTGCAGCAAACAACCAATTTAGGAGCATGGAGCAGGCCAGAGGCAAGGCTGCTCCAAGGTTTTCGGACTCCTCACTCCAGGTGCTGCTCGATACGGTCAGGAGTAGGAGGGAAATCTTTTTCCCATCGGATGGGAGGAAGTGCCCTCCCTTCACCACCAAGAAGGCCTGGCTGAAGGTGGCCGAGGAGGTCACCAGCAGTGGCAATGTGTCCAGAACCTGGGTGCAGTGCAGGAAGAGATTTAATGACATAACCAGGTCAGCCAAAGTGAGTATACTTACGCATTCTCGCACACTCCGTCTTCCACATCACCTCCACCACCACACAACCCCTCTGTACTGCTACCACAACGCTCTCACATCACTCCTCACATCCACTCAACTATCATCCTCACCTTGCCTGCACATACTCACCGCCCCAGTTCCCATTCGAACACTACCACGCAATCCAATCCTCATACAATCTCATGGCTATGTCGCACACGCACCCTCCCATGCATCTCCCTCACCCTCAACCCCACCCACACCAATGCATGCAGAGGGCCACCATGCAACCATCACTCAATCACGCCTCTGTGTTTTGCCTTGATAGGAGAAGAGATGCCAGAATGCCCGGGAGAGGGCAAGGACCGGAGGCGGCCCGCCACACCAAGTGGCATTAACAGATGCGGAGCAGCAGGCACTCGAGATAAACCACACGCTGGAGTGTCTGCCCGTGGCGGATGCCGAGACTGGGATTGCACAAGTGGCTGGTGACAGAAAACTAACCATCAGCACTCATGATAGCGAATGATCTTAGCATCACTTGGCATCTGCAGCACCTCAACATCTGTCCACATGCTTAATATTGCTTTCTGTTCTCTTGCAGGCCCATCTGCGACCGCCGTGACTGTGGGGGGCGATTCCTCAGAGGACCTGCCAGCCTCTGAGGGTCCATCTTCACATCTGACCCATCCATCCACCAGCGCAGATACACACACCTCGGTGGGTCCCCGTCCTCACTTAGTTGGGCTTGCACATGGTGAGTTCACCACGCACATGTGAGCACGAGCCGACCCTGGTGGCAGGGGCAGCCGTGGAGAGTCCACGTCGGTGGGAACACTCCTCTCTGCTCATCTGAACCCTGGGGGCCAGCCGTGAAAAGGAGAGTCATCGAGGGGCAGCAGCACATTGCCGAGGTACTGGAACAGTTGCCACACGCACTCTCTACAATCGCGCAGAGGATGGAGGAGTCCAACTCCTGCATGCGTGGAATACTGTCACAGGGACGTGAAGGCATCTCTGAGATAGTGTCGCGGGTAGGTGCAGGAATGTCTGCGATGGAGGAAAGGCTAGCCTCCATCGAGCGTCAAGCACGGCTCAACAATGAGGTCATTCAGGTCCTGACAACGGCCGTTCGGATTCAGGGTGAGCAACATTCTGCCACCTTAAACAGGCTGACAGATACCTTACAACTGGCCTGCCAAGGTGTCACACAAGTCCTCCAAACTGTCATCCAGCAGGGTGGAAGGAGTGATGTGGGCCTGGGCCAGGAGAGGGATGATGGTGAAAGGGGACATGGAAGTGGGGACGCCACTCAAAGCGCTCCCACGTCTCACCTGTTGCTCCCCTCTCAACCAGTAACCGCAATGCTGCCCCCTCTCCAGGTGGCCGAGTCTGCCCCTGCACAGGTGCAGGTGGAGCAGTCTTTGGAGGGGCCCCCACGGGCACCGAAACCCCAGATAGCGTCCGCGCAAAGCATCTCATCGGTCAGGGCATGGACAAGAGCAACCTGCCACTACCTCTGCTGAAGCCACAGGGGTAGCACCACGTAGGGGTTCCCGTAAACGTAAGGCGAAGGTTTTGTGAGCACAAAGGGGATGCACAAGAGTGTTTGACAACTTGTCATGTTTTTTATTTATATTTGTTTTCTTCCACATTCACAATAAATCTTATTATCACCACTACTGCCACGTCTTGCCCATTCTTGACTGGCTTGTGGAATAGGTCCCTTTCATGAGGTTCACCATGAACATGCACACTTAATGCCACCCATTGGGTCATTCTACAGTGGATGTAGGTGTAGTTGCACCACTGTTTTGTGCAGGGGGCAGGGGAGGGGGCTGGTTTGGCCGCTCCTCTGTCCAGGTGATGAGGACTGGACTCTTCACACAGTCTGATGTTAGGAGAACCGTTCACATATCAGTGACTCCCTGGCCTCACAAGCAGCCAGGTGAGCCGCTGTTCTGTCCATGGGTTGTTCCTCCTCCTCCTTCTCGGCCTCCTGCTCCTCCACAATATGGGTAGCAGGTGTGGATGGGGCCTCCTCCAGCGGCACCCCTCTCTGTTGTGCCATGTTGTGCAGGGCACAACAGACGACTATAATGCGTCCCCACTCTGTGTGGTGCGTATTGAAGCGCTCCCCCAGAACGATCAAGGCACCTGAAGCGCATCTTGAGCAGCCCTATAGCATGCTCAATTGTAGACCTGGGGGGTAGGCGATGTGGCTGTCGTTATATCGACACTGTGGCTCGGTGGTGGGGTTCCTCAGAGGTGTCATAAGCCACATGTGCAGGGGATATCCCTTGTCCCCGAGGAGCCAGCCCTTGCAGGTGTTGAGTGAGTGGAAGAGGGGCGGGACGTTGGACTCCCAGAGGATGAAGGAATCGTGCCAGCTGCCAGGGTATCTGGCGCACACGTGAAGGAATCTCTTGCGGTGGTCACAGATGAGCTGAGTGTTGATGGAGTGATAGCCCTTTCTGTTGATGAACAGTCCTGGCTCGTGTGGAGGTGCTCGCATTGCTATATGGGTGCAATCGATTACACCCTGCACCCGTGGGACGCCAGCCACAGTGTGGAATCCCACTGCCCTCTCCATCTGGCTGAGGTCATCCATGGGGAAGTTGATATGGTGCGAGGCCCTGCAGAACAAGCCATCAGTGACCTGCCTTATGCACTTGTATGCAGATGACTGAGAGACCCCAGAGATGTTTCCGGTGGCATCCTGGAAGGATCCGGAGGCGAAGAAGGTGAGGGCAGTGGTGACTTTGACAGCGACAGGTAAGAAGGTGGTGCTCGGTCCATCCGGGAGCAGCTCGTCATTAAGGAGGCTGCAGATGTCCGCGACTACCTGGCGAATGAGTCTGAGCCTCCATATGCACTGTTCCTCAGAGAGGTCCAGGAAGCTGAGCCTTGGTCTGTAGACCCTGTGGCGAGGGTAGTGCCTTCTGCGATGCATCTCTCTCTGCAGTTGCCCTCCCTCCTGCTGTGCAGGTGGATGTGTCACAGCACTGTGTTGTGGAGCTCCACGTGTCAGAGGTGGACGGCGAGGCTGGTGATGCTGTTCGTCCTCCGAGGAGGTCACGACTGCAGCTACGGCGTCCCCCATCCGGAAGATGTACGTTTGAGGGGGTCTGCAAGGTAGGTAAACATGTCTGCACACCGGGGTTGAGGTTCCAAGTTGGTGAATTTTAGTGTTAGGAGGAGGGTGGTGCGGGCCAAACTTTGTCCAAAGTGACAGAGTGGCCTCCTGCAATGACTGAGGGTCTCCCTCTGCCAACCTGTTAAATGGACCTTTGCAGCTCCCACAGGCTGGTTGCTGCAACACGTCTGTTTCAACTGGGAGTGTTTCCCCCAGTACGGGAAACAGTCTCAGTTGAGTTGAAAATCCCACCCCTCCTAAAATATCATGTCAATCAGGTCTGCAAACGACCTGAAGTACCTACTTAATTAGTTTAAGTGGCATCCCGCCGGCTTTAATTGCCGGCTGGAGTCCCGCATGCGGAGGCTGCGCGCACATCACTGCGGAATCCGGAAGTGGGCGGGTTGTAGCCGGGCTCTGGACCCGCCCCTGAAATCCCCGATTTTTGAAGCCCCCCCCCGCCATGAACCTGCCAGCTCGGAGGTCCGAAAATCGAGCCCCTTATGTGGGACTTTATCAAAGGCCTTCTGAAAATCCAAATAAACCACATCCACTGGTTCTCCCTTATCTATTCTACCAGTTACATCCTCAAAAAACTCCACTAGGTTTGTCAAACATGATTTCCCTTTCATAAATCCATGTTGACTTTGTCTAATCCCGTTGATATTTTCTAAGTGTCCTGTTATCATCTCCTTTATAAGAGACTCTAGCATTTTCCCTACTACCGATGTTAGGCTAACCGGTCTGTAGTTCCCTGTTTTCTCTTCCCTCCTTTTTTAAATAGTGTGGTTACATTTGCCACCCTCCAATCTGCAGGAACTATTCCATAATCTATAGAATTTTGGAAGATGACAACTAATGCATCCAATATTTCCATGGCTACCTCTTTTAGTACTCTGGGATGCAGATTATCAGGCCCTGGGGATTTATCGGCTTTTAGTCCCATTAATTTCTCCAGCATTATTTTTTTACTAATATTAATTTCCTTTAATTACTCCTTCTCACTAGTCCCTTGGTTCCCTAGCATTTTTGGGAAGTTATTTGTGTCCTCTTCCGTGAAGACAGAACCATAGTATTTGCTTAATTGCTCTGCCATTTCCTTGTTCCCCATTATAAATTCTCCCGTTTCTGACTGTAAGGGACCTACATTTGTCTTCACTAATCTTTTTCTTTTTACATACTTGTAGAAGCTTTTACAATCCACTTTTATGTTCCTTGCAAGTTTATTCTCATACTCTATTTTTCCTCTCTTAATCAATCGCTTGGTCCTTTTTCGCTGAATTCTAAACTGCTCCCAATCCTCAGGCTTGCTATTTTTTTCTGGCAACTTTACATGACTCCTCTTTGGATCTAATGCTATCCTTAATTTCTTTTGTTAGCCATGGTTGGGCCACTTTTCCTTTTGTGCTTTTGCGCCAGAAAGGATTGTATCATTGTTGCAATTCATGCATTCGTTCCTTAAACATTAGCCATTGCCTTTCCACAGTCATGCCTTTCAATGAAGCTTCCAATCTATCATAGCCAACTCACTCCTCATACCTTCGTAGTTTTCTTTGTTTAGATTTAGACCCTAGTTTCGGATTGGACTACTTCACTTTCCATCTTAATGAAGAATTGTATCATGTTATGGTCACTCTTCACTAAAGGACCCCGCACAACAAGATTATTAATTAACCCCTTCACATTGCACAATACCCAATCTAGGATAGCTGGTCTAAACAATCATCTCCTTCACACTCCAGGAATTTATCCTCCACAGTATTATTGGTAATTTGGTTTGGTCAGTCTATATGTAGATTAAAGTCACCCATGATTACTGCAGTACCCTTGTTACATGCATCTCTAATTTCCTGTTTGATGCCTTCCCCTACATTACCACTACTGTTTGGAGGCCTATAAACAACTCCCACAGTGTTTTCTGCCCCTTGGTGCTTCTTAACTCCACCCAGACTGATTCGACATCTTGATTTTCTGAGCCAATATCCTTTCTCACTATTGCTCTGATTTCATCCTTTACTAACAATGCCACCCCACCTCCTTGTCCTTTGTGCCTGTCCTCCCTAAATATTGAATACCCTTGGATATTTAGCTCCCAGCCTTGGTCATCCTGCAGCCATGTCTCTGTAATTGCAATTATATCATATCCGTTTACATCTATTTGCGCTGTTAATTCGTCTACCTTATTACAAATGCTTTGTGCATTCAGATACAATGCCTTTAGATTTGTCTTTTTAACATTTTTAGACATCTTAACATTTTTTTGAAATATGGCCCTATTTGTCTTATTACCATTTTTTTCTTACCATGCAGCACACAATGATAAATCTTGACACCTGGTCAGTGGATTACTGCAGGGCACCTCCAGAACTGTCCAGGCAGCGGAAGCGTTGCTTTAAGAGGCCTATGGTATGCTCGACGACGTTGCGTGTGGCAGCGTGACTGTCATTGTAGGCCTGCTCTGCACATGAGCGTGCATACTGCACCGGAGTCATGAGCCACCGCGTATGGGGATAGCCCTCGTCACCCAGTAGCCAGCCTTTCACTTGCCCAGCTAGGTCAAAGATAGCTGGCACGTTGGACTGTCGCATAATGAAGGCGTCGTGACTACTGCCAGGGTAGCGGGCATTAACCTCCATGATGTGCTGCGTGTGGTCACACACCAGCTGCACGTTCAGGGAGTGGAACCCTTTTCGGTTTATGAAGATGGCCGAGTTGATATGTGGAGCACGCAAGGCAATATGCGTGCAGTCAATGGCGCCTGCACCATGAGGAAGCCTGTAATGCGAGCAAACCCTCGTGCACACTTGTTCTGCTTCTCTCTATCAAGAAGGAATGTGATGAACCTGTTGCGTATCTTGTATCGTGCCTCCGTGATCTCCCTTATGCAGCAGTGAACTGCAAACTGCGAGATATTGCACAGATCGCCAGCAGAGGCCTGAAAGGATCCAGAGCTGTAGAAGTTCAGCGCCACGGTTACCTTGACGTACAGCCACAGGCAGTGCTGTCCTTGCCATGCTCTGGGGCTGTAGTTGTGGCTGCAGCAGGTGACAGATCTCCATCACAACCTCTTTGGTGAACCTCAGCCATCGAATGCACTGATCTTCGCTCATGTTGAGGTAAGGGTATTGTTCCCTGAAGGCCCTAATGGGTTATGGCCTCCTGCTCAGTGCTGTGCGCCTCCTCCTCCCTCTCCTTGCAGCTTGACCTGCTCTGCCTGGCCTCTCTTTGTGCTCCAAGTCATGTTCTATGCCCAGAGGGAGCCCTACCAGACCACCCATGGTTGCCAGGAACCTTATTCAAACACTGTTGTAAAGTACACCAACCGTAAGGGAGTATCTGGCAAATCACTCTCACGTATACTATAGCAATTCTCTGTAAGCATAGGAAGTTTCATCAAGCACATCCTATTGTACCAGTAATAATCCAGCAAGCAACCTGCAACACCTGCATGATCCCTTTAAATAGCACTGGTGGGGGGTCCTCCAAGCACTCTAAGACATGTTCAGGTGATCGTGGTTAAGACAGTGCATTGAGTGGAGCATTAAGTGCCAAAATGGTGTCACACTGATCTAACGCATATTCTCTCTACTTTATGGGGATATGGGGAAAAAGCGGTACACGGTACTGAGTTGGACGATCAGCTATGATCATTTTGAATGGCAGAGCAGGCCCAAAGGCCTACTCTTGCTCCTATTTTCTATGTTTCTACAATGCTGGCGTTCCTTACCTGTGTACGCGCGAAACCCTTTACCAAGATGGCATCCGGTGTACGTGTGTGCGGATTCCGGACGCCATTTTGGAACTCCGTGAGGCCACGTAGCGCCGAAACAACGGGCGCTGCACAGCCCAATTTAGTGCCCATGGACTTCACACAAAAATCTACTTACTGCACCTCAATCTAGCCCGCCATCCCCTGCCAGCCTGCCACTGAAGCTTTTAAAACACACAACCTTACAGCTGTTGGTTCCAAGGTTCACGTTCTCACTAACCCTGGCTATAAGTTGGCCCTTAATATCGTTCTGTAATATGAGAATGCTGGTCCTGAACTGTTGGTCAAAAATGATTCCAACAAATCAATTTCCTTGTTCCCATTCTCAAGATATCAGAAACAGTTGTTAATCAAAGCCTTTACCCCAGGCTGGGGCTTATCCTTTGGTCCATGATCAGGTGGCTTGGGACCACCCTTGTACACATCCTGAAATAAAAGCAATACATAACTGCATCTGTCATAATTATATTAGAACAAATAGTCATTCATCAATATGGTATGTAGGCAGCCTTTGACAATGGCAAAGATATTTGTGATTCGAAATAACTGCCAATATTAACCAATGAACATTTCAGGCAGCCGTTCTGTGGGCCATAAAAAAAAATCTCATACCTCATGTCCTTTCCAGACATTCATCTGCTCTCTGTTAAAAGGTGCTTTGTGTTATCTTGGGTATTAACCCCTTACCTACTATTTCTAGCAATGTAAAATATAAGTTAAAAAAATTCAACACAGGCAAAAATCTATTTTTGCCACAATTATATTAGGAAAAACTAAACATACCCAACAAGGCTGGGGTACACCCCATTATTGTAGCAGCATACTGGAAATATATTTAATATTTAAACATTCACCTGACAATATGTAATTTTGCTTTGTGCCATTGAATTAAATATGTATTTAGCACCATAATGTTAGCAGTCTCTATCTATAACCACAGAAGTTTACAGCACAAAGGGAGGTCATTCAACTATCTTGAGTATGCCAGCTCTTTGCTAGAGCAATTTAAAACTAATCCCACTGCCTTGCGCTTTCCCTGTAGCCCTGTATCTTCCTCTGTTTCAAATATTTATCCAATTTTCCCTTACAAGAAACAGTGGTCTCTCCACCAACTACTTCCTGCGATAAAGCATTCTATGCTTCAGCAACTCTCTGAGTAAAGAAATGTATCCTAATCTTTCTCCTCACTGTCTTAGTGACAATTTTCAAATGCAAATGTCTCGTCATTGACTCCCTAACCATAGGAAACCTTTTTTGCTAATCACCCTATCACAAGTATTCATAATTTTAAAAACCTCTATGAAATGTCCTCTTAACTTTGCAGTATCTCAACATTCTCTTCATAATTATTTTCCATCCCTAGCTATCCAGCAAATTCTATGCTGTATGCTCTCTATAGCATTAATATCCTTTATATAATGGGGAACCCAAAACTGCGCACAGTATTCTAACTGTGGCATAATCATTGCCTTTCATTTATGAATACAATCTTCTGATCACCTTGAAGATGATGACTTTTATCAGCATCACCAGATCTGACATTTCTGTGTATGCTGGGGTCACTCACTGCGATGTTTTGAGTAAAACCAACACTGGAATCCCATTCAATTATTATTAGAAACCAAATTGGCTTCCTTTTGCTATAAGTTATCCCCTGAGTGGGGAAGATGGCAACCTACACATTTATTACACACCAGTACAAATCCATCATTGGGAACCATGTATGCCTTATGTACACTGAAGAGGCTATGGGAAGGTAAGCAGTTGCTTCCACATATTTTCAAATATCTTCAGATCCAACCACACTGGGTAAAAAACATTGAGAGAAACCAAATCCCTCATCAGGATCACCATTAATCCACTAGAAACCGAGATATCTAGAAGCAGTTCCACTGGAGTCAGCTTTGTGCCTTTATGCTCCAATTGGCGCATCTCAGAAATGTGGTATTGGATGGGCCTCCCCACCTGGATTTAATTATTCTAGAAAGAGGTGCTATCAAGCTTAAACTACTTACAATGCATGGTAGAAAAGGATTCTTCAACTGTGTGAAGGATTTCAAGTTTGGTACGTATTATGTGGGAAGGAGATCTATCATAAGAACATAAGAAATAGGAGCAGGAGTAGGAATGGCACCTCGAGCCTGCTCCGCCATTCAATCAGATCATGGCTGATCTTTGACCTTAACTCAACTTTCCCGCCCGATCCCCATATCCCTTGATTCCCCTAGAGTCCAAAAATCTAGCTGTCTCAGTCCTGAATATATTCAATGACTCAGCATCCACAGCCCTCTGGGGTAGAGAATTTCAAAGATTCACAACATTCTGCGTGAAGAAATTCCTCCTCATCTCAATCTTGAATGGCCGACCCCATATCCTGCGACTATGCCCCCTCGTTCTAGACTCTTCGCCAGGGGAAACAATCTCTCAGCATCTACCCTGTCAAGCCCCCTCATAATCTTATATGTTTCAATGTGATCACCTCTCATTCTTCTAAACTCCAGAGAGTATAGGCCCATTTTACTCAACCTCTCTTCATAGGACAACCCTCTCATCCCAGGAATTAATCTAGTGAACCTTTGTTGCACCGCCTCTAAGGCAAGTACGTCCTTCCTTAGATAAGGAGACCAAAACTGTACGCAGTACTCCAGGTGAGATCTCTCTAAAGCCCTGTACAACTGTAGTAAGACTCCCTTACTCTTGTACTCTAACCCCCTTGCAATAAAGGCCAACAAGCCTTTTGCTTTCCTAATTGCCTGCTGTACCTGCATACTAACTTTTTGTGTTTCTTGTACGAGGACACCCAAGTCTCTCTGAACACCAACATTTAATAGTTTCTCACCATTTAAAATATATTCTGTTTTTCTATTCTTTCTAATGAATTTGTCAAACATGATTTCCCTTTCATAAAACCATGTTGACTCTGCCTAATCATATTATGATTTTCTAATGCCCTGTTACCACTTTCTTAATAATGGATTCCCGCATTCCCGACGACCGATGTCAGGCTAACTGGTCTGTAGTTCCCTGTTTTCTCTCTCCCTCTCTTCTTGAATAGCGGGATAACATTTGCTACCTACCAGTCCGCTGGGACCGTTCCAGAATCTAGAGAATTTTGGAAGATCATAGCCAATGTATCCAGTAGCCACGCAGCCACCTCTTTTAGAACCCTCAGGTAGGCCATCAGGTCCAGGGGATTTGTCGGCATTTAGTCCCATTAGCTTGTCCAGTACTTTTTCTCTAGTGATATTAATCACTTTAAGTTCCTCACTCTCATTAGCCCCTTGGTTCCCCACCATGCTTGGTATGCTTTTTGTATCTTCCACTGGGAAGATAGATACAAAATATTTGTTTAACGCATCTGCCATTTCCTGATTCCCCATTATAATCCCCTGTCTCAGCCTCTAAGGGACCAACATTTACATACTTGTAGAAGCTCTTACAATCTGCTTTTATATTTCTTGCTAATTTACTTTCATATTCTATTTTCTCCCTTTTTATCAATTTTTTGGTTGTTCTTTGTTGGTATCATAGGAGCTGTAGTTTTCACACTCTCCTGTGGCCCTGCAACACCCAAAATGCACCATGATGTCCAGGGTCGCATGACAACGAAGTAGAAAATTTACAAACAACAAGTGAGGCATGGTGGCAGAAAAAACAACAAAAATAAAAAGAATACGTTTTTCATCATCTCCTATAGTTGAATTAATTAAATAAAAAAGCTTGAGTTAAACATGTTGTTTGAGATAAGCGGCTCGATATTAGGAGGGAGGCGGGTTGGCGGGGGAGTCGACTGAGCGCGTGGGTAACACGCCCAGTGAATTCGGGGTGCTCCGCACGTAATCGCAGCCTAATTGAAGGCATTTACTTTGGCTTCTGGGTTTCGCGCTGGAAAGCTGCACAGCGGGCGGACTGCGCAGTCGCATCATAGGCTGTCAGCTGGAAGAGCCCTATTTAAAAGGGGCAGTCCTCCACTGACTGATGCTGCAGAAAATAGGCAAAATTACAGCATGGAGCAGCCCAGGGGGAAGGCTGCTCCCAGGTTTAATGATGCCTCACTCCAGGTCCTACTGGATGGGGTGAAGAGGAGGGGGAGGTCAGAGATCTTCTCCCTGGCGGACGGGAGGAAGTGGCCTGCCTCTGCCACCACGAAGGCCTGGCTCGAGCTGGAAGAGGAGGTCACCAGCACCACCAACATATCACGCACCTGAATACAGTGCAGGAAGCGCTTCAATGACCTAAGTAGGTCAGCTGAAGGAGTACACTTACTCATTCCTCTACACTCCGTCTGCCACATCACCGCCCCCACCCCACATCTTCTTCTGCACTGCCAACACTACTCTATCACATCACTCCTCACACCCACTCAAAGCTCATCCTCATCTTACCTGCACTTACTCACCTCGCCAGTACTCATCCCACCACTACCACTCAACCCAATCCTCATACAATCTCATGGCTCTGTCTCATACTCACCCTCTCATGCATCTCTTTCACGGTCAGCCTCACCCAACCTGCCACTACCTGTGCTGCAGCCACAGAGCATGCATCACATATGTGTAGTAGGAAGCGTAAGGCAAACGTGTCGTGAGCATGAAGAGGATGCACAAGGGTGTTTGAGGGTTTGTCATGGTTTTTACTTATATTTGATTTCTGATCAACTCACATTACATATTATATTGTCACCACTACTGCCACGTCTTTGCAAATCTTGTCTGGTTTGTGCAATAATGCCCTTTCCTGAGGATCATCATGAAGACTCACAACCGATGCCACCCATTGCGTCACTGCAGAGTGGGTGTAGGTGTATTTGCAGGGCTCTTTTGTGCAGACGACTGAGAGACGTCGGCGATGTCCCCGGTGGCACCCTGGAAGGATGTGGAGGAGAAGTTGTTGAGGGCAGTGGTGACTTTGATAGCGACAGGTAAGAAGATGGTGCTCGGGCCAGCCGGGAGCAGCTCGGCATGAAGGAGGCTGCCGATGTCCACAACTACGTGTCGAGTGATTCTGAGCCTCCATGTGCACTGCTGCTCAGAGGGGTCCAGGAAGCTGAGCCTCGGTCTGTAGACCTTGTAGCGAGGGTAGTGCCTCCTGCGACGCATCTCTCTCTGTGGTTGCCCTCCCTCCTGCTGTGCAGGTGGATGTGTCACAGCATTGTGTTGTGGAGATCCACGTGTCAGAAGTGGACGGCGAGGCTGGTGATGCTGTTCGTCCTCTGAGGAGGTCATGACTGCAGCTACGGCAGCCCCCATCCAGAAGATGTAAGTTTGAGGGGGTCCGCAAGGTTGGTAAATGTGTCTGCGCACCGGGGTTGAGGTTCCAAGTTGGTGAATTTTATTGTTAGGAGGAAGGTGGTGGAGGCCAAACTTTATCCAAAGTGACAGAATGGCCTCCTGCAATGAGTGAGGGTCTCCCCCCCAACCTCCTGTCAAATGGACCTTTGCAGCTACTACAGGCTGGTGGCTGCAACATGTCCATTTCAACTGGGAGTGTTTTCCTTAGTACGGGAAACACGCTCAGTTGAGATGAAAATCCCACCACTCCTAAAATATGCTAGAAATCAGGTCTGCTAACAACCTGAACTATCAAACTGATTGCCGGCGGGAGTCCCGCATGCGGGGGCTGCGCCGCATGTAAGCGTGTCACTGGGGAACCCGGAAGTGGGCAGGTTGGAGCCGAGATCCGGACCCGGCAAGGGAATCCCCGATTTTCGGAGCCCCCCTGCCATGAACCCGCCGGCTCGGATGTCCAAAAATCGAGCCCAACGTATCTTCATATTGCTGAGGGTAATTGATGTTTGCACTGGGCCCGACAGACGATGTTTATGAGGAACTTGTTGCTGAATTTGGATATTATAGCTGGAGTCGGACAGCCAGCACTGTCCTGGTCACTGGAGACTAAAAGGTGGAAACAACCTTCCTGATACACCAAAGACAGCTTTAGCAGAAACTACAAATCCATTGTAGGAAGGAGGAAGAAAAAATATCTTTTATAATCAATCAAATAACAGAAAAAAAAGATTTTGGGAAAAATAAAAACAGATAAAAATACTTGCATCTTAACAAATACTGCATATCCACTGCAGGAGACGAGGCAAAATAATATATTTATTGACTATTGAATATATGCTATAGTCAAGAATGGGGAAGAGTGATCAACATTTCTTGTATTCTAAGCAAGTTTTGCAAAGTGGTAGGTAAGTAGTATTACAAATGTATCAGTGAGGCCATCCCTTTCAGTGTCAGTAATGTGTGTAAGGGGAACACCAAAGAGATCTAATAGTATTCACAATAAATAAACTAGTTTGCTAGTTAACTGATTCTCATTCATATAGGAGATCTTGTCAGGAATTGTAATCTCCCATTGAAACCAATTGAATTATGAATGACCAGGTGAGTTAAAGACCATATTTCTGTGCACTGCAATGGCACTTTAGAGATATTTTGATTTTGAGAAGGAAACTATTGCAGCTCAATGATCAATATCAATTGTTTTTTTTAAAAAAGTGAGCTTCTCCAGCATCTCAATGGGTAATGTGGTACTGAACCAACAGATTAAGAAAGCTCTTGGTTCAATCCCTGATCTGTGTTCATCTCAGCCAGAGCAGCAGTGAAGGTACAACTGGCCTCAATGTCCAAGAGGAACAGTTAGGGTTCCTGTTCACCATCCAGTGATACCATGATGGAAGTGCATGTGATTGGCTCCCAGACCTCACCCACCTCCCCAAACTCTCTGATCATCTAACTGGCCTTTTGTTCCTCCTCTCCCTTCGCCCCACCATTGGCAGCCTTGTCTTCAGCCACCTAGATCCCACACTCTTGAATTCCCTCCCTAAATCCTTCCTCCGCTGCAACTTCTTCTCCTCCTTTAAGACCCACTTTAAAACCCACCTCTTTGATCCAGCTTTTGGTCACCCCTGATATCTCCTTCTTCAGCTTGGAATCCATTTTTTTAGTATGCCTCTGTGAAACAGCTCGGGAATTTTCTATGTTAAAGGCGCTATATAAATGCAAGTTGCTGCTGTTGAATGGGTACTGCATGAGCCTTATTGTGAGGCTTACCATAGTCGAATACCTTGTTGATACTTCAACGGAACGACGTATTGAACTTCACTCTGCCAACAGTGCTTAAATAAGCCTCCCATGTGGCTGTTAGCTCTACTTCTCAGGATAAACAGTATATGATCAACCACTCATCGCCCCACACACCAGCCTTCCGCACCTTCCTCGTCTTCGCGCCCATTTGCCTTCGCGAGCCGCGCAGCTGCGCACGCTCGAATTCAGGAGGCAACGCACGGGCGCAGTGACGTCACCGGCGTGGGCCGTCTCCTAGAGACCAGAGGGAATGTTTGGGACTGAAAGAGTGAGAGCGGCCGCGACTCGAGAGAGCGGAGGGGAGATGGAATGAGACGTGAGTGGGGACAAGGGGGGAGGAGATCAACGGGGGGGACGGAACTGGACGGGAGTTTCACGGTTAATGGGGGGGTAGGGGTTCGGCGTTGCCCCACAGACGCTCTGGGAGTTGGTGGGTCTGAGTTGCTTTCCAGTGGATGTTAAATGTCCCTTACCTGTGCCCTCAGCATAGTTGATGCAAAGCTCCCACTTTAGATCAGTTGGTGGTTCCAAAGTATAACTTTGATTTTCCTTCATTCAGATTTCTTTACCTGACAAGTGATTATTTTGCCACCGTGGTGTCAAGTTCCCTTAATTTTTTTGATCACTGTTCCCCTTGTCTTCCGCCCACGAGAAAGACTCAGATTTGATGCAGTCTGCTTTTCCTTACTGGTGGGATGAGCTGTTGTTGAGAATGTAGGTTTAGATCACAATACTGTTACATCTATAAAAAAACACAAATGTGCATTTTGTAAACGGAAAACAAAATCACGACCTGTCATTGATGCCACCTAATTTCTCGTACAAGTATTTTGTACGTGACCAAAATACCACTAAATTAAATTAAATATTAGCGTCATTTAATGAGTTAATGTTAGAAAATTGCCCGCGATTACTAGACAAAAGTAAACACAGCATGATATTCGTTTAGACCCTAATTTGAGACAGTAGTTAACAATATAATTGAAGAATGGAATTTAAAGCTGTGATTACAGAGACTTCAGCCATAATCACTCCAGAAAAATTCGCCTAATTTGTGTGGTTGATTTTCAATTTTTAGTCGTTCAATGGGAGGAGCAACAGCTGATTTTACAAAATTGAAAGAAATTGTAGAATAAACAAGTTTAAACTAAAATCATAATTACTTTGGACTTCAACAAAAGATAAAACAGAATATTCAAACATTTTACTACTTTAACCTAAAATATTATACTGTTATAATGTAATAAAAACAGAAAATGCTGGTAACACTCTGCAGGTCAGGCAGTATCTGTGGAGAGAAACAGAATTAACGTTTCAGGACCATGACCTTTCGTCAGAACTCTGTAATGTCATGTAAACAACTTATTGATATTTACTGCATTGCATGGTCAGTCCTTAAATACCAGAAGTTATTCAATAATAAATGAACAAATAAGCAAAAATTTAATGTACTAATAAAAGAAACTTATATTCTACACTCTAGTGCAAAAATGGTGAGCATATATATTTACAGTATTAATTGTTGGACAATGAAAATGATTGCAATCCTATTTTTACAGCTAATGTGAAGACTCTTCTATAGATAAACCCATCAGAGCTGTTAGCGGTGGCCAGTGAACTTCAGAGAATGTAGACCAAGACTGAGATTGCCTCTACAAGTGTAGTTTTTATGGACAACAGTTTGTTACAAACAACCTGAAATGTCATCAGATATTCCAAATGACGAGGACTATGTGTCCAAATGGTCCCCACAGGCACCTCAAGTATCTGTTGGTGTAGAATCTGTTGTGGGCAGTGATCCTGTGACTACTACTATTATCACTGTCGAAGGATGGGAGGATTATAATAATGACCTGATGACAAAGCAGTTTGTACCAATGCATTATTCTGCAAACAGAACCATGTCAAGCACAGACTACTTTGAGAATATGGGCCATGGTAGGATGGATCTGGATCCAAAACAGACCCTGCTAACCAATCCTGCCTTATTTCAAAGTTTGTCCAGCAGCAATCAAAACCAGGCTCTTCAAATCAGGCAGGTACAAAGTGACAAGGCAAATGGACCCTTGGATCCCATACTCTGTAATGAGCTCAACCAACAATCTATATTTTACGGAAACTTGCATCAGGTAAATAGTTATTGTTTACCAGTTTACCTTTTCAAAGTTTTCAGTACAACTATACCTTTGCTGTAAGTATACTGCACATACAAATACCCTATTTACAAAGAATAGATAAGTTAATTTGTCAGATGTAATCCTTCATCAGAGGATGAAGGATTCTGATGAACCGTTATGCCTGAAATTTGAACTGGTCTGCCCTCGCTCCACAAATGTAGGCTGACCTGCTGAGTATTTCCAGCATTTTCAGTTTTTTGGCTTTTTATCACCATTTATAAAGCTTTTGCTGATTTGTTGGCTGCAATTTGCTCATGCCATTAGGGGATCATTCTGTAGCTTTAGGTTGTTCATGAATTGCTGAAATAATACCCTGTTGCACCATTTTGTTACAATGCATTAAAATAGTCTTGTGAATTGGGATTGTTGCATATCGTTCTTGAAGTTTTGTTGAAAATTATAGCTCGTCGGAAAAATGAATTGCAGTATTTTGGACTCCTGATATTTACGCACAAGAATGTTATTGATTTAGTTTCTTTCAAGAGCCGTTTTTCCCTATAACACTGACTCAACCACAAGATGGGAGTGGTGGTCATGTGCAGGGTAATTTTCAATTCCAGATACATGCCTAAGTCACCTGGATCATTAAGGGTGTAGTGTTGGACCACTATTGTGAGTTCAAGGAGGATCTCGAGTCCAGGACTGCCACTAGCTACGCTCTGTCCATTCAAAAGTCACCAGCATTAACCTAATTCAGATTCATTTCATATCCTAGCAGGGGATTTAAAGTAACCAAAACTATCCAGGCATCCATATCCTGTAGTGTGTCTTAATATCTGATTTTGTGGGTTAGTGGAGGAACATGTGACTGTTTGATAAATTCTCAAAATCAGGCTACTTTTTGGAGTCATGAATATTCAGGTAGTCTATGCTTTGTACATGAAACCATTCTTAGTTCTCCTAGTGGCTTTGTGGGTAACCATACTGTGGTGTAGTCTTAAGCCATAGAGATCAGAATACAAACCTGCTACTTATCTGGTCTTTGCTGAATTAGATGGTTTCAGTTGGGTCAGTGGCTGTCTCTGGGCTAGAAAAGGGAAAAAATAGCTGAGGTTCTTCCTCCTAATTCACTTTCCTTTTGGAAAGTACAATTTAATGGCTATTGAGCTAAACTGTAATATCCTCCATCATTAAATAGGTTGTCAACTCTCATTGTCCAGGTTCATGTGTGAAGAATTGCCATTTGGCTGAGCCACTAGAGGTCGGCTGACTATCATGAAATTGTACCTCCGTGTGAGTCACTGATCAGGAGAAGAAGGATGGAAAGGGGGAAAAATTGTAAATCAAGAGAAATAGCTGAGAGATAAAGCACAAATGTAGGCAATTGTGAACTTGCATTAGTTCGATAACCTTCCAATGTTAACTCCATAAACACTTTGAAATAATCAAGCAAATATTCTTCACACCTTGGTAGACATAGGGATAACGTAACTGTCATTCATAATAGCCTGTGTGTTTTGACACCTCACAGTAACTAGAAATTACCTTTTCACCTGACAAAGTGCTGCATTCATCAGCAATTTAAAGATGCTGCTTCAGTAATAAAGGGACTCCTTTCTCTTCTAAAATAAAAGTAATATACTGCGGATGCTGGAAATCTAAAATAAAAACAGAAAATGCTGGCAACACTCAACAGGTCAGACAGCATCTATGTAAATGAGAGAAACAGAGTTAATGTTTCAGGTCAATGACCTTTCATGGAAGAAGTTCGATATTTAACAGTTTATAAGCAAGTACAGAGCCACAGAAAAGGTGTGGGGGGGGTAAGAACAAAGGGGAAGGTCTGTGATAGGAGGGAGGGCAGGAGTGATAAAATGACAAAAGGATGTAACACCTACCCTTTTACCTCCTCCCTTCCCAATGTCCAGAGCCCCAAACACTCATTCCAGGTGAAACAGTGATTTACTTGTACTTCTTCCAACTTGGTATACTATGTTCGCTGCTTGCGATGTGGTCTCCTCTACATTGGGGACACCAAATGCAGATTGGGTGATGGCTTTACTGAACACCTCCGTTCAGTCCACAAGTGTGACCCTGAGCTGCCGGTCGCTTGCCATTTTAATTCTCCATCCCACTCTCACTCTGACGTCTCTGTCCTCGGCCTCCTACATTGTTCCAATGAAGCTCAATGCAAGCTCGAGGAACATCACCTCATCTTTCGAAGAGGCACTTCACAGCCTTCCAGCCTCAACATTGAATTCAACAACTTTAGATCATAATCACTGCTCCTACTTTTTCGGACAGTAGGTGCTGGTAATGGTTCTGCTATCACCATTTACACCTCCTCTAGACCCATCTTTTGTTTCTTGTCCTTTTACTACCCCTTTTTGCCTTGCACCTTCGTCCCTTTTGTCATTTCATCACTCCTGCCCTCCATCCTATTCCCTTGTTCTCCCCCCGCCCCCCCCTTTTCCCCTGGCTCTGTCCTTGCTTATAAGCTGTTAAGTCTCTAATTTCTTCCATTCTGATGAAAGGTCATTGACCTGAAACGTTACCTCTGTTTTTTTCTCTCCACAGATGCTGCCTGACCTGCTGAGTGTTTTCAGCATTTTCTGTTTTCCTTTCACTTCTACCTGGTTCACACAGATGGAGTGTCGTTGTTCCCCATTTTGCATCTAGAAAAGAGAGAGCAGCCTCCAATTTAACCCTAGCTACACAAATCTACATAAAACTAAAAAAAAATCCTATTATTATCACAGTGAGCATTTCTCCCCCTATCTTTTTCCCTCCTGAGGTGACGCCGCCATCTTGAAAATCCCCATGATAGGATTCCAGTTAAAAGTTGCTTGCACAACTATAGACCCAGTAAAATTACATTTTAAGTACTTGTGAGAGAACAAATTCAATTGGTAGCTCTGCGGGCCTTTGCCCCCTCTATATATGTGATTACCTCCAAGATACTCCCTGAGGATATCAGGAGGGAAGAGTGGGAGGGCTTTCACATTGCATATTTGTGTCTCATCCCTCCTCCTACCACAAAGTATTGGCAATTCCTTTGTATTTCCTAATAATTGGTCCTTTAATGACTTGGGAATTTGTTCTGTCAGAAGATGAGAGTGAGTTTAACCTTCCCTCTGTGAGCATGTCAGGGGTCTAGAGCATGTGAGCATGTCTTGTGGTCATGTTGGTTTCTTCACTTCTTTCTCTGATCAGTCATTCTGTAGCCAGGGACTTCATCCAAAACAGGTATTTATGATACATTATTTTATTGTGATTCCCTCCTCATGTTACACCTTTTATTGTGAATATAAATACTAACGTCATTGATCCTCGTAGGATTGTGTTTTTTTAAGTTAAAAAATCTTCAAATAAAAAAAAGTCTGATTAGCTTTAATTCTTCCAGGATTTCAGATGAGTATATTCATGCAATGGCTGCTGCTGAGTACATTCATTTTGCTGCCTTTTCAATGTTTTATGTACAAAACGCTTCAAAAATTGACCTGTTATAAAGTGCGCATATCAGACTTCCAATTGGCTAAAAAGCCAGGTTTCAGCCAATAAATTTGTGCTCTTTTAAAACTTACTCCCACCTCCAAGGTGGGCAGTGGTAACCATGCAGAGGAAGCAAGGTAAGTAAAGCAATTTTAGAAAAGTAAAGTTGGAATATATAGGACAGGTTACATTAGGATGGGGAGAAAATTACCGCACCATCAGTCTACTCTCAATCATCAGCAGTGATGGAAGGTGTTGTCGACAGTGCTATCAAAGCAGCACTTACCCACCAATAACCAGCTCATCGATGGTCAGTTTGGGTTCCGCCAGGACCACTTGACTCCAGACCTCATTGCAGCCTTGGTCCAAACATGGATAAAAGTGCTGAATTCCAGAGGTGAGGTGAGAGTGACCACCCTTGACATCAAGGCAGCATTTGACCGAGTGTGGCACCAAGGAGCCCTAGTAAAATTGAAGTCAGTGGGAATCAGGGGGAAATCTCTCCAGTGGCTGGAGTCATACCAAGCACAGAGGAAGATGGAAGTGGTTGTTGGAGGCCAATCATCTGAGCCCCAGGACGTTGCTGCAGGAGTTCCTCAGGGCAGTGTCCTAGGCCCAACCATCTTCAACTGTTTCATCAATGTCCTTCCCTCCATCAGAAGGTCAGAAATGGGGATGGTCGCTGATGATTGCACAGTGTTCAGTTCCATTTTCAACCCCTCAGATAATGAAGCAGTCCGTGCCCGCATGCAGCAAGACCTGGACAACATCGAGGCTTGGGCTGATAAGTGGCAAGTAACATTCGCGTCACATAAGTGCCAGGCAATGACCATCTCCAACAAGAGAGAGTCTAACCACCTCCCCATGACATTCAACGGCATTACCATCGCCGAATCCCCCACCATCAACATCTGGGGGTCACCATTGACCAGAAACTTAACTGGACCAGCCACATAAATACTGTGACTACAAGAGCAGGTCAGAGGCTGAGTATTCTGCGGCGAGTGACTCACCACCTGACTCCCCAAAGCCTTTCCACCATTTACAAGGCACAAGTCAGAAGTGTGATGGAATATTCTCCACTTGCCTGGATGAGTGCAGCTCCAAAAACATTCAAGAAGCATCGACACCATCCAGGATAAAGCAGCCTACTTGATTGGCAACCCATCCACCACCCTAAACATTCACTTCCTTCACCACCGGCACACCGTGGCTGCATTGTGTAACATTCACAGGATGCACTGCAACAACTCACCAAGACTCCTTCGACAGCACCTCCCAAACCTGCGACCTCTACCACCTAGAAGGACAAGGGCAGCAGGCGCATGGGAACAACACCACCTGCACATTCCCCTCCAAGTCACACACCATTCCGACTTGGAAATATATTGCCGTTCCTTCATCGTCGCTGGGTCAAAATCCTGGAACTCCCTACCTAACTGCACTGTGGGAGAACCTTCACCACATGGACTGCAGCGGTTCAAGGCGGCGGCTCACCGCCACCTTCTCAAGGGCAATTAGGGATGGGCAATACATGCTGGCCTTGCCAGCGACACCCACATCCCATGAACAAATATTAGTAAAAAGTAAAATTCAGATTTTAAAAAGAAAGGAGGGAGAATGGGGGAAAATTGGGATGATGGGAGAAGCAGAGTTCAAGTGTTAAGATTTTTAATTTTTAATTAATGTTGTGTTTTAAATGTTTGCTTTTAGTTCTGTAGGATTAATATTGCTACATTAAGCTAATCCTAGCAGCTCCTCTAATAGCCTGGTGAATAGGTATTTCCAAGCACATCAGACACCATAACAAAAAAAAGCTGCCCATATTATCATTATTGCCAGTTTTTCATACATCAGTTCTGTTTTTCTTTCTACTTTTTTCTCTCTCTACCTATCTTCACTTCTTTTTCCTCTTTCTTCCTGCTCCTTGGTGACCCTGAAATTCCACTGGTCTCTTGCTGTAACTTCAGGAGGAAACTAGTGAAAACCCTAGAGAAATGGTGTATACCGCCTATGGTCGAATAGCCTGCTGGCACTCACAGTCTAGGGTCATGCGTGAAGAATGGCCACTTGCGTGAGGTACCAGAGGCTTGCCAGAACTTGGAATGCATATTCCTGCAACAATGAGTACCTTCAAGAGATGAGGAGAAAAGATGGGAGAAGAGGCGTTGTCTGTGAACTGTCCATTTACAAAACTGGCCTAGCAAGACGAATGTTTCCTGAACCTGTCTGCAGTTTAAGGGTAAACATCACACTCGTGCCAGTACCAGTTGCTGCTCCAGCAGCATGTCTTAGCAATTTAATTGCACATACACAATACACATAT
This sequence comes from Heptranchias perlo, assembly GCF_035084215.1. Taxonomy (NCBI): domain Eukaryota; kingdom Metazoa; phylum Chordata; class Chondrichthyes; order Hexanchiformes; family Hexanchidae; genus Heptranchias; species Heptranchias perlo. The sequence continues at coordinate 65,621,220 of NC_090332.1, forward strand.
TGCACAATGGTAAGTGGCACTGGCATGTTCACATTCCACTATTGTTTCCCCCTCCAATTTTCTCCCCTCATCCTGAATGCATTCACTCATGCTGGGGCATGATTCTCTGGGTGCATTCACTGCCTTGCCTAAATGGCCATTTTTCATGAGTATCAACAGGATGTTGAACTGTGGTTGGTATCACAGCTGACCTGACATCACCTGCATCCACACATTCACATTTCAAGCAGTCGTCATTAGATAACAATAGAGAGAATGAGGGTACCGTGTTTGATTTTTTTTTTACCTCCTTATCACAGGGACACTGACGCCAACTGTAGCACCTTTACTGACTGAGATCAGCTCACTCAGCTATCTGTTACCAAGAACCCTTTCATGTTCCTCAGTGCCAAGAGCTCATTGGCATCAACCGCTACCAAAAGAATGTCAACCCTGACTGTCTCCATTTTCTAAATAAATCCTCTAATTTTCCTGTTCTGTGTGGTTCAGTTGGCAAAAGTAACTCAACCAGTCAGGAAAGCTGCAATTTTTTTTATAGAAAATGTTAGGGCCTGAAATTCCACAGGTATTCTACCAGCCTCCTGCTGTAACTCCAGGGAAATGGTGTAAATAGCTGGAGTTATGGTGGGATACCTGTGGAATTTCATGGCCTACATCATAAACAGGTTAAAAAAAAAGCACAGAGGAATGTAATATGAATGCACTCAGCATCTGGACTTTACTGTTCAGGAAATATACCCCAAAAGTTTTCCTACTCACCAATATTTCTCTGCTAATTTTCTCCTATCCCCTTGCTAAAAATTGACTCTTTATTGGGATACAATTCCATGAAGCTGGTTTCCCTCTGTTACTTTTCCCACGTTACCATTGTTCATGACTTGATAATTAATGCTGGAAGGCATTTGGATGGAAAATCATGGGGAGGGGGAGTGCGTGGACGAATTCCCTATATATGACTCCTCAGTGCACAAAGTTCTGCAACAGGAGCTCTGAAGTCTAAATTTACCCTGCAATGTTTAAATCACACTTGCAGTAGTTATTAAAAAATTGCCAAATGTCCTCTAACAAGTTGTTCTCTATAATGTCAGCAGGTACAGAACCAGCAGCAGGGACAGTTAATGAGACAGCAGATGGAGCAGCTCCAGCAGCTGATGGAACAGCAGCAGAAACTCATTAAGTTGCTCAGCCTGCCTATGGCCAACCAAGGTATTGCTGTCATTTATTGAAGCATCTTCAGAACTTGCCCTGTAGGGTACAAAAGGCTTTTTAAATGTCACGTGTTTCTGAAACATAATTGATGTTGGACAGGATGAATTCAATATTTTGTACGATTCCCTTTGAAATGTTATGGAAGTAAAATTGGCAATATCCAATCTTAGTTAAAATTTTCCTGCTTACTGGTAGCAAAACATGACGTTGCAAGACATGCCACCAATGGCCTGCTACTCGTGTTGTACAAAGCCTCAGGGCCGGTGCACTAGTTTGTTTTTCTCTAGCTAAAGATTATTTCTTCTTGTATTGAAACCTCCCTTGTACTGTCCCTAAACCTTCAGTCTTTTCTGGTTTCTCACGAAACTGAGGTGTCAGCACCGGAAAATAAATCTCCAGAACATATACTGAGCTGACGTTTTCAGAACAAGTGCTCTTTATGACATGTGGTAACACCAGTGACCAATCTTGTGACAGCTTGATGGCCATATAGAGAGCAAATAAAGCAAATCAGAGTATTAGCAAAGGACAGACACACATTCAGTACAGAGGGTGTGCCCCAGCTGAGTTCTGGTTATATGGTATGCTCTTTAGCACTGATCCATGCATCCAAAAAGTACCTCCTTTGTTGGATCAGCATGTCTGTACCAACACCTGCCAAAGGCTCTAAGTACTGTGCACAATGTAGTAGTTCATTCAAGACTGCTGACTTGCATGATCATTATACAAATTGCTTGTTGCCTAAACGGTGACTCTGCAACTTGCCAAATTTACTCCGAGTTAACAAAACCCATCCACAATGAATGGCTGCACTGTGTCCTCTGCAATATTCAGAACAGATAGACGAACACTGTAATCCTAAGAAAATCAAGCGATGCCCAGTCAGGCATTGTTGAACACATGCTTGGATAGATTTTATGAATTAGTGCTGCCAGACCAAAGCTTCATGTGATGGAAGTATATATTGGGAATTTGGGTATGGAGGACATTGTGCACTGCACGATTTGCCATTAGTGGATGGAACGTCATGTGGATTGAATTGACCACTGAATCCAACAGGATGCATGCTTAGAATCGTAGAATCATAGAATATTACACCACAGAAGGCGGCCATTCGGCCCATCATGCCCATGCCGGCTCTTTGAAAGAACTATCCAATTAGTCCCACTCCCCTGCTCTTTCCCCATCATTTTTCAACTTCAAGTATTTATCCAATTACCCGTTGAAAGTTATTATTGAAGCTGCTTTCCACCCTTTCAGGCAGTGCATACCAGATCATAACAACTCGCCTCCGGTGCTTTTGTCAATTACCTTAAATCTGTGTTCTCTGGTTACCGACCCCTCTGCCAATGGAAACAGCTTCTCCTTATTTACTCTATCAAATCCCTTTAAGCCCCTTAGCCTTCTCTGCTCCAAGGAGAACAACTAGTTTCTCTAGTCTCTCCATGTAACTGAATTCTTTCATCCTTGGTACCATTCTAGTTAATCTCCTCAGCACCCTTGCTAAGGCCTTGACATCCTTCTTAAAGTGTGGTGCCTAGAATTGGCCACAGTACTCCAGCCGTGGCCTAACCAGTGTTTTATAAAGGCTTAGCATTCTTTCCTCGCTTTTGTACTCTATGCCTCTATTTATAAAGCCAATGATTCTTTATATCATTGGCTTTATAAATAGAGCCAAAGATATAAAGGCCTTTTTAACAGCCTTCTCAAATTGCCCTGTCACCTTCAAAGACTTGTGTACATACACCCCCAGGTCTCTCTGTTCTTGCACCCCCTTAAAAATTGTACCCTTTAGTTTATGTTGCCTCTCCTCATTCTTCCTACCAAAATGAATCACTTCACACTTCTCTGCGTTAAATTTAATTTGCCATGTGTCTGCCCATTTCACCAGTCTGTCTATGTCCTCCTGAAGTCTATTACTATCCTACTCACCGTTTACTACATTTTTGAGTTTCATGACATTTGCAAACTTTGAAATTATACCCTGCATACCCAAGTCCAGGTCATTAATATATATCAAAAGGAGCAGTGGTCCTAACACTGACCCTGGGGAACGCCACTGTATACTTCCCTGCAGTCTGAAGAACAACTGTTCACCACTATTCTCTTCTTTCTGTCCCTTAGCCAATTTCATATGCACACTGCCACTGTCCCTTTAATTCCACGGGCTTTCATTTTGGTAACAAGTCTATTATGTGGTACTTTATCAAATGCTTTTTGAAAGTCCATATACTCAACATCTATTGCACTACCCTCATGATCCCTCTCCGCTACTTCATCAAAGAACTCAATCAAGTTAGCCAAACATGATTTGCCTTTAATAAATCAGTGCTGGCTTTCATTTATCAACCCATATTTTTCTAAGTGCCAATTAATTTTGTCTCAGATGATTGTCTCTAAAGTTTCCCCACCACCGATGTTAGGTTGATTGGCCTATAGTTGCCTGGTTTATTCCTCTCCCCTTTTTTGAACAGGGGTGTAACATTTGTAATCCTCTAATCCTCTGCCACCACTCCCATATCTAAGGAGGGTTGGAAGATTGTGGCCAGACACTCTGCAATTTCTACCCTTACTTCCTCCAGCAACCGAGGATGCATCCCATCCAGACCGGGTGACTTTTCTACTTTGAGCGCTGCCAACCTTTTCACTACCTCCTCTTTATCGATTTTTACCTTATCCAATTTCACTACCACCTCCTCCTTCACTGTGATATTGGCAGCATCCCCTTCTTTAGTGAAGACAGATACAAAGTACTCATTTAATAGCTCAGTCATGCCCCCTGCCTCCTCAAGAGGATCTCCTTTTTGGTCCCTGATTGGCCCCACCCTTCCTTTGACTACCCTTTTACTATTTATTTGTTTCTCAAAGACTTTTGGATTCCCTTTTATGTTACCCGCTAATCTATTCTCACACACTTTCTTTGCCCCTCTCATTTCCTTTTTCAGTTCTGCTCTGTACTTCTTGTATTCAGCTTGGTTCTCTACTGAATTATAAACCTGACATTTATCGTAAGCCTCCTTTTTCTGTTTCATTTTAATCTCTATGGGCCCGATATTACCATGGCGGCGGGTTCGTGGCGGGGGGGCGATTGGGCGCGTGGGTAACGCAGTGAAATCAGTCTGCCCTGCGCGCAATCGCAGGCTGATTGGATCCACTTACCTCTTGTTCCGGGTTCCCCGCTGCTGAGCTGCGCGGCGGGCGGACTGCGCATGCGCAGTAAGCTCTGTCAGCTGGAGGAGCTCTATTTAAAGGGGCAGTCCTCCACTGACTGATGCTGCAAGAAATAGGAAAAATTACAGCATGGGGCAGCCCAGGGGGAAGGCTGCTCCCAGGTTTAATGATGCCTCCCTCCAGCTCTTATTGGATGGGGTGAGGAGGAGGGGGAGGACAGAGATCTTCCCTCCGGTGGGCGGGAGGAAGCGGCCTGCCTCTGCCACCAAGAAGGCCTGGCTCAAGGTGGCAGAGGAGGTCACCTGCACCACCAACATATCGCCCACCTGCATACAGTGCAGGAGGCGCTGCAATGACCTCAGTAGGCCAGCCAAAGTGAGTACACTTACTCATTCCCCTACACTCCGTCTGCCACATCACCGCCCCCACCCCACATCTCCTTCTGCACAGCCAACACTACTCTGTCACATCACTCCTCACACCCACTCAAACCTCATCCTCATCTTACCTGCACTTACCCACCTCGCCAGTACTCATCCCGCCACTACCACTCAACCCAATCCTCATACAATCTCATGGCTCTATCTCATACTCACCCTCTCATGCATCTCTTTCACGGTTAGCCTCACCCAACCTGCCACTACCTGTGCTGCAGCCACAGGGCATGCATCACATATGTGCAGTAGGCAGCGTAAGGCAAACGTGTCGTGAGCATGAAGGGGATGCACAAGGGTGTTTGAGGGTTTGTCATGGTTTTTACTTATATTTAATTTCTGAGCAACTCACATTACATATTACATTGGCACCACTACTGTCACGTCTTTGCGAATCTTGCCTGGTTTGTGCAATAATGCCCTTTCCTGAGGATCACAATGAAGACCCACACCTGATGCCATCCATTGTGTCACAGCAGAGTGGGTGTAGGTGTATTTGCAGGGCTCTTTTGTGCAGACGACTGAGAGACGTCGGCGATGTCCCCGGTGGCACCCTGGAAGGATGCGGAGGAGAAGTTGTTGAGGGCAGTGGTGACTTTGACAGCGACAGGTAAGAAGATGGTGCTCGGGCCAGCCGGGAGCAGCTCGGCATGAAGGAGGCTGCAGATGTCCATGACTACATGTCGAGTGACTCTAAGCCTCTGTGTGCACTGCTGCTCAGAAAGGTCCAGGAAGCTGAGCCTCAGTCTGTGGACCCTGTGGCGAGGGTAGTGCCCTCTGCGATGCATCTCTCTCTGCGGTTGCCCTCCCTCCTGCTGTGCAGGTGGATGTGTCACAGCACTGTGTTGTGGAGCTCCACGTGTCAGAGGTAGACGGCGTTGCCGGCGAGATTGGTGATGCTGTTCGCCCTCCGAGGAGGTCATGACTGCAGCTACCGCGGCCCCCATCTGGAAGATGTACATCTGAGGGGGTCCGCAAGGTAGGTACCGGGGTAAGTGTGCAAGTTGGTGAATTTTGTTGTTAGGAGGAGGGTGGTGGAGGTCAAACTTTGTCCAAAGTGACAGAGTGGCTTCCTGCAATGAGTGAGGGTCTCCCCTCCCACCTATCAAATGGACCTTTGCAGCTGCCACAGGCTGATGGCTGCAACACGTCCATTTGAACTGGGAGTGTTTCCCCCAGTACAGGAAACAGTCCCAGTTGTTTGTAAAATCCCAACCCTCCTAAAATATCACGTTAATCAGGTCTCTAAACGACCTGAAATACCTAGATAAATACCTTAAATGGCACCCCGCTGGCTTTAATTGCCGGCGGGAGTCTCACATGCGGGGGCTGCACGCGCATGTCAGCGCGTCAGTGGGGAACCCGGAAATGTGGTGGGTTGGAGCCGGGCACCCGACCCGCCCCGGGAATCCCCGATTTTCGTAGCCCCCCCTGCCAGAACGCACCCGATCGCGGGTGCTAAAATAGAGCCCTATATCTTTAGTCATCCAGGGAGCTCTACCTTTGGATGCCCTTTCTTTCCCCCTCGTGGGAAAGTGTCGAGTCTATAACCGAAGTATATCCTCTTTGAAGGCTTCCCATTGCTAATTTATTGTTTCACCTGCCAATCTTTGATTCCAATCAACCTGGGCCAGCTCCCTTTTCAATTTATTGAAATTAGCTCTCCTTCCGTTGTGTATTTTCACATTTGATTTTTCCTTGTCCTTTTCCATAACTACTCTAAACCTAATGATATTATGATCACTGATTCCCAAATGCTCCCCCATTGAAACATGCTCCACTTGCCCCACTTCATTCCCCAGATCTAGATCCAGCATTGCTTCCTTCTTCGTTGGGCTGGAAACATACTGATCAAGAAAGTTCTTTTGGACACATTTCAGGAATTTCTTCCCCTCGTTGCCCTTTACACTGTTATTTTCCAGGTCTATGTTCGGATAATTGAAGTCCCCCATTATCGCTACTCTAAAGTTCTTGCATCTTTCTGCAATTTGCCTGCAAATTTGCTCCTCTGTCTCCTGCCCACTATTTGGTGGTCTATATATCCAGCAGTGTAATAGCTTCTCTATTGTTCCTTAAATCTAACCAAATAGATTCTGTCATTGAACCCTCAAGTACATCATCCCTTTCTAGTGCTGGAACAGTATTTTTGATCAATATTGCCACCCCCTCTTTTTCCTTCCCTATCTTTGTAGCCAGGAATATTAAGTATTCATTCCTCCCCCTCTTTGAGTCAGGTCTCCGTTATTGCCACTATATCATAATTCCATGTGGCTACTTGTGCCTGCAGCTCACCAACTTTATGCTTGCAGTGTAAAGCTGTGTTCCAGGAGTGTTAATTTTTAAAATCTACCCTACTATCTGTTGTCGAGAACTCAAATACACCTCGACGCTGAGAGCACATTTGCATCAACTGCCACCAAAAGAATGTCAATGCAAACTGGCATCAACTTCTAAATTAATCGAGGACAGATTACACCCAATCCCTCTAAGGAGTCTCGTAACACTCCCCTCAGGCAGTGAACCCTCAGCCTGACAACAACTCGATACCGATTCAATCCCCTGAACAAAGTTCCTTGTGTCTTATCAATAAAAGTCATAGTTCCAGCCATAACGAGACAGACTGGAAACCCCTAACTAACAAAGACCTAAGGGCCCACTCGAGAACACCTTCTCTACGTACAAGTAATTGATAACAGAATTCCCATAGGGGAAGAGAAAGAGGAAGACGGCGTTGAATTGCCTGAGGGCGAATTGCTAGATCAAAGTTCCAAATACAGAGTCATCCAAAGCTTCAGCGTACTAGCTCCAAAGGTCCCCGACTGGTATCAAATTCTTCCTTTCGATCTCACATAGGCCTCAGCAGACTGTTGTCACTGCATGCTTGATGCTCACGTTCCTATGAACCATTCCTATCTTCATCTCAACTCCCTATGCCCTCTCTCCTCTGAATTCACTAATCTCCTGTCCTCTATGTGGTGCCAGCTGTGGCTCAGTGATAGCACTCTCACATCTGAGTCAGAAGGTTGTGTTTTCCTGTCCCACTCTAGAGACTTGAGCACAAAATCTAGGCTGACACTCCAGGCAGTACTGAGGGAGTGCTGCACTGTCAGAGGTGCTGTCTTTCAGATGAGACATTAAACCGAGGTCCCGTTCGCCATCTCAGAAGGACGTAAACGATCCCATGGCAGTATTTCGAAGAAGACTATGGGAGTTCTCCCCGGTGTCCTGGCCAATATTTATCTCTCAACCAACATCACTAAATCAGATTGTCTAGTCATTATCACATTGCTGTTAGTGGGACCTTGCTGTGCGCAAATTGACTGCCGTGTTTCCTACATTACAACAGTGACTACACTTCAAAAGTACTTAATTGGTTGTAAAGCGTTTGGAACATCTTGAGGTCATGAAAGGGCTATATAAATGCGAGTTCTTCTTCTTCCCCAAACCTCTCCCTCCATATAAACTCTCCTATCTATACTCAGTCATTCGCTCGACCTTGCCTCTCTGTGGCCTCTCTACTCCCATGGTCTCTTATCACCAACAAGGTCATCTCCAACAACTTCCTGGTATCCCTCACCACCTAAATCCCCCTGCCCCCTACCAACCTCATTTCCTTCTATTTCCATCCTTAGAAAAATCATTTGTGGAAAACCGCACTGTTGTTTATGTTAGTTTCAGCTCATGTATCCTGTTTAGACCAGTAACAGCTCTTACTTTATCTAAGCCAAGAATCCAGTACCTGAGTCATGAATATCCAGCAGTTCAAAATACAGCAATTGTCTTAATTCCCTACATGACAACCTGGGTGACCTCTAACACCCATTTCACATGGCTGAGATTGTGGGTGTAATCTGTTCATTGTGGGTGTAATCTGTTAAGGCAACAATTTAGTGTGTTCGCTGCCTGCTTTGGGCACTGCACCTCAGGAAGGATGTATTGACCTTGGAGGGGGTACAGTGCAGATGCACTTGAATGATAGGGTTAAATTATAATGACAGGTTGCATAAACTTGACTTGTATTCCCTTGAGTTTAGAAGGTTGAGGGGAGAACTAATCAAGGTCTTTAAAATGGTAAAGGGATTCAGTAAGGCAGATACAGAGAAAATATTTCCTCTGGTGGAGAAATCTGAAAATTAGAGCTAGGCCATTTAGGAGTGAAATCAGGAAGCACTTTTTCACATAAAGGGTCATGGCAATCTGGAACTCTCTTCAAAAAGCTGTGGATGCTGGGTCAACTGAAATTTTCAAGACTGTGATTGATAGATTTTTGTTTGGTAAGAGTATAGGCGGGTAAATGTAGTTGAGGTACAGATCAGCCATGATCTAATAGAGTGACGAAACAGGCTCGAGGGGCTGGTTGGCCTATTCCTGTTCCTACGTTCCTGCTGAGGAGCCTTGTCATAATTTAACGGACAGCACTCAACGGGAACACAGTTTGCAAAACTCAGAACTCTGGAAATCGTTAACCCTTACTACTCATTTGCCAGTGACATAATGTGCTATTCCAACACTAATTTTGAGCCTCATTTCACTTCTGTCTCCAGAAATGCATCCAAATACCTTGTGGATCCATTTATACTATCTGCTTCAGTGGTAACTTTCAGGGAAAGGAATCTGCCACCCCTACCCGGTCTGACTTGCATGTGAGTCCAGCCCCCTACTATGTGCTTGACTGGATGCCCTCTGAAGTGACCCAGCAAGCCACTCAGTTGTTAGGGCAACTAGGGGTGGACAATAAATGCATCCTTGCCAGCATCACCCACATCCTGGCAACAAATTTTTAAAAATTATGGGCTGGATTCTCTGCCATCATCCGAATTGCAGTGGAGAATGAAGGAAAATGTGAGTGGTGTGTCTTACTGCTGTCTCATTGCCAAAACCTGTATTTCCCTCGTCCCGACTTCAACAGGACTGCCGCTGGCCTCTCCTTCCAAGCCCACCACATCTAAAAGCGGCGTGGGGGCATGGCCCAGTCCCTGGTGAATTTCCCTCCCAATGGCCTGTATTGTTGCTGCTTCCCAGGCAGTGATAGGCCCCAGAAACGTAGAAAATAGGAGCAGGAGTAGGCTATTCGGCCCTTCGAGCCTGCTCTGCCATTCAATATGATCATGGCTGATCCTCTATCTCAATACCATATTCCCGCTCTCTCCCCATGCCTCTCGATGCCTTTTGTGTCTAGAAATCTATCTAGCTCCTTCTTAAATAGATTCAGTGACTTGGCCTCCACAGCCTTCTGTGGTAGAGAATTCCATAGGTTCACTACCCTCTGAGTGAAGAAATTTCTCCTCATCTCAGTCCTAAATGTCCTACCCTGTATCCTGAGACCGTGACCCCTCGTTCTAGACCCCCCCAGCCAGGGGAAACATCCTCCCTGCATCCAGTCTGTCTAGCCCTGTCAGAATTTTATATGTTTCAATGAGATCCCCTCTCATTCTTCTAAACTCGAGTGAATACAGGCCAAGTCGACCCAATCTCTCCTCTTACGACAGTCCTGCCATCCCAGGAATCAGTCTGGTGAACCTTCGCTGCACTCCCTCTATGGCAAGTATATCCTTTCTTAGGTAAGGAGACCAAAACTGCACACAATACTCCAGGTGTGGTCTCACCAAGGCCCTGTATAACTGCAGTAAGACATCCTTGTTCCTGTACTCAAATCCTCTTGCAATGAAGGCCAACATACCATTTGCCTTCTTAATTGCTTGCTGCACCTGCATGTTTGCTTTCAGTGACTGGTGTACAAGGACACCCAGGTCCCTGTGTACATCAACATTTCCCAATCTATCACCATTTAAATAATCTCAATACCATATTCCTGCTCTCTGCCCATGCCTCTCGATGCCTTTTGTGTCTAGAAATCTATCTAGCTCCTTCTTAAATAGATTCAGTGACTTGGCCTCCACAGCCTTATGTTCTTATGTTCTTATGTTAATACTCTGCCTTTCTGTTTTTCCTTCCAAAATGGGTAACTTCACATTTATACACATTATACTGCATCTGCTATGTATTTGCCCACTCACTCAACTTGTCTAAATCGCCTTGAAGCCTCTTTGCATCCTCCTCTCACAACTCACGATCCCACCTAGTTTTGTGTCGTCAGCAAGCTTGGAAATATTACATTTGGTTCCCTCATCCAAATCATTGATATATATTGTGAATAGCTGGGGCCCAAGCACTGATCCCTGCCACCCCGAAAAAGACCCATTTATTCCTACTCTCTGTTTCCTGTCTGTAAACCAATTTTCAATCCATGCCAGTATATTACCCCCAATCCCAAGTGCTTTAATTTTGCACACTAACCTCTTATGTGCGACTTTATCAAAGGCCTTCTGAAAATCCAAATAAACCACATCCACTGGTTCTCCTGCATCTTTTCTACCAGTTACATCCTCAAAAAACTCCACTAGGTTTGTCAAACATGATTTCCCTTTCACAAATTATGCTGACTTTGTATAATCCTGTTGATATTTTCTAAGTGTCCTGTTATCACATCCTTTATAATAGACTCTAGCATTTTCCCTACTACTGATGTTAGGCTAACCGGTCTGTAGTTCCCTGTTTTCTCTTCCCTCCTTTTTTACATAGTGGAGTTACATTTGCCACCCTCCAATCTGCAGGAACTGTTCCATAATCTATAGAATTTTGGAAGATGACAACCAATGCATCCAATATTTCCATGGTTACCTCTTTTAATACTCTGGGATGCAGATTATCAAGCCCTGGGGATTTATCGGCTTTCAGTCCCATTAATTACTCCAGCACTATTTTTTTTACGATACTAATTTCCTTTAATTCCTCCTCCTCACTAGTCCCTTGGTTCCCTAGCATTTCTGGGAAGTTATTTTTGTCCTCTTCCGTGAAGACAGAACCAAAGTATTTGTTTAATTGCTCGGCCATTTCCCTGTTACCCATTATAAATTCTCCCCTTTCTGACTGTAAGGGACCTACATTTGTCTTCACTAATCTTTTTCTTTTTACATACTTGTAGAAGCTTTTACAGTCCACTTTTATTTTGCTTGCAAGTTTACTCTCATACTCTATTTTTCTCCTCTTTTCCCCTCTTGATCCTTTTTTGCTGAATTCTAAACTACTTCCAATCCTCAGGCTTGCTACATTTTCTGGCAACTTTGTATAACTCCTCTTTGGATCTAATACTATCCTTAATTTCTTTTGTTAGCCATAGTTGGGCCAGAAAGTGACATTAATGGCCGTGAGGGGCTCACAGGGATGAAGAGGGCCTTGTAGCATTCTCCTCTCCGTTCTGCCACCAGCAGTTACCCGCTGAAGGCACTGGTTTCAATCATGGCCTTCAGTGGGTCATGGGTAGCAATCTTTGGAGCACTTCTGGCCCTTTAAAGTCGCTCATTGACACTTCTGGTGCCGCAGGGAAATGGGACGGGGCAGAAATCTTGCCCTGCTGGAAATCCATTCCGAAAAGGAGAATTGCAGCTTACATGTAATGGTGCTGGATTCATGTTCCAGAAGTATTTCAGGTGTTGTTTCTATTGTTTTTTTCCTTTCATACAAGGAATAATACCGAGGTAAGGTAACTTGATCCCCATGATCTCTGCCATACTGCCAGGGAGATGCAACAAGTAGAGGCTGGAGAAAGGGAGGCGTTCCTGGGCTGTTATTGCCCACATCTTATAGCTAGATGAAGAATGGAAGTGGCCTTGACCTGGGACAATGGCACCTGCCAGTCCCCTTGGCAGGGAATGATATGGGTGCAAAATTAAAGATTATTTTTGTTCTGCTTCCAATTACACTTCAATTATAAAAAGAAACAGTTGCAATAAAAAAATTGGGGGAAATATTGGTTAAGAGTCCATTCTGGGCGATGTTAGCGCGCCCCGCGCCTGACGGACCCTGGGCAGGCAAGACACAAGTTTGGTCCCAAGGGAGCACTTACCTGCAATCGGCATTCCTTTCCAGGCCTTGCACGTGGAATGAATGCAATTTGCACTTTCCACCACGAGAGGGAGCTCCATCTCTTAAAGGGAAGATGTTTCTTAGAAATCTCTTAAAGGTAGCTTGTACCTGTTATTTGCTGAAAATAACAGTCTACTGTCTGCATGAAGTCTGAACAGAGATCAGACATCGCACACATAAAACATAGATGCAGATCCCATCCCTATGTTTACACACTGATGAGTTATGTTAAAACATTGAATAAAGATTGCGCATTACTAAATCCAACATTCTCCAATCTGCACACCAGACCTCACCAATCTGCCGATCTGAGTTTGTACCAGGCCTGTGAGAGTGCATGCACCAAGTTTCTCTGCTGATGCACTAGAGACCTTGGGTGCAAGAGGTGGACAGAAGGAGGGGCATCCTATATCTGCAGTGGGGGTGGGGTGGTGGGGGCAAGAGGCCCTCCAGGCATATACTCAAAAGACCGTGGGAGGCAGCGGGGGACGAAGTCAATGCCAGGCGCACAGCATCATGAACATGGATGCAGTGCAGGAAGAAGTTCAATACTTTGACATGAGTGGGCAAGGTGAGTGAGGTCAACTGTCAAATGGCGTCTCCTACCAACTGCACCACGCACTAAACCCCCCCCATCTTCCACATACCAATAAACTCTTTCCATCAGTACTCAACTCTTCCAATCAGATGCTTCCTCCCGCCCTTACACATTACCACTGTTTCAAGCCGCCCACCCACAACTCACAGGCCACACACACTGGCAGCTATTCAACCATGACAGGCACATCACCCAGGTACATGCCTTGCTTTTTTGCAGGAGAAGGTGACGCATATCAAGAGGCAGCAAGTGGCAGTGGCATTTAGCCCCTCCAGCCTGTTCCACCATTCAGTGAGATCGTGGTGAACCTGTGACCTAACTCCATATACCTGCCTTAGCCCCATATGCCTTAATACCCTTGGTTCACAGAAATCTATCAATCTCAGATTTAACATTCACAAGTGAGCTAGCATCAACTGCCGTTCTTGGAAGAGCGTTCCAAACGTCTCCCACCCTTTGTGTGTAGAAGCATTTCCTAACTTCACTCCTACACGTCCTGGCTCTAAGTATTAGGCTATGCCCCCGCGTCCTAGTATTGAAGTCTAGGAGCACTCCAAAAACGGTTACAAATGTCTCGGCAGCCAGAGGCAATAATCCAGCCACTAACCTGTAAATCCTGCATGGTCCCCTTAAATTGCGCCGGTGGCGGGTCCTCCAGGCGCTCTAAGACACGTTCAGATGGTCGGGGTTAAGACTGTGTGTTGAGTTGAGCGTTAAGTCCCAAAATGGTGTCTATCACTTTAAATCAGCATTGCACACTGATTGAAGCCATTTTCTCCCTACTTTACATGATTCCAGCGTTTCTTATCTGCGCCTGCGCAAACTCCTATACCAAGATGGCATCTGACGCACGTCATGCAGGAAACGTGCGTGCGCATCCAAGACGCCATCTTGGATGTCAGAGAGGCTGTGTAGCACTGAAACAATAGGTGCTACACGGCCCAATTTAGCGCCCATAGTTTTGTGATCCTGAGTTCTACAAGTCTGAATAAAAGCAAGCATTAGATTGATGTCCTTGTGCGATGTTTTCACAGTTTTAAACTTAAAATGATTGGGCTGATTTTCCTCCCCCCTCCCCTCCAGCCTGGGTACAAACCTTGCGAGCGTACCAGAATTACACACCCCCTGAGCTGATCTGAACCCGGCCGCATTTGCAGGTTAAGGGCATTATCCTAGGCCAGTCCTGCCTCTTGATAGGGTCTTGGGCTTGGCAACAGAATAGAAATCCAACAGCTGCAATGGCCACTGGCTGTTCGGCCTTCTAGCTGCTGTCCAAATATCAGCAGCCAGAAGGCCCCCAGCCCTGAATATCTATGGGGGACCTGGAGAAAAAAGGGTTCTTACCTTTTCAGGTCGTCATGGCTAATCCCACTCAGATCCTGCAGTCTGTACGGGGCTAGCCACAAGACTGAAGGCAAACTTCTTCTTGCCTTCTAGCCCTTGCAAATGGGTGCCCATCCTGCATTCAAACAGGAGGCACTGTTACATCCCTTAAGCTCATTTGCACACATGTACCTGCTGCACAACTACTCCATCCCGTTCCCCCCCATACCCCCAAGGGAAATATCAGAAATCTCAGGGCATAGTAAAAGCGGCGGAGAACCAGCCTCATGGATCTCCTTCCCTTTCCTGTTGCTTTGTGCCGTGAACTGATTGTTCTCTAGGCACAAAGCAAAGGAAAGTTAGTTTCCACATGCCAACCTTCAGTAACAATTATTTCTGTTCGTAATGTACAACTAGTTGCTTTAGTTTCAGCAACAGAATAATCGTCCAGTTTTTTTTATTTACAAAATTCATGAGGATTTAGATTCACTCTGATAAACTTCTACTTCTACACTAAGATGTTTTAAACTTTGAACCACCACGTAAACTGGGAGACTGCCAGCTAATGTGTGAATTGTGGTTGTTGACGTGTCCAGGCATGCTTCACTAATTTTATTCAGCCGATCGAGAGGAACACAAAGTGAAGTATATGGCGGAAGAGGTAACCTGGAAATTATTGATAAAACGCTCATTGGTATCAACACAAATATAGATAGCTTTGGATATTACTTTGATGGTCTTAAAATATGAGTTCTGAGAGCATTGTTCTTGAGTTGTTGCACTTGCTTGATTATTGTTGAATGCGACAGTTGAGGAAATGTAATCAGTGGCTGCAAGAGTATCCCAGTTACATTTCTATGGTCACCAATTGCAAACTTAGCAGAGGCCAAGAAAAGCTTTTTGAAAATGGAATGTGTTTCTTGTACTGTTTTTCTTTTTATTGCTTGTTAGGAAGGCCAAGTTTTGCTTTCACAGAATCATAGAATGATACAGCACAGAAGGAGGCCATTTGGTCCGTCATGCCTGTGCCAGCTCTTTGAAAGAACTATCCAATTAGTCCCACTCCCCTACTCTTTCCCCATAGCCCTGCAAATTTTCCCCCTTCAAATATTTATCCAATTCCCTTTTGTAAGTTATTATTAAATCTGCTTCTGCCACCCTTTCCGGCAGTGCATTCCAGATCACAACAACTTGTTGCCTAGAAAAAATTCTCCTTATCTTGCCTCTGGTTCTTTTGCCCATTACCTGAAATCTGTGTCCTCAGGTTACTGACCCTTCTGCCACTGGAAACAGTTTAAGAAACATAAGAAACATAAGAAATAGGAGCAGGAGTAGGCTATACAGCCCCTCGAGCCTGCTCTGCCATTCAATAAGATCATGACTGATCTTCGACCTCAACTCCACTTTCCAGTTTGATCCCCATATCCCATGATTCCCTTAGAGTCCAAAAAATCTCAGTCTTGAATATACTCAATGACTGAGCATCCACAGCCCTCTGAGGTAGAGATTTCCAAATTATCACGACCCTTTGAGTGAAGAAATTTCTCCTTATCGCAGTCCTAAATGTCTGACCCCTTATCCTGAGACTATGTCCCCTAGTGGTAGACACTCCAGCCAGGGGAAGCAGCCAGCATCTACTCTGTCAAGCCCTCTTAGAATCTTATATGTTTAAGTGAGGTCACCTCTCATTCTTCTAAACTCCATAGAGTATAGGCCCATTCTACTCAATCTTTCCTCATAGGACAACCCTCTCATCCGAGGAATCAATCTAGTGAACCTTCGTTGCACTGCCTCTAGTATAGCCTTCCTTAGGCAAGGAGACTAAAACTATACACAGTACACCAGGTGTGGTCTCAACAAAGTTCTGTACAATTGCAGCAAGATTTCCTTACTCTTGTACTCCAACCCCCTTGCAATAAAGGGCAACATACCATTTGCCTTCCTAATTGCTTGCTGTACTTGCATGTTAACTTTCTGTGTTTCATTTACAAGGACACCCAAATCCCTCTGAACATCAACATTTAAAAGTTTCTTACCATTTAAAAATATTCTGCTTTTCTATTTTTCCTACCAAAGTTAATAACTTCACATTTCCCCACATTATACTCCATCTGCCACCTTCTTGCCCACTCACTTAACCTGCCTATATCCCTTTGCAGACTCTTTGCATCCTCCTTATAGCTTACTTTCCTACCTAGCTTTGTATTGTCAGCAAACTTGGATACATTACACTCAGTTCCTTCATCTAAGTAATTTATATAGATTGTCAATAGCTAAGGCCCAAGCACGATCCCTGTGGCATACTACTAGTTATAACCTGCCAACCGGAAAATGACCTGTATATTCCTACTCTCTGTTTTCTATCTGTTAACCAATCCTCAATCCATGCTAATATATTACCCCCAATCCCATGAGCCTTCATCTTGTGTAACAACCTCTTCTGTGGCACCTTATTGAATGCCTTTCGAAAATCCAAATACATACTACATCCACTGGATCCCCTTTATCTATCCTGCTAGTTATATCCTCAAAAAACTCTAATAGATTTGTCAAATACAATTTCCCTTTCATAAAACCATGTTGACTCTGCCTAATCATATTATGATTTTCTAAGTGCCGTATTACTACGTCCTTAATAATAGATTCTAGCATTTTCCTTACTATTGATGTCAGGCTAACTGGCCTGTACTTCCCTGTTTTCTCTCTCCCTCCTTTATTAAATAGCGAGGTTACACTTGCTACCTTCCAATCCATGGGGACCGTTCTAGAATCTAGGGAATTCTGGAAGATCAAAACCAATGCATCCACTATCTTTGCAGCCACCTCTTTCAAAACCCTAGGATGTAGGCCATCAGGTCCAGGGGATTTCTCGGCTTTTAGTCCCATTAATTTTTCCAATACTTTTTCTTTACTAATCTTAAATACTTTAAGTTCCTCCATTTCATTAGACCATTGGTTCCCCACTATTTCCAGTATGTTTTTTGTGTCTTCTACTGTGAAAACAGATATAAAATACTTGTTTAACATCTCTGCCATTTCCTTATTCCCCATTATAATTTCTCCTGTCTCTGCCTCTAAGGGACCCACGTTTACTTTTGCTAATCTCTTCCTTTTTATATACTTGTAGAAGCTCTTACAATTTGTTTTTATATTTCTTGTTTGTTTACTTGCATATTCTATTTTCTCCCTCTTTATCGATTTCTTGGTTATCCTTTGCTGATTTCTAAAACCCTTCCAATCCTCAGGCTTGCTACTCTTTTTGGCAACATTGAAAGCCTCTTCTTTTAATCTAATACTATCCTTAACTTCTCTCGTTAGCCACGGTTGGATCACTTTTCCTGTGGAGTTTTTATTCCTCAAGGGCATGTATATTCATTGGGAATTATGAATTATTTCTTTAAATGTTCACCATTGCTTATCTATTGTCATATCTTTTAATCTAATTTCTCAATCTACCTTAGCTAACTCGCCCCTCATACCTCATAATTGGCCTAGTTTAAATTTAAGACCCTAGTTTCAGACTTAACTACATTACTCTCAAATTCAATATGAAATTCTATCATATTATGATCACTCTTCCCCAGAGGATCCTTTATTATAAGATTACTAATTATTCCCGTTTCTCCTTATTTACTCTATCAAAACATTTCATGATTTTGAACACCTCTATTAAATCTCCCTTTAACCTTCTCTTCTCCAAGAAGAACAACCCCAGCCTCTCCAGTCTCTCCGTGTAACTGAAGCTCTTCATCCCTGATACCATTCTAATAAATCTCCTCTGCATCCTCTCTAAGGCCTTAACATCCTTCCTAAAGTGTGGGGGAAAGAAAACCATCTCGCTAATGTTTCCACGTTTTCTCCCGCAGAGTTGCAGAGAGGTAGGAGAATCTAGCTCCAAAAATCTATCAGGGATGATGGGTGGGGTGGGAGGCGCATTCCAGTGTAAGTACCAGGTGGGGCTGTCCATGGAATCCGCCACTGACCTTACTGAAGTTTGCCACATCGTCAGGAGCTACCAAGGGGCACAGGACTTTGGTGGGTTGAGGGCACGTCAGCGGTGCTCTCTGCTGAAGAGACCAGAAATGCAACCGAAGCTTGCTGGGTGAAGGGGGGTGGGGGGCAGGGTTTCTGACTGTCAAGTCCCCCATGGAAAATGGAAGAGGCCGTTTGGAATATTTTTTGCTGATCTTTGGGTGTTCAGCACACAGATCAGGTGGGTCCAACTTCTGACCAGGCATGCCTCTGCCAATGCTACACCGGGTCCCAACTGTCAGCTGGAGTGCAGGAACCCCACCAGCGGCTCTGTACCCCCCTGTACTCCGGCTAGAGGAAGAGGAGCAGCAGCAACAGAAGAAAGGAGCAAACAGAGCTGTAGCTGCAGGGAGACCAGAAAGAAGGAGGCGGGCTCAAATGAATCTTTACCCTCCCAACAGAGTGTATAAGCCCAGGACAACATACCTGCATTTAGGAGCAGTGCATAAGGAGGCTATGCTTCTCTAGGCAGTCTGTCACACAGTTGTGCCACCTCCTGCAACAAGCAACTGCAACAGCTAGCAATGCATTGCCTGTTACAGTCAAGGTCACTGCAGTCCTGAAATCCTTTGCCTCCGTCTATTTCCAGACTGCCACAGGGATATCAGTAACATTAGTCAGTCTGCAGTTCATGCTTTCATTAAGCAGGTGACCGATGCCATGTTTGCTCAAGCAAACAGTTTCATCACTTTCCCCATGTACAACTGGAAACCGCACGATGGGGCTCTGGGGTTCGTGCAGATTGCAGACTTCCCTCAATTCCAGGGCTTCATTGACAACACCCACATCACTCTGAGGGCTTATTCAGACGAGCACTCTGCTTTCATGAATTGCAAAGGCTTTCACTAGATTAATGTGCAACTGCGTGTGATCACCAGCAGCTCATGAAGGTTTATCCCTGTTTTTCTGGCAGTTACCATGACACCTTGATATTGCGGCAATTCTCCATCGCTTCACTTTTTGCCCTTCACAGTAAGTGAGAGGCTGTCTGCTTGGGGCAAGGCTTCTGCACACTTGGGAAGTGGTGGGGGAGGGGGTGTTAAATTTGTAGTCATATCTCAGGGATGCACGCTTTGGCTCCACCATCTCCTCCTCCTTTGCCAAGCTGGGAGACCAAATGGATAGTTTGTCCAAGGCAGATGATGGAGCCCAAAGCCTGCATCCCTGAGAGATGTCACTACTGGTGCCACAGACTCCTGCATGCTGCAGAATTGAGAATACCACACACTCCAAGGTTAACTGCACTGTGTCAATGTCATGTGGTAGAACTGTATACACATTGGTAGCAGACTCCTCCACCATTTCTGATATGTTCAGGTGTCAACCGTGGCTCTCGCCTCTGAGTCAGAAGGTTGCAGGTTCAAGCCCCACTCCAGAGACTTCAGCACACAATCTAGGCTGGCATTTCAGTGCAGTACTGAGCGAGTGCTGCACCGTCAGAGATGCCATCTTTCAGATGAGACATTAAACTGACGTCTGCCTTCTCAGGTGAACATAAAAGGTCCCATGGCATTATTCGAAGAAGAGCAGGGGTGTTCTCCCAGTATCCTGGCCAATATTTATCCCAGATGATATGGTCATTTATTTCATTGCTGTTTGTGGGAGCTTGCTGTGTGCAAATTGGCTGCCATGTTTCCTACATTACAACAGTGACTACACTTCAAAAGTACTTCATTGGCTGTAAAGAGCTTTGGGATGTCCTGAGGTTGTGAAAGGCGTTATATAAATGCAAGTCTCTCTTTCTTTCCTTGGTAGGCAGTCCAATGCATTCAGCAATTGCTATTGCAACAAAAAGCATTTTTTCTTTTAAAGACGTCCCCTTCAGCAGAAACTCACTGCCTGATCAAGACGAAAATTGCTCCCAATTAGTTCTGTCTTCTCGTCCTGTCTGAAAAGTTGCATGCATTAGCATTTCAAAGATATGAAATCATTTCTGAAGCAATTAACTTTTGAATACAAGTAACATTGCCAATGCAGAACTGGGTAGGCCAGTTGGCCCACATGGACATGTAGGTATCTAGACCTTTCTTCCCACAAAGACAAAAGATTTCTTTTAAGAATACAGCTAATTTAAGTCAATATTAAATTCATATTATTCTGTCTATCTAAAGGAATATTAAAAAGGATATAATATAGCTCTACTTCCATTATAGTACCTTTTTTTTATTATTCGTTCATGGGATGTGGGCGTCGCTGGCAAGGCCACCATTTATTGCCCATCCCTAATTATCCTTGAGAAGGTGATGGTGAGCCGCCTTCTTGAACCGCTGCAGTCCATGTGGTGAAGGTTCTCCCACAGTGATGTTAGGTAGGGAGTTCCAGGATATTGACCAAGCGACGATGAAGGAATGGCGATATATTTCCAAGTCGGGATGGTGTGTGACTTGGAGGGGAATGTGCAGGTGGTGTTATTCCCATGTGCCTGCTGCCCTTGTCCTTCTAGGTGGTAAAGGTCGTGGGTTTGGGAGGTGCTGTCGAAGAAGCCTTGGCAAGTTGCTGCAGTGCATCCTGTGGATGGTACACACTGTAGCCACTGTGCGCCGGTGGTGGAAGGAGTGAATGTTTAGGGTGGTGGATGGGGTGCCAATCAAGCGGGCTGCTTTGTCCTGGATGGTGTCGAGCTTCTTGAGTGTTGTTGGAGCTGCACTCATCCAGGCAAGTGGAGAGTATTCCATCACACTCCTGACTTGTGCCTTATAAATAGTGGAAAGGCTTTGGGGAGTCAGGAGGTGAGTCACTCGCCGCAGAATACCCAGCCTCTGACCTGCTCTTGTAGCCACTGCAAGGCAGATGGCATTGTCTTTCAAGATGGCAGACACTTATCACAGACTACACTGGCAATTAATAAATTGTCCATCACTGTATGTCTGCGTGAAATTTAGTGTTAGTAGCAGCTAATTATATGGAAAACAAGATGATATGATGGTTTTGCTTTTTAAAGTCTCATGTTATTGTTGTTTTCATGAATTCCTGGAATATGTAAACAGAAACAAGAAATGTTGAGTAATCCTGTGGCCTGGTTCTATGTTAGCTGAAGTTTTGATTTAATTTCTGTTATTGAACATGGCTGTCACAGCTACCTCATTGTTCTATTTGGACAATAAAGTACCAAAACTATGTGACAAACCAGTCAATAACAGCTCAGTTGCAGGACGATCTCTTAATGTAGATAGGAACAACAATGAAGTATTGAATCAAAGACAGTGGGACAACCAAATTTCACCATCATTGCAGGGAACATCTGATTCATTCATGGGAACATAGGAAGAGGAGTAGGCCATTCAGCTCCTCAAGCCTGATCTGCCATTCAATTAGATCATGGCTGATTTGTATCTTAACTCCATCTACCCACCTCATTGCTGTAAGCCTTAATACCCTTGCCTAACAAAAATCTATCAATCTCAGTTTTGAAATTTTCAATTGACCTAGCCTCAACAGCTTGTTGGGGGAGAGAGTTCCAGATATTTTGTGATAGATGCAGTAAACCAAATTACTGAGACAAGAAGAAATAGAGAGTAGAACAAATGAACTAGAAAACGTAGAATCATAGGAATTACAACATATGGACCATTCAGCACATTGGTGTTCGCTCTTTGACTTGAACACTATACTCTAATCCCCTTTTATATTCCTCCTTTTCAAATATTTCCTTTTAAATAGTGCTAGAATCTCTACCTCAGTGTTGCCTGATGATTTCAATGATTGCTGCGTGTAGCCAGCGCTACCTGCGCTGATAATTGGCTCTACGCATCAGCAGGGGGGCCCGATATCCTTAAAGGCAGCCTGCACCTCTTAAAGGGGAGGTGCACTGTGGCTGCAGGAAGTGGAGTGTGAAGTGATTCCTGGGCTGTGATTGTTGGAAGAATGGTTGCCTGCGAGAGAGCGTGCACCAAGGTTCTTTGATGATGCACTAGACGCCTTGGTGCAAGAGGTGGATAGAAGGAGGGTCATCCTATATCCGCAGGGGTCAAGAGACTCACCAGAAATATGCTCAAGAGGCAGTGGGAGGAAGGAGCGGACGAGGTCAATGCCAGGAGCATAGCGCATGGATGCAGTGCAGCAAGAAGTTCAATGATTTGACACGAGTGGCCAAGATGAGTGAGTTCTAATTTCAAGTGGCATATCCTACCAACTGCACCACTAGCCTCATCCACTGCCTAACGCACTACACCCCCACATCAGCCACCTACCAACAAACTCTTTCAATCAGTACTCAACCCTTCAAATCGGATGCTTCAGCTCACCCTCACACATTACCACTGTTGCAAGCCGCACACCCACAACTCACAGGTCACACACGTTGGCAGCTATTCTACCATGACAGCCACATCACCCAAACATCTTGCAGGACACTCACTGACACATCTCCCTCTTTCTTGCAGGAGAAGGTGGCACATAACAGTAGGCAGCAAGAAAGAACTGGAGGTGGACAGGTGTGTCTACACGTCCTAACTCCCCAACCGTCGCTTGATCTTATACTTGCAGCCACCACCCCAGAGACTGACGCTGCATCTAGTTTAGAGGCCAGGATAGAGGAGGGATCTGTACGTGGTGAGACACCGGGCACAAGGAGCAGGAGCCAGGGCGGAGGGAAAGGATACTGCAGATGCCAGCTTGCTGGAGGGCCAGGTCGCACACTAGTTCTGTTGCAGAGGAGTCAGTTGATGACTTCGATGGGCTAGGCTACAGAAGAAGGCTGAACACAACCAAATGCTTGGTGCACTGGAAAGCATGCCAGAAAGCCTACGCACAATGTCAAGGAGCATGGAGGAGCCCAGCTCCAACTAGGCACAGGGCTTTGTGCAGAGCTTGGAGCCCATCCTTTCCCACATGGAACAGGTGGTCACCTCCATCAGCATATTTGTGGAACCCACCATGATGCAACTTCTGATGACTGATGTCACAGCTTCCATCATAGCACAAACATCTGCCATCAAAGGGCTGACTGCTGCATTTGGATCTCAGACTGCTGCCTTGAAAGCTCAGACTGCTGCCTTGGAAGCTCAGGCTGCTGCTGTCGTGGCTCTGGGTACCACTGTTGAAAAGGGCTTCCAGAGTGTCACTGCAGTTCAGCAATCTGTTCTCCAACAGATCGCCAGGATTGATGAGACACTGTCCGGGAGAATGGCAGTGGCTCCATGGAAGAAGAACCTACTGTCTTCTCTCAAGATGTCAGCATTCCTGCTCCCACCCCTGCCACTCCGCCAGTGCCCTTGCTGTTGCCTGTCAGCCAGCCAGGTCAGACTACTGCAGTCCAGGCCAGAAGGTACAGTCTGAAACCGGGCCCTCCCAGCCCAGAGCTGCTGGGAGATCGACCTCCAAGGGCATCTGCAAGCTCCTCAATTGAAGGCCAGCAGCCTTCCACCACCCATGCACCTGCCATTGGGGATGCACCTCATAGGAGCACTAGGAAAGATAAAGGCACATGAATGACAGGCACTAAGGGAATGCACAAGGGTGAATAGTCTTTTTTTGCATAATTTCATACGTTAATTTAAAAACGTGGATTTGAATTTGTATTTGGTGGTGGTTTTTATTTCTGTGATGAGCTGAGGGAGGAAGCAATGTATAATTATGAGGACGGTTTGATGGTCATGTGAGAGAGGAAAGGGAAGGAGGTTACTGGTATCGCTCATTAATAATCTGATCATGCAGAGCCCTGGCAGACAGGACCTGTCTACCTTGTAGCTTCCCTGCCTCTTCCTCCACTTCCTGCTGCACTTCCTCCTCCTTACCACTTCCTCCTATGTCTCTTCCTCCTCCTCCTCCTCCTCCTCCTCTTCCTCTTCCTCTTGCTTCTGTGGTGTGCTCTATGATGTTCCGTGTGGCAGCATGGCTCTCGTTGTAGGCCTGCTATGAAAGTGTGTGTGTATTCCTGACTGGAGTCATGAGCCATTACATGAGGAGATAACACTTGTCGCCCAGTACCCAGCCTTTGACTTGCCATGCTGGTTGAAATATGGGTGGCACCGAGGACTGGCACAGGATGAAGGGATCATGACTGCTGCCAGGATTGCAGGCATTCACCTGCATGATGCGCTGTGTGTGATCGCACACCAGCTGCACATTGAGGGAGTGGAATCCCTTTCTGTTCGTGAATAGTGCCGAGTTCAGTTGGCAAAGTGCGTGTAGTCAATGGCACCCTGCACCATGGGGAAACCTGCAATGCGAGCAAACCCTCTTGCTCGCTCCTGCTGTTGTCTCTGGCAAGAGGGAACAAGATGATTCTGTTTCTGAGTGTGTACAGAGCCTCAGTGGCCCCCTTTCTATAGCAATGTACTGCAAACTGCGAGGTGTTGCTTATGTCGCCAGCAGCAGTCTGAAAGGAGTCATAGCCATAAAAATTAAGTGCCACAGTTACCTTGACAGCCACAGGCAATGCTGTCCTTGCCCAGCTCTGAAGCTGCAATTGTGGCTGCAGCAGTTGAAAGATTTCAGTCACTATCTAATGAACCTTAGACATCTGATGCATTCATCGCTGAAGTTGAGATAAGAGAATTGGTCCCTGAAGGCCCTCATTGTATATGGCCTCCTGCTGAGTGACCTCCTCCTCCTCCCTCTTCTAGCAGTTTGTCCTGCTCTGCGTGGCCTGTCTTCATTCTCCCAGTCATGTTCAATTCCCAGAGGAAACCCTAGCAATCCACCCATGTCTGAAAGCAACTTTTTTCAGCAGAATATTTTAAATGCCACTAGAAGTTCCGCAACACCAGCCAGACCACTCTCTATAGAATATTGAAACTTTAGCCAAGTATAGGAAACTTCCAAAAACATGTACAATTGCACCAGCAGCCAGAATAAATAACTCAGCAACTAACCTGTAAGTACTTCAAGATCCCTTTAAATAGCACTGGTGAGGGATCCTTCATGCCCTTTAAGTCTTGTTCAGCTGTACGAGGTTAAGACAGGGTGTTGGCTGGAGCATGGAGTTCCAAAATGTCGCCGGCTTCTTCAAATCAGCATTGCACACTGATTCGCGTCATAATCTCCCTATTCTACACGCTGCCGGCATTCATTAGGCAACCACCTTTACCAAGGTGGCGTCCTGTGCATTTCACGTCGGAAATGTGCGCGCGTGTCTTGGACACCATTTTCGGGGCTTAGGTGTAGCGCCTACAAAACAGGCGCTACATGGCCCAATTTCGCTCCCTCCATGTCCTAATAACTCCCTGTGCTGAAAAAAATTATTCTAACTTCCCCCTTCATACTGCTACTGATAATCCTGAATTTATGGCCTGAATTGTAACTTGGATCCGGGAACTCAGCAGGTGGGTGGATTTGCACATGGGGAGCCCGGAGGTCAAGTGTGCTGTTTAATTCTGCAACCACAACTCGATTGCAGGCAATTATCTTTGTCCCAGGTTTCGTGTCTCCAAGCTGCACAATGGGCGTACTGCACACCCGAATGATGTGATCGGAACTACAGTATTTAAAAATATTTCGAACATGGAGTTTGGAGGAGAAAGGAGAAATGGATTTCAGGACAGCAAAAGCAGTGCCTAGATTTACTGATGCCTTCCTAGATGTACTACTGGCTGCAGTGAGAGCCAGGAGGGAGGCTCTTTATGCAAGGGTTGGCAGGTAGAAACCTGGTTCTGTCACTTGGTGGAGGTAGCACAAGAGGTGACAAGCAGAAGCAGGGTACCCAGGACTAGGCTACAGTGCAGGAAGCACTTCAATGACCTGACCAGGTCTGGAAAAATGAGTACATTTGCTGATCCACATCTTGTTGTGTACAACTCTCCCCCCTTCATCACTCTGCCTTGGCAAGCCTATTCCATCACAATACTCCCCACATCCATTTAAGTGTCACCAGCAACCATCCTTCACTTTCTATCCACTTGCTCACCTCCCCATTTATGCAACAACACTGTTACTCACCTCAATCCTGATGCAATTGGATGCATCTGTGTGACAGTGACCCTCTGATGCATCTGTATGATAGTCTTCCTCACCCAAAGCATTGCATCCATTGGGTGAATACGGCACCTTCAGTCATTCACAGGTCTGTTCTGTCGCCTCTTGTTGGAGAAAAGAGCGCAAATCGCAAGAGGGAGACCGAGGACTGGCAGTGGACGTCCTTGTGGAGCTGACTAATGCAGAGGAGGACTCAATGTAAGTAGGTGGGACATCTGCGGTCCTCTTGGAGCTCACAGATGGACGGTGACAGCATTTAAAACATCTTTCACAAAGATGCTGATTTTATGTAATCAATGCCTGAAGTATAAGAAGCCTGAGGATGGCAATTGGCAAGA
The DNA here is from genome assembly GCF_035084215.1 of Heptranchias perlo. Taxonomy (NCBI): domain Eukaryota; kingdom Metazoa; phylum Chordata; class Chondrichthyes; order Hexanchiformes; family Hexanchidae; genus Heptranchias; species Heptranchias perlo. The sequence goes on from NC_090332.1 coordinate 65,648,165, forward strand.
TTGTTATTGTGCTGAGACTAAGTCATTTCATTTTCTTTTGTCTTCCAGGCCCTTCACGTGAACAAGAAGATTGTGCGGAGATGCATGACATCTATTCCTCAGAGGACCTCATTTCTTCTGAGGGTGCACCGTCACAGGACATACTGCCATGCACCAGCGCAGATACGCGCACTTCGGTGGGTCTTCTTATACAGATAGTTGGGTTGTCACCTGGTGATTCACAAGTCACAAGTGAGCACATGCAGACACTGGTGGCAGGGGCAGCTGTGGAGAGTCCGCTTCGAAGGGCACACTCTTCTCCAAGCTCTGCTCAGCTGGACACAGATGCTGAACCCTGGGGGCAATTGTTGAGAAGGAGAAAGATTGAGGTACAGGGGCACCTTTGCGAGGCACTGGAAGATGTGCCACTCACACTTTCCACAATAGTTGAGAGGCTGGAGGAGTCCAGCTCCAAAACCCAAAGGTCGTAGGCTGAGAGCACCTCATCAGTCAGGGTAGGGATCTGAGCAGCCTGCCTCTATCTCTGCTGAAGCCACAGGGGATGCACCATGTAGAAGCAGTAGAAAGCTTAAGTTTAAGCTCTTGTAGTTCACCAAGGGGATGATGTGGAGATGCCGGTGATGGACTGGGGTTGACAATTGTAAACAATTTTACAACACCAAGTTATAGTCCAGCAATTTTATTTTAAATTCACAAGCTTTCGGAGGCTTCCTCCTTCGTCAGGTGAACGATGTGAAAATGAAATCCTCGAAATGAAATCGCATTTATAATTCACAGAACAATGCTTGGTGAGTACAGACAGTTTTTTCAACTGCCCGTTGCCAAGGCAATCAGTGTGCAGACAGACAGGTGTTACCTGCCAGGTCTCACAGAATATACAAATCACCAAAAAAAAACAACAAACAAACAAAAAAAAAACAGAGATAGAGAGGTAGAAACATAGAAAAGACAGCAACTGACCCGTTATATTAAAAACAGATAACATTTGTTCGCTGGTGGGGTAACGTGTAGCGTGACATGAACCCAAGATCCCGGTTGAGGCCGTCCTCATGGGTGCGGAACTTGGCTATCAATTTCTGCTCGACGATTTTGCGTTGTCGTGTGTCTCGAAGATAGCCAAGTTCCGCACCCATGAGGACGGCCTCAACCGGGATCTTGGGTTCATGTCACGCTACACGTTACCCCACCAGCGAACAAATGTTATCTGTTTTTAATATAACGGGTCAGTTGCTGTCTTTTCTATGTTTCTACCTCTCTATCTCTGTTTTTTTTTTGTTTGTTGTTTTTTTTTGGTGATTTGTATATTCTGTGAGACCTGGCAGGTAACACCTGTCTGTCTGCACACTGATTGCCTTGGCAACGGGCAGTTGAAAAAACTGTCTGTACTCACCAAGCATTGTTCTGTGAATTATAAATGCGATTTCATTTCGAGGATTTCATTTTCACATCGTTCACCTGACGAAGGAGGAAGCCTCCGAAAGCTTGTGAATTTAAAATAAAATTGCTGGACTATAACCAAGGGGATGCACAAGGGTGTTAGAACAAATGTTATGTTGTGATTTCTATTTCTTTTTATGTTGGCACATTAAATGTATTCATTATCAACACTTCCAAGTCATGGCCATTATTGCTTCCAGACTTTCAAGTGGATCTTTCATTTGATTCATGATGAATGCCAATACATGACCCATTGGGCGGCTGTGCACTCAATGCGTTGTTGAAGGACTGTTTTGAACAAAGGGAGGTGGGGGGAGGTGGGGGGTAGGTGGGGTTTGGTGGTCGTGGTGCCAGGTGGCATGAGTATCTCAAATATCTTTATTTGTGGACTGTCAATATGAGAACCGGTGAGAGATGAGGGCATCCCTGGCATCTTGGGTATCAATGTGCATGGCTGGTCTAGTGATGGGTGCACCATTGTCATATTCCTCCTCCTCATCCTCACCCTTTTCCTCATCCTCTTCCTTTTCCTCAATGTTGTCGCCGACAGAGGATGCTTGACAAGCACCTTCTTCCGCGACCACCTTTAAACCTCTCTGCAGCGCTATGTTGTGCAGGACACAGCACACCAGGATTATCCTGGAGACCCTTGCTGGTGAGTACTGAAGGACTTCCTTAGAACTGTCAAGGCATTTGAAGCACATCTTTAACATGCCTATGGCTTGCCCAATGCCACACCTGATGGTCACGTGGCTCTGGTTGTATTGTTCTTGTGCCTCGTTGCTGGGGATCCTCACAGTTGTCATGATCCACGTTTGCAGAGGGTATCCCTTGTGTCAAAGGAGCCAGTCCCTAAGCCTGCCTCCTGTCTGGAAGAGGTCTGGAATGTTTGACTGACACAAAATGAAGGCATCATGATAGCTGCCAAGGAACCTGGCGCACATCTGCAGAAATCTCTTGTTGTGGTCGCACACCAGCTATGCATTGATGGAATGATAGCCCTTTCGGTTACTGAATATTCCTGGCTTATGTGGTGGTCCTATGATTGACACGTGTATGCAATCAATTGTGCCCTGCACCCGTGGGAAGCAAACCAGAGAGTCGAAACCCACTGCCTGCTCATTCTGGCTGATCTCGGCGAGAGGGAAATTAACGTAATCGGATGCCCTGCCAAACAACCCATCTGTCACCTGCCTTATACACTTATGTGTAGGCAATTGAGACACCCTGCAGATGTCACCGGTGGCACCATGGAAGGAGGCAGAGATGAAGAAATTGAGGGCAGTGGTTACTTTTACTGCCACGGGCAATGCGTGGCCATCAGGTCCAGTGGGGAGCAGCTCTTCCTCAAGGAGGCTGCAGATATCTGCCACCACCTGTGACTCAACCTGAGCCTGCGTAGGCACTGCTCTTCAGAGAGGTCCAGGAAGTTCAGCCTCTTCCTATATACCTTCTCACATGGGTAGTGCCTCCTGCGACTTCGTCCCCTCTCTTGGTCCCCTCTCTGCTGTTCTCCAGGTCCTTGTTGTGCACCTCTGTCTTGTGCACCTGCAGATCCCAGAACCGGATGACGTGCCTGCCACAGATGGTGATGTTCCTTCTCCTCAGATGTACTGTGGAATAGATCCATTGTGCTCCCCATCCTGATCTTATCAGATTGAGAGGCTCCAAAATGTTGGTAAATTTGCCTGAACACAAGAATTCTGTCTCAACAAAGAACTCTCAGTCTAAACACAAAGAACTCCCAGCCAAAACGTTTGCCTGAGAGAACTGAGTGACCCGCTGCAGTAACTGACTTTTTATTGATGCGTGGCAATCACAGGTTAAAGGGCCAAATGAGCTTCGGCTGCATCTCGCCTTCATTTCAATGGCAGGTTTCAGAAGCCATGGAAAACCCGTGCAGAAGAAGTTAAATCCGTTTCTGTTGCAGAATCCGCAAAAATGTTATCAGCTCAACTGTGTAAATGACCTACATTGCCCCTTTAACAAGCCGGCCACTGGGATTAAGTGGGGACGGAACTTCCGGGTATCAGTTGCGCGCGCACATCCTGGGTTAAACCCGTAAGTGGGCATGTTGAAGCTGGGATGCGGTCCCGTTTCCAATATCTATTATTTTTGCCTCCCAGCCAACAGCAACCCACCCATTCTTTGGGGTTTAAAACCCCCCCATGTCTCCTTGCCAACTAGTGAAAACAATCTTTCACTATTTACCCTCTCATAGGAACATAGGAACAGGAGTAGGCCATTCAGCCCCTCGTGCCTGCTCCGCCATTTGTTAAGATCATTGCTGATCCAGCTCCATATACCTGCCTTTGGCCCATATCCCTTAATACCTTTGGTTGCCAAAAAGCTATCTATCTCACATTTAAATTTAGCAATTGAGCTAGTATCAATTGCCATTTGCGGAAGAGAGTTCCAAACTTCTACCATCCTTTGTGTGTAGAAATGTTTTCTAATCTCACTCCTGAAAGGTCGAGCTCTAATTTTTAGACTGTGCCCCCTACTCCTAGAATCCCCAACCACCCTATCCGTTCCCCTTAATATCTTATAAACTTCGATCAGATCACCCCTTAACCTTCTAAACTTTAGAGAATACAACCCCAATTTAGAGTCATAGAGTCATACGGCACGGATAGAGGCCCTTCGGCCCATCGTGTCCGCGCCGGCCATCAAGCCCTGTCTACTCTAATCCCATATTCCAGCATTTGGTCCGTAGCCTTGTATGCTATGGCATTTCAAGTGCTCATCCAAATGCTTCTTGAATGTTGTGAGGGTTCCTGCCTCCACAACCCTTTCAGGCAGTGAGTTCCAGACTCCAACCACCCTCTGGGTGAAAAAGTTCTTTCTCAAATCCCCTCTAAACCTCCCGCCTATAGAGTCAAAATTTGTGTAATCTCTCCTCGTAACTTAATCCTTGAAGTCCGGGTATCATTCTAGTAAACCTACGCTGCACTCCCTCCAAGGCCAATATGTCCTTCCGAAGGTGCGGTGCCCAGAACTGCTCACAGTACTCCAGGTGTGGTCTAACCAGGATTTTGTATAGCTGCAGCATAACTTCTGCCCCCTTGTACTCCAGTCCTCCAGATATAAAGGCCAGCATTCCATTTGCCTTCTTGATTATTTTCTGCACCTGTTCATGACACTTCAATGATCTATGTACCTGAACCCCGAAGTCCCTTTGGACATCCACTATTTTTAACTTTTTACCATTTAGAAAGTACCCTGTTCTATCCTTTTTTGATCCAAAGTGGATGACCTCACATTTGCCTACATTGAATTCCATTTGCCACAGTTTTGCCCATTCACCTAATCTATCAATATCGCTTTGTAATTTTATGTTTTCATCTACACTGCTTACAATGCCACCAATCTTTGTGTCATCGGCAAACTTAGATATGAGACTTTCTATGCCTTCATCTAAGTCGTTAATAAATATTGTGAATAATTGAGGCCCCAAGACAGATCCCTGCGGGACTCCACTAGTCATATCCTGCCAATGTGAATACTTACCCATTATCCCTATTCTCTATCGCCTTTCGCTCAGCCAACTTCCTAACCAAGTCCGTACTTTTCCCTCGATTCCATGGGCTTCTATCTTAGCTAACAGTCTCTTATGTGGGACCTTATCAAATGCCTTCTGGCAGTCCATATAAATAACATCCATTGACATTCCCCTGTCCACTACTTTAGTCACCTCTTCAAAAAATTCAATCAGATTTTTCAGGCACGACCTACCTTTCACAAATCCATCCTGGCTCTCCCTGATTAACTGAAAATTCTCGAGGTGTTCAGTCACCCTATCCTTAATTATAGACTCCAGCAATTTCCCCACAACAGATGTTAGGCTAACTGGTCTATAATTCCCCGGTTTCCCTCTCTCTCCTTTCTTAAAAAGCGGAGTGACATGTGCAATTTTCCAATCTAGAGGGACAGTTCCTGAATCTAGAGAACTTTGAAAGATTAAAGTTAGGGCATCTGCAATGTGCTCACCTACTTCCTTTAAAACCCTGGGATGGAAACCATCTGGTCCTGGGGATTTGTCACTCTTTAGTGCTATTATTTTCTTCATTACTGTTGCTTTACTTATGTTAATTTTATCGAGTCCCTGTCCCCGATTCAATATTAGTTTTCTTGGGATTTCCGGCATGCTATCCTCTTTTTCTATTGTAAATACTGACGCAAAGTAATTATTCAACATGTCCGCCATTTCCCCATTGTCAATGACAATATCCCCACTTTCAGTTTTTAAGGGGCCAACACTGCTCCTGACCACCCTCTTTTTCCTAATATAACTATAAAAGTTCTTTGTATTGATTTTGATATCCCTTGCAAGTTTCTTTTCATACTCTCTTTTTGTAGCTCTTACTATCTGTTTTGTGACCCTTTGTTGATCTTTGTATCTTTCCCATTCGCCAGGATCTGTGCCATTTTTTGCCTTTTTGTATGCCCTTTCCTTACATCTTATACTGTCCCTTACCTCTATCGTTGTCCATGGCTGTTTTTTTTGGCAAGTAGAGTTCTTGCCCCTCAGGGGTATAAACTGGTTCTGTATCTCGTTAAATGTTTCCTTAAACATTTCCCACTGATCATCAGTCGTTTTACCCATTAACAGATTTGCCCAGTTTACTGTGGACAGTCTCCGTCTCATCCCATTGAAGTCGGCCTTACCCAAGTCTAGAATCTTAGCAGCTGACTCACTTTTTTCCCTTTCAAACACTACATTGAACTCAATCATGTTATGATCGCTATTGGATAGATGTTCACGTACAGTTAAGCTGTTAACTAAATCTGGTTCATTACTCATTACTAAATCTAGTATGGCTTGCCCCCTTGTTGCCTCTAGGACATATTGCTGTAGAAAACTATCCTGGACACACTCAAGAAATTCGCTACCTTTCTGACAGTTACTAGTCTGCTTTCCCCAATCTACGTGAAGGTTAAAGTCCCCTATTAAGACCACTATGCCTTTCTTACACGCTTGTCTCATCTCTGCATTTATACAATCGAGCACTTCAGAGCTGCTGCCAGGGCTCCTATACACAACTCCCACTATAGTTTTAGATCCTTTCTTATTTCTCAATCCAACCCATAAGGTCTATGTTGGCTGCTTACCTCTCGTTATATCCTCCTTTATCATTGAATTGATTTCATCTCTAATCACTAAGGCTACTCCTCCCCCTCTTCCATTTTCCCTATCTCTCATGTAGACCTTATAACCCGGTATATTTAGTTCCCAATCCTGACCATCCTGCAGCCATGTCTCAGTAATAGCTATCATGTCATACCCTCCAATTTGAATTTGAACCTGTAGTTCATTTAATTTATTCCGTATACTCTGTGCATTTGTATATAGAACTCTTAGTTGGGCCACACACCCCAGCCTGACCTTCAGCTTTGATGCTAGGATAATCGCCTTACGCCTTCTAGTTTTCACTTTATCTATCGTGTCTAAAGTACACTTTCTTTCTGCTGCTCTCCGCTTTTCCCTTTCACTTGTTCTTGAACAACTGTTTGTACTATTTGTATTGAAAATTTCCCCTGGGTCTTCCTCTCTCTTGCTGCTCTCAACTTTACTCCCTTCTGACTCCCCGCTAAGGTTCCCATCCCCCTGTCACTCTAGTTTAAACCTTCCCCAACAGCACTAGCAAACACCCCCGCGAGGACATTGGCCCCGGTCCTGCTCGGGTGTAACCTGTGTCGCTTGTACAGGTCCCACCTTCCCCAGAACCGGTCCCAATGTCCCAAGAATCTAAATCCCTCCCTCCTACACCATCCCTGCAGCCACGCACTCATCCTGTCTATTCTCCTGTTCCTATACTCACTAGCATGTGGCACTGGTAGTAATCCTGAGATCACCACCTTTGAGGTCCTGCTTTTTAATTTATCTCCTAACTGCTTGAATTCACCTTGCAGGACCTCATCCCTTTTTTTACCTATGTCGTTGGTACCGATATGGACCATGACTACTGGCTGTTCACCCTCCCCCTCCAGAATGCCCTGCAGCCGTTCCGTGACATCCTTAACCCTAGCACCAGGGAGGCAACATACCATCCTGGAGTCACAATTGCGGCCGCAGAAACGCCTATCTGTTCCCCTTACAATTGAATCCCCTATCACTATAGCCCTGCCACTCTTCTTCCTCCCCTCCTGTGCAGCAGAGCCACCCATGGTGCCACGAACTTGGCTCTTGCTGCTTTCCCCTGATAAGCCATCTCCAAAGCAGAATATCTGTTTGAGAGGGAGATGGCCCCAGGGGACTCCTGCTCTACCTGCCTGGTCCTTTTACTCTGCCTGGCGGTCACCCATTTCCTTTCTGCCTGCGTAATCTTTACCTGCGGTGTGACCACCTCACTGAACGTGCTATCCACGATAGTCTCAGTATCGTGGATGCTCCACAGTGAATCCACCCGCAGCTCCAGCTCCGAAATGCGGTTTGCCAGTAGCTGCAGCTGGACACACTTCCTGCACACATGGTCACCAGGGACACTGGTAGTGCCCATGACTTACCACATAGTGCAGGAGGAGCATATCACGGGTATGAGCTCTGCTGCCTTGACTTGCCTTAGAGTTACGCTGCGTTCACCTCTCAGACTCTCCTCCCGCTCTCGGTCTCTCCTTTTATATTGTCCTCACCTTTCGGACTCTCCTGCCTCACCAGTGACGTCGCACAGTAATTGTCTCTCGTTGCAGGTCTGCTGCTGCTTCTATCCCCACTCTCAGTGTTCCGCTGCTCAGGTCCGCCGCCTGTGACTCTTGAAAATTCTGTTAGATCCCCTCCTAACCTTCAGTGAAAAAAGCCCATCTTGGCTGTCATATTTTCCTACATTACAATACTTCAAAAGTATTTCATTGGCTGTTAAGCACTTTGGGATGTCCTGAGGTCATGAAGGACGTTATATAAATGCAATTTCTTTTTTCTTTCTTTCTTTAATGTTATTTTGTATTTGCTGTAGGTTTTACATTACCAGTAGGATTCTCATCTCCATTGACTGGTATCACAGCAGGCCTGCCTCCAGGGATCAATGCAACTACTTTTCAATTCTCTGGTCCATCTGCTAATGAAAGCTCTTCAAACGTCCAAGACCAAGGATCATTTTGCATTCCACTGGTCCAAATAGTGCAATCCACATCACAGCAGAGTTCAATTGCATCATCAATTACCAGCAATCCTATACAAACTGCAGAACACCCACATCCATCTCGAGACACAGGTTAGTCACGGAGGTTGCACTTCAGAATTGAAGTAAATGGAAAGTATTCTTAGCTGAGAAATAACAAAACAAACTTTCCATTCTGCAAGGCTAGTCATGCTGATGCAGAGCAGTTGAGCGGGAGCGAGGCCTCAGGCAGAGATTCACATCGCTGGATTATGCAAGATAATTCATTATGTACAAGAGCTTCATTTCAATGTTTAAACGCATGATAATGGGAGTATAGTGAGCACTAGGGCAAAGACCCACATTTTGTCATGGGGATTGTGCCAGGTGCTCAATTTGCCCACATGAAATGGGCAATGAAGGTCAGGCTGGTTCAGGGCAGATAGTAAGTGATTGTTTTAAAGGGGAATTTCTCCAAAGGTGAACTATAACAGTGGATTTATGAGATCTGGTTGTTTTTTTGCATTTTTTGCAGGAATTTTAATAGCAATATTTTTGATTGCTCCAATTAAAAATTGGAATATGGGAATTCCTATGGGTGTTCCGCTCTTTCTGTGTTATTTGGAGGAGAAAAAAGAGGAGTTCAACCTTATAAAAGGTAACAACAGTTGAGCAGATACAACAAGGCCCACACAGCTGCCAGGAGTATTACTGAACACACTGTAGGCATCATGAAGCAGTGTTCCAGAAGCCTGGAAAGAATGGGGATGTCTTAAAATAGAGCCATGCCAGGGCCTCCAAGATTATCATAGCCTGCACTATGCTGTACAACTTTGTCATTTAAAGAGGTCTAATAATGGAGCAGAAGAGGAGCAGGATGCCCACCCACAGCCAAGGAGAGAGCAAAACCTTGAAAATGAGTCAGAAGATATTGCTGCTGAAACACTATTGCAGACAGCAAGAGTCATATGGCAGACTCTCATTGATGAGGCCTTCAGCTATGTGTCCCATCTGCCCAATACATTGATACTCCTGTCTACATGTGCACAATGCAGTGATCCAATCCACTTTCATCAACATTGTCCTGTGCACTAAATCAATTACCATTGATGCCAATGCCGTACTCCATCCCATCAGAAGAAAAGTCTTCGGGTGCAGTTGAAATAAAATGAAACCAAATTTAATTCCATAAAAGTTATTAGTAGATGCGGCTAATGATGTTTGGCCCAGTGCTTCCCCTTGGTGACCATGTGTGTTTTGTAGTAACTAATCTTGTGCATCGATACCTGCTCCAGCTATGCCCCTGCTGCTGGGTACTGCCACAGCATTTCCAGTGATCTGTGTGGGAACAGACCTGTGAAGAACATTGAGGACAAAGAAGCTTTGGAAAATGTCTCTGTCTATCCAGCTTGTCCAGATTAAATAAGTTAGCCTCTTGAAAATTGAAGCCCATAGCCTCCGTAGCGTAAGTGTGAGCATTCACGAGACATCATCTCACTGACACCCCAGAAATGCAGATACCCCAGAAATTGCCATGCACTCCATGGTGGGCTGCGTTTCATGCACAACTGCACAGGTGTAGGTCGTGGACTCTCCACTGTCGCTGTCACATATTGCAGGATGTTGTCACACTTTCTAATGACAGTAAAAAATGTTGGTGCTCAGATAGCACCCTTTTGAATGCAGGTCCCATCAGGGCCGAATCCAAGATCTCAGCAGCTTATGAAGAACATGAGCTGGCCTTCTGGCTAGCAGATTCCTGCTTCTCCACCACCACATATATTTCTGCTCACTTATACTTTGTGGCTCGCCTGATGCACCATATCTAAATCCCCCAGGGTGGATGTACCTCTGTTGGTTGAGTAATGTGAGAGGATGTTGGGTCATAAGATCACATGATAATTATAGATGAGGCCACCCCATATTAATTCATCCATCTAGAAAGATCCCAAAGTCCTCCCATTGTAGCATCCAATTGTTGCTTAAATGCTTCCAGGTTTTTCCACATGTTGATCACTCTTTGTATAAAGAAGAATTTCCTGATATCAGTTTTAAAATTACCTTTTACTAAGTTGAACTTTTGTCCCCTTGTTCTACTCCTACAATTTAATTTAAGGTAATCTTCTGGGTTTACTTTTTCCATTCCCTTAGCAATCTTATATATTTTTATAAGATAATTTCTAAGACACCACCTTTCAAGGCTGAAAAGCCCAAGTTTCTCCAGTCTTTTCTCTTAACTCCTTTTTATCACACTTCTAATTTGTTTGTTAATCCATTTAGGATCACATTTGTTTTGTGTGAGCCTGTTCATGTTTAGTCGGTATTTGTCCTGCACGTTCAACATTATACCTTAAAGGTGTTCCACATGTCTTCTATTGAAGTGTTGTTGAACAGCCCCTCCCAGTCCATTTGCTTTAGTTGCCCCCTATTTCTTTGAAATTACCTTTTTAAAAGTTATACCTGATTCCTAATCTTAGATATTGTTGACTTCAGATCATGTTAAATTTGATCATTCTGTGATTGCTGTCCCCCAGGGGTGCTATGACTTCCATTTCATGTACATTTTCTGGATCATTAACGAATACCAGATCAAGATGAGCATTGCCTCTGATGGCACCATTAACATAAAGCAGTCGTGCATTACACTTACCAACCCTGACTCTAAATTGTTTTAGTTTTCCCAGTTTATATTAAGTTGATTGAAATCTCCCATTGAAATAACTTCAATATTTTCACATACCCTATCTCTTCATAGAGCAAATTGTTCTTTTTATGTTGACCTGGTAGCCTACAGCATACTGCTATAGGTACCTTCGAATTTTCTCATTTGAGATGTCTAACCAGAAAAGTTCATTTTGCAGCTTACTACTTCCTACAAGATCAATGTCTTTTACCTCTTAAGTGTCCCTGACATATAGGGCTACCTCATCTCCTCTCTGTCTACTTATTTGTTGTGAATACCCTGTGCTCCTCAATGTTGTTGTCACACTTTGAGATTCTTTGACTATTTGCTGCAGGAGGGATTTTGGATTGCTTTATGTTAAGATGGTGCTTTTAAAATAAATCCTGTTCACAAAGGATTAAATCCACACAACACACCCTGAAGTAGATCTGGACAGACTGGCTGGAGAAAGGGTGTTTCCCAAATACTACATCAGCTTCAGATAGTGGGGGTTAATTGAGATATTTCAGTAAACATTCACATATAATATGTTGGAATGGCTTCATTCGTGTGAGTCCAGCAAGGGCGAGGTCGTGCCAAGAGCCCATACCTGGGGGGATGGTAGTTGGTTTAATTGGCTGCTCAACTGTTTAATCCATGGACATGGAGAGTTGGGGGGGGAGGGTCAGAGTCAAGTCCTTGGCTTCCTGTTTAGTTAGAACACAGCTCAGTCTGCAGAAAACTAGTCTGGGAGACAGAAGGTTATCATTGACAGGTTTCATGAGATTTGGTAGTCAGTAAGTGAATTTAGCCACCTAACAGGGATAGTATGGTATTTTTTATGTTATAAAATAGATTGAAATTCACGTAAATTTTATTGTATTTAGTTTATGTTATGTATGTAAAACAAAGCAAAACTTGTTGATTTACAATTGGCCAAGTCTCATTAGTTGGGTTCATCAGTCCGTCTTCTGGAAGATAGGAGAAACACACGTGAGGACATATGCAAAATTACAGTATCCAGTTCACATAACAAGAAACATCTTTGTTATGACCCCCAGGTCATGCTATGGTATCACTGGATATTGAGGAAGCAAGCCTCTGGCTTAGCGGTAGTATTCCCATCTCTGAGTCAGAAAACAGGGTTCAAACCCCACTCCAGACAATCCCGGCGAGTGGAGACCAGAACTGTAGCTCTGAAATCTGTGTTGATATCCAGCGGTATATTCTCATCCAGTGGGTGTGAGTGCCCCCCTCCCCGTTATCCTGTGGATTGTGGGAGCCCATAAAACCCTCCTGCCGTATAAGGACGAACCACTCGATTGACTGGTTTAAAGATTGTTATGGCCATGGAAGGAGTGTTCAGCCTGCCTGACTGCTAATCAGACTGTAAGTCCTTCCACTACTTCACACTATTCTCCAAGGGAAGAGTGTGAAGATACAAAAACAACAACTAGATATTGAGCTGCAAAAGTAAACTCCTGATAGAATGTAGTGTCTGCTTATGGGGGAGATCAGAGGCCCTGAACCTTAGAGAACATCAAATGCAGATCCAAATTTTTTGTCATTGTTTTATTCATTTGGCTACCTGAAGCAGATCAAGCTGATTCTTGGGGGTTTAGAAACTGAAGAGGATTCTATGTTAGAATGCTGGCTACAAGATACCCTTTCAAACAGATTACATAACTAGAGTGTGTGAAATGGTGGTGTGCTGAATTGCATGCATGTGAGTGAGGAAGGGGAAGAAAATAACTGGAAAAGGAGGCCCCCAGCTTCACTATAGCCCACTCTCAATGTTCTCCAGCCTCTGGCAGTCCAATTTGGCCTGTTGAAGGAACTTAAAGCTTTAAAATTACAGGGCCCTGTTCCTTTTTGGATTTTAGCCTATCTGTTATGTGCCACCTTGTTCTGGTGATAGAGGTGATGTGGAGATGCCGGTGATGGACTGGGGTTGACAATTGTAAACAATTTTACAACACCAAGTTATAGTCCAGCAATTTTATTTTAAATTCACAAGCTTTCGGAGATTTTCTCCTTCCTCAGGCAAATGTTTCAAGAGCTCCTTGAAGCCTACGCATTTATACATATTGAACAATACATGGTGTTTACAGACTGCCCCTGCAACTGCCCGTTGCCAAGGCAATCACCGTGTTCAGACAGAGAGGTGTTACCTGCAGAACCCCCGAATACACATTCAACAAAAAAACAAACAGGGAAAAAAAACAGAGAAAAAAAAACACAGAGAGAGGCAGAAACATCCGGAAGGCAGAGAGAGCCAGCAAATGACCCATTATATTAAAAACAGATAACATTTGTTCGCTGGTGGGGTAACGTGTAGCGTGACATGAACCCAAGATCCCGGTTGAGGCCGTCCTCATGGGTGCGGAACTTGGCTATCAATTTCTGCTCGACGATTTTGCGTTGTCGTGTGTCTCGAAGGCCGCCTTGGAGTACGCTTACCCGAAGGTCGGTGGATGAATGTCCATGACTGCTGAAGTGTTCCCCGACTGGGAGGGAACCCTCCTGTTTGGCGATTGTTGCGCGGTGTCCGTTCATCCGTTGTCGCAGCGTCTGCATGGTCTCGCCAATGTACCATGCTCTGGGGCATCCTTTCCTGCAACGTATGAGGTAGACAACGTTGGCCGAGTCACAGGAGTATGAACCATGCACCTGGTGGGTGGTGTCCTCTCGTGTGATGGTGGTATCTGTGTCGATGATCTGGCATGTCTTGCAGAGGTTACCGTGGCAGGGTTGTGTGGCGTCGTGGACGCTGTTCTCTTGAAAGCTAGGTAGTTTGCTGCGAACGATGGTCTGTTTGAGGTTGGGTGGCTGTTTAAAGGCGAGTAGTGGAGGTGTGGGGATGGCCATAGCGAGGTGTTTGTCCTCATTGATGACATGTTGAAGGCTGCGGAGAACATGGCGTAGTTTCTCCGCTCCGGGGAAGTACTGGACGACAAAGGGTACTCTGTTGGTTGCGTCCCGTGTTAGTCTCCTGAGGAGGTCTATGCGATTTTTTGCTGTGGCCCGTCGGAACTGTCGATCGATGAGTCGAGCGTCATATCCCGTTCTTACTAGGGCGTCTTTCAGCGTCTGTAGGTGTCCATCGCGTTCCTCCTCGTCTGAGCAGACCCTGTGTATTCGCAGGGCCTGTCCATAGGGGATGGCCTCTTTGACGTGGTTAGGGTGGAAGCTGGAAAAGTGGAGCATCGTGAGGTTGTCCGTGGGCTTGCGGTAGAGTGAGGTGCTGAGGTGCCCGTCTTTGATGGAGATTCGTGTGTCCAAGAAAGAAACTGATTCTGAGGAGTAGTCCATGGTGAGCTTGATGGTGGGATGGAACTTGTTGATGTTATCGTGTAGTCTCTTTAGTGATTCCTTGCCGTGGGTCCATAGAAAGAAAATGTCGTCGATGTATCTGGTGTATAGTGTTGGTTGGAGGTCTTGTGCAGTGAAGAAGTCCTGCTCGAACTTGTGCATGAAAATGTTGGCGTATTGGGGTGCGAATTTGGTCCCCATGGCTGTTCCGTGTGTTTGGGTAAAGAACTGGTTATCGAAGGTGAAGACATTGTGATCCAGGATGAAGCGGATGAGTTGTAGGATGGCTTCCGGAGATTGGCTGTTGTTGGTGTTGAGTATTGATGCTGTCGCAGCGATGCCGTCATCGTGGGGGATACTGGTGTATAGTGCCGAGACGTCCATCGTGGTGAGAAGTGTTCCTGGTTCAACTGGTCCGTGGGTACTGAGTTTTTGTAGGAAGTCTGTAGTGTCACGACAGAAGCTGGGGGTTCCCTGTACGATGGGTTTCAGGATGCCCTCGATGTATCCAGAGAGGTTCTCACACAGGGTTCCGTTGCCTGATACGATGGGACGTCCGGGTGTGTTGGCTTTGTGTATCTTTGGGAGGCAGTAGAAGTCTCCCACGCGGGGATTACGTGGGATGAGAATGCGTAGGATGCTTTGAAGGTCTGGATCGAAGGTCTTGATCAGTTTGTTGAGCTGGTGGGTGTGTTCTTTGGTCGGATCTGCGGGTAACCGTCTGTAGTGTTCCTGGTTGTCCAGTTGTCGGTATGCTTCTTTGCAATAGTCTGTTCTGTTCTGTATGACTATGGCTCCTCCTTTGTCCGCTGGTTTGATGACGATGTTGCGGTTGGTCTTGAGAGCGTTGATGGCGTTGCGTTGTGCTCGGGTGACATTCTGGACTGTCTTCTGAGTGCGGCTGATGAATCTGGCATTGACGCATTTCCTGACAGCTTGAGCATACATGTCCAGCTGAGGGCAGCGACCCTCCGGAGGAGTCCAGTTTGACTCTTTCCTCTTCGGTTGCTGTACCGCGGATCCCTCTGTCTGCTGTTCCGGATCGTCGATTGTCTCATTGGGTTCGCTGCTGAAATCTTGGGGTTTGTGGTAGAATTCCCGGAGCCTCATTCTCCTGATGAATTCCTCTGTGTCCGCCGCGGAGGAGCAGTGTTGAGATGTTGAAAGTTTGAAATGCACTTTAAATAGAATGTACAGCCCAGAAACAGGCCATTTAGCCCAACTGGCCCATGCCGGTGTATATGCTGTACACGAGCCTCCTCCCATCCTACTTCACCTAACCCTATCAACATATCCTTCTATTCCTTCGCCCTCATGTGTTTATCTAGCTTCCCCTTAAATGCATCCATGCTATTCTCCTCAACCACTCCTTGTGAATGAGACCAAAGTGTCCATCCTGTATCCCAGCTTTTGTGTGAGTAAATGAACATGCGTCATGCAACTAGGTCTTGCTGTAAGCCTGTTTTTGGGTTCACCTTTCTAAAAGGAAATGCAAATACAACAATAGTTCCAGTTTTATGGGACAGTAATAAAGTGTGCCCTGCTGAAGTATGGACATACATATGAAGCTTTGAAAGAGCTGTAATATTTTCTGGGAACTTAGTATGTACCCTCAGTCATGGCATAACAGGTTGAGAGGAAACTCTTTGTGGCATGTCTACTTTGAAACTCTAAATGGTCTGAGAAAAAAACTGCCTATTCTTACCTGAACAGACTTCTTGAGGCTATTAATTCTTTTCCTCATATGGCCCCTTGTCCTCTGGGTCTTGGGCAGAGCAGTAACTTGTTGGGCCACCTTCTCCTATGAGTGCCGATTTTTCCAGTGGGGAAAGGTGCCGTAGAGACCCAAACAAGGCAATCCTTTTTTCCCACAATTTCTGCAGATACATCTCTATTGCACCATTTTGAAAGGGAGGTGTTCTGTATGTTCTCCTGTCCCAAACCATACTAGCCTGTGATTTCCTTTTGGGCCAACATTAAGTAGCAACTCCAGCCCTGTGGCCAACAGCTTTGCTCAATGGTAACACCCTCAATTCTGAGTCAGAAGGTCATGGGTTCAAGCATCACGATGGGACTTGAGCACGTTATCTAAGCTGAGTCTTCAGTGCAGTACAGAGTGCATTGTCAGAGGTGATGTTGTTCAGATATGGCATTAAACCAAGGGTCTGCCTGTTCAGGTCGATGTAAAAGATCCGATGGCACTATTCGAAGAAGAACAGCGGAGTTCTCCTGGAGACTTGGCCAACATTTATTCCTCAACCATCACCAACAAAAACAGATTAATCATCATTCATCTCATTGCTGTTTGTGGGATCTTGTCTGTCGTGCTTGCCTACCTAACGATAGTGACCACACTTCAAAAGTAATTAATTGGCTGCAAAGTGATTTGGGACATCCTGAGGGGATGAAAGGTATTATTTACAGGTTGCTTCAGTGCTGAGACTGGAAAATATACCCTAACATCGAATACAGAGTACGGTAGCATAGTGGTTATGTTACTGGACCAGTAATCCAGAGGCCTGGACTAAAATCCAGAGTCATGAGTTCAAATCCCGCCATGGCAGCTGGCGAATTTAAATTCAATTAATTAAATAAAAATCTGGAATTAAAATACTAGTATCAGTAATGATGGCCATGAAACTACCGGGTTGTCGTAAAAACCCATCTGGTTCACTAATGTCATTCAGGGAAGGAAACCTGCCATCCTTACCCGGTCTGGCCTACATGTGACTCCAGACCCACAGCAATGTAGTTGATTCTTAATTGCCCTCTGAAATGGCCTAGCAAGCCACTCAGTTGTACAATCTCGCTACGAAAAGTCATAATAAGAATAAAACCGGATGGACCACTAGGCACCGGACACGACAACGGCAAAACACCAAACCCAGTCGACCCTGCAAGGTCCTCCTTACTAACACCTGGGGACTTGTGCCAAAATTGGGAGAGCTGTCCCACAGACTAGTCAAGCAACAGCCTGACATAGCCATACTCACAGAATCATACCTTTCAGCCAATGTCCCAGACTCTTCCATCACCATCCCTGGGTATGTCCTGTCCCACCGGCAGGACAGACCCACCAGAGGTGGCGGTACAGTGATATACAGTCAGGAGGGAGTGGCCCTGGGAGTCCTCAACATTGACTCTGGACCCCATGAAATCTCATGGCATCAGGTCAAACATGGGCAAGGAAACCTCCTGCTGATTACCACCTACCGTCCTCCCTCAGCTGATGAAGCACTGAGGGTAGCAAGGGCACAAAATGTACTCTGGGTGGGGGACTTCAATGTCCATCACCAAGAGTGGCTCGGTAGCACCACTACTGACCGAACTGGCTGAGTCCTGAAGGACATAGCTGCTAGACTGGGCCTGCGGCAGGTGGTGAGCGAACCAACACGAGGGAAAAACTTACTTGTCCTCACCAATCTACCTGTCGCAAATGCATCTGTCCATGACAGTATTGGTAGGAGTGACCACCGCACAGTCCTCGTGGAGATGAAGTCCCATCTTCGCACTGAGGACACCATCCAACGTGTTGTGTGGCACTACCACCGTGCTAAATGGGATAGATTCAGAACAGATCTAGCAGCTCAAAACTGGGCATCCATGAGGCGCTGTGGGCCATCAGCAGCAGCAGAATTGTATTCCAGCACAATCTGTAACCTCATGGCCCGGCATATTCCTCACTCTACCATTACCAACAAGCCAGGGGATCAACCCTGGTTCAATGAGGAGTGTAGAAGAGCATGCCAGGAGCAGCACCAGGCGTACCTAAAAATGAGGTGCCAACCTGGTGAAGCTACAACTCAGGACTACATGCATGCTAAACAGCGGAAGCAACATGGTATAGACAGAGCTAAGCGATTCCACAACCAACGGATCAGATCAAAGCTCTGCAGTCCTGCCACATCCAGTCGTGAATGGTGGTGGACAATTAAACAACTAACGGGAGGAGGAGGCTCTGCAAACATCCCCACCCTCAATGATGGCGGAGTCCAGCACATGAGTGCAAAAGACAAGGCTGAAGCGTTTGCAACCATCTTCAGCCAGAAGTGCCGAGTGGATGATCCATCTCGGCCTCCTCCCGGTATCCCCACCATCACAGAAGCCAGTCTTCGGCCAATTCGATTCACTCCACGTGATATCAAGAAACGGCTGAGTGCACTGGATACAGCAAAGGCTATGGGCCCTGACAACATCCCAGCTGTAGTGCTGAAGACTTGTGCTCCAGAACTAGCTGCGCCTCTAGCCAAGCTGTTCCAGTACAGCTACAACACTGGCATCTACCCGACAATGTGGAAAATTGCCCAGGTATGTCCTGTCCACAAAAAGCAGGACAAATCCAATCTGGCCAATTACCGCCCCATCAGTCTACTCTCAATCATCAGCAAAGTGATGGAAGGTGTCGTCGACAGTGCTATCAAGCGGCACTTACTCACCAATAACCTGCTCACCGATGCTCAGTTTGGGTTCCGCCAGGACCACTCGGCTCCAGACCTCATTACAGCCTTGGTCCAAACATGGACAAAAGAGCTGAATTCCAGAGGTGAGGTGAGAGTGACTGCCCTTGACATCAAGGCAGCATTTTACCGAGTGTGGCACCAAGGAGCCCTAGTAAAACTGAAGTCAATGGGAATCAGGGGGAAAATTCTCCAGTGGCTGGAGTCATACCTAGCACAAAGGAAGATGGTAGTGGTTGTTGGAGGCCAATCATCTGAGCCCCAGGACGTTGCTGCAGGAGTTCCTCAGGGCAGTGTCCTAGGCCCAACCATCTTCAGCTGCTTCATCAATGACCTTCCCTCCATCATAAGGTCAGAAATGGGGATGTTCGCTGATGACTGCACAGTGTTCAGTTCCATTCGCAACCCCTCAAATAATGAAGCAGTCCGAGCCCGCATGCAGCAAGACCTGGACAACATCCAGGCTTGGGCTCATAAGTGGCAAGTAACGTTCGCACCAGATAAGTGCCAGGCAATGACCATCTCCAACAAGAGAGAGTCTAACCACCTCCCCCTGACATTCAACGGCATTACCATCACCGAATCCCCCACCATCAACATCCTGGGGGTCACCATTGACCAGAAACTTAACTGGACCAGCCATATAAATACTGTGGCTACGAGAGCAGGTCAGAGGCTGGGTATTCTGCGGCGAGTGACTCACCTCCTGACTCCCCAAAGCCTTTCCACCATCTACAAGGCACAAGTCAGGAGTGTGATGGAATACTCTCCACTTGCTTGGATGAGTGCAGCTCCAACAACACTCAAGAAGCTCGACACCATCCAAGATAAAGCAGCCCGCTTGATTGGCACCCCATGCACCACACTAAACATTCACTCCCTTCACCACCGGCGCACTGTGGCTGCAGTGTGTACTATCCACAGGATGCACTGCAGCATCTCGCCAAGGCTTCTTCGACAGCACCTCCCAAACCCGCGACCTCTACCAGGACAAGAGCAGCAGGCACATGGGAACAACACCACCTGCACGTTCCCCTCCAAGTCACACACCATCCCGACTTGGAAATATATCGCCGTTCCTTCATTGTTGCTGGGTCAAAATCCTGGAACTCCCTTCCTAATAGCACTGTGGGAGAACCGTCACCACACGGACTGCAGCGGTTCAAGAAGGCGGCTCACCACCACCTTCTCGAGGGCAATTAGGGATGGGCAATAAATGCTGGCCTCGCCAGCGACGCCCACATCCCGTGAACGAATAAAAAAAAAAGGTAGCAAGGAAGAAAATGTTCTGACAGTTGTGTACAATGGACGATTTGGATGAAGATTTTACAACAATGTGTAAAAGATTTTCGGTCTCACTGCGACAGGCTACCTGACAAAGAGGTGGAAGGAATACAATCAATGCAGTAGAAGGTTTTGTTCTAACTTTGGGCAGTACAGGTGGGCTTCTGGCTTGGAACTGATCTGTGCCACCTGGCAGAGCTTAATGCTGTTGTTAACTAGTTACTTGGAAAGTGAACTGTTGCCTGGCATTGTTATCATGATCACAAACATATAAAAAATAAATTACCATGCTATCGTCGAACATGCTGAAAGTTTAGGGAGGGGGAATCATAAATGAAATATGTTGTGCTGGCTTATGATAATTTGTGTTTTTATAATGGATGCATGTTGGGACTGTTTCCAAACACTCCTGTTCCTCAGTTTGCATGTTGAATCTGTATCAGATAGAGAAGTCACTGTAAATGGAAGGTGAGAGCAAGTTAGGGACCATTTTATCTTCACCAAAGCCCATACAATCCATTACTTGATTGTTTATCCCACCCTACTTCTCCATCCACCAAAAAGAAAACCTACTTGCTTTTTTTTGTGTAGACATAGGTGTGAGAGAATAAAATTAAGTATAAAGTAATTCTAAAGTTGGTTAATTTAAATATATTGAAATGGGTACAATATTTGAAAGGGCCCTTTTAAACTAGTCTATTTGGACACATCGTTGGAAAAATTGGATGAGGGTCGATTCTGGGCGACGGTAGCGCGATGCACTACCACTCCGTGCCCAACGGACCCTACACAGGCAGCACGTGAACTTCGTGCTGCCTGATACTTACCATTAAATCTCTGTGCAGCAAGCGCAGCCCTCACTGCTGAGAGGCTGCACAGAGAATGAGGAAGTTGGAAATGGGGGTGGACACCGCACATCATCAGCAGCCTGCACTACTTAAAGGTGCGGGCACATTTCCAATGGCAGATACACAGCCAAGTAGGAGAAGGGAGAATGGTATGACGAGTAGTTGCACCAGCAAGAGAGCGGGCACCAATATTCTCCGACGATGCTCTGGAGGCCCTAGTGGAAGGTGTGGACCAAAGGAGGGCAGCCATGTACCTGCAGGGTGGCCGGAGACCGTCTAGACTACAGCTGCGTAGGCATTGGCAGGCTGTGGCACAGGAGGTGAATGCGAGGAGCATTGCACCACGCACGTGGGTGCAGTGCCGCAAGAAATTTAATGATTTGACACAAGTGGTCAAGGTGAGTGAATGCAAGTGTCAAGTGGCACATCCTACCAACTGCACCAATACTCCATGCATAACACCTCCCATCACCCACCCACCCACCAACAAACACTGCCATCCATATGCAATGCTGCATCTCACCCGCACATAATATCACACTTAAAGGCCACACAACCACCACTCAAATCACACAAACTGGCAGCTATTCGACCATGACAGCCACATCACCCACACACCTTGCAGGACACTCACTGACACACTGTCCTCTGTCTTGCAGGAGAAGGTGGCGTATAACGCCCACCAGCAGGAGGGACCTGTGGCTGGACGGGCACGTCTACACGTCCTCACCCCTCTAGAGGAGACGGTGCTGCGGATCATTGGGCGGGCCGTCGCTGCAATCGTTACAATGTGCCGCGCTGGAGGTCCCAGTCAAGGAGGTCTCTGCATATCTAATGATCCTTCTCCTTTTCCACATCTCCCTCCTCCCATAATCTTTTCTGACTCACATGCTGCAGATGCTGCCAGCACGCATCTCCTACTTGCTCCTCTCCCCGCTCCACAAATCAACCTGTTTCCCTTTGTCATTGCAGATACCCAAGAACACGTGGCAGCACCCAAGGAGGAGGACACTGAAGCCACACCGTCACTCGATCTGACACTTGCTTCCACCAGCTGAGAGACTGACACTGCGCGTCCTTTAGAGGTTAGGTTAGAGGAGGGATCTGCACGTGGTGAGACACCGAGCACAAATGCGCAGGAGCCAGGGCAGAGGGAACGGATACAACAGGAGCCAACTCGCCGGAGGGCGAGGTCGATCATTAGTTCTGCTGCAGAGGAGTCAGATGAGGACTTCGATGTGCCAGGCTACAGAAGATGGCTGATGGGCGTACACCAACAAATGCTTGGGGCACTGGAAAGCCTGCCAGAAAGCCTGCTCATAATGAGAAGGGGCATGGAGGAGTCCAGCTCCAACTTGGCGCAGGGCTTTGCGCAGAGCTTGGAGCCCATCCTTTCCAACATGGAACGGGTGGTCACCTCCATCAGCGCACCTGTGGAACCAACCATGATGCAGCGTCTGATGACTGATGTCACAGCATCCATTGCAGCACAAAGATCTGCATCCAAGGTCTGACTGCTGCATTGGAAGCTCAGACTGCTGCTGTCGTGGCTCTGCAGACCACTGTGGAATGGGGCTTTGAGGGCATCACAGCACTCCAGCAATCCGTTCTCCAGCCGATCACCGGGAGTGCTGAGGTGCCGCCCTGGGAGAGCGGCAGTGGCGCCATGGCAGTCGGACCTGCTGTCCTCTCTCAGGACAACAACATTCCTGCTCCCGCCCCTGCCACTCCACCAGTGCCCCTGTTGTTGCCTGTCGGCCAGCCAGGCCAGACTGCTGCAGTCCATGCTGAGATGGTGCACCTGAAGCTGGGCCCTCCAGACCCAGAGCTGCTCGAGATCATCCTCCAAGGCCATCTGGACGTTCCTCCATTGAAAGCCAGCAGCCTTCCACCACCTATGCTCCAGCCACTGGGGAAGCACCTCGTAGGAGCACTAGGATGGGTAAAGACACACGGACAACAGGCACTAAGGGAATGCACAAGGGTGAATAGTTCTGTTATGTTTGCATATTTTCATTTATTAATCCATAAATGAGAGTTTGATTTTGTATTTGGTGGTGGTTTTTATTCATGCAATGAGCTGAGAGGGACACCAATGTGTAATCAGATGGAGGGCGATTTGATTGTCTTGTGGGAGGGGAAAGGTGGGGAATGTAGGACTGTTGGTGAGTTGGGGGATGTTGTTCCAATTATTGATAGCGGGCACGGATCAGGCGAGCACGCACAGCCCTTGCAGACAAGGCGTGTGGTTCCTGCTGCAACCTTGCGTCTTCCTCCACCTCCTCTTCGGCTCCACCTCCTCCTCCTGCTCCTCCTCAGCTTCCTCCTCCTGCTCGTCCGCCTCTTCCTCCCCAGCCTCCTCCTCTACCTCTAGCTCAGGATTTTCTGCAGTCATTGGTGGCAAAGGCTGGTCCCTCATGATGGCGAGGTTGTGCAGCATGCAGCAGACCACCACGAATCTGGCCATCCACTCAGGGGAGTACTGCAGGGCTCCTCCAGACCGGTCGAGGCAGTGGAAGTGTTGTTTGAGGAGGCCTATGGTGTACTCCACGATGTTGCGTGTGGCAGCATGGCTCTAATTATAGGCCTGTGTGCGTGGATTCCTGACCGGTGTCATGAGCCACGTCGTGAGGGGATAGCCCTCGTCACCCAGTAGCCAGCCTTTGTCTTGCCGAGTCGGATGAAAGATAGCTGGCATGTTGGACTGCCGCATGACGAAGGCGTCGTGACTGCTTCCAGGGTAGCGGGCATCGACCTCCAAGATGCGTTGCGTGTGGTCGCACACCAGCTGCATGTTGAGGGAGTGGAAGCCCTTTTGGTTGATAGAGTCATAGAGTCATAGAGTCATAGAGTTATACAGCACGGATAGAGGCCCTTCGGCCCATCGTGTCCGCGCCGGCCATCAAGCCCAGTCTAATCTAATCCCATATTCCAGCATTTGGTCCGTAGCCTTGTATGAAGACAGCCGAGTTGATGTGCGGGGCACGCAGGGCAATATGTGTGCAGTCCATGGCACTCTGCACCATGGGGAAGCTAGCAATGCGGGCGAACCCCGTGTTCGCTCGTTCTGATTGTCTGTGTCGAGAGGGAAGGTGATGAACCTGTTCCTCATGTGGTACAGTGCATCTGTGACCTCCCTTATGCAGCAGTGCACTGCATACTGCAAGATGTTGCACATGTCGCCAGCAGAGGCCTGAAATGTTCCTGAGTTGTAGAAATTCAGTGCGACTGTGACCTTCACAGCCACAGGCAATGCTGTTCTCACCCTGCTCTGAGGCTGCAGTTGTGGCCACACCCCCAGTTGACAGATCTTGGTGACGGCTTCCTTAGTGAACCTCAGGCGTCAGATGCAATCCTCCTTGGTCATGTTGGGTAGGGCCTCCTGCTCAGTGCCCTGCACCTCCTCGTCCTCCGTCTCCTCGCAGCTTGACCTGCTGGGCTTGGCCTCTCTGCATGCTCCCAGTCAAGCTCAATGCCCAACGGGAGCCCTAGCAGACCGCCCATGGTTGGCAGGGATGTTGTTCCACCAGGGTTGTAACTTTCCAACCCTTAAGGCAATACCTGCCAAAGCACTCTGAAAAGTAGTGTAGGAACTCTCAATAAGAATAGGGAGCTTTAAAAAACACTTCCTACTCCTCCAGCAGCCAGAAGCAATAATCCAGCAACTAACCTGCAACACCTGCATGGCACTTTAAATAGCGCTAGTGGGGGGTCCTTCAGGCACTGTAAGAAACGTTTAGATGGTCGGGGATAAGACTGTGCGTTGAGTTGAGCATTAAGGTCCAAAATTGTGTGTATCACTTTAAATCAGCGTTGCACACTGATTGCAGCCATTTTCTCCTGACTTTACAAGCTTCCAGCGTTCAGGATTAGCGCATGTGCTAACTCCTATACCAAGATGGCGTCTGGCACACGTCATGCAGGAAACGTGCGTGTGCATCCAAGACGCCATCTTGGATGTCGGAGGGGCCGTGTAGCGCCGAAATAACAGGCGGTACACGGCCCAATTTAGCGCCCACCAAGTTGTAAAAAGTTTTTAAAATTGCGTTAAGCTGGTAAAGCAGGAGTGGGAAATAACAAGCAGGGTGGATAAAGGGGAACCAATGGATGCAGTATATTTGGATTTCCAAAAGGCATTCGATAAGATGCCTCATAAAAGATTACTGCACAAGGTAAGAGCTCATGGTGTTGGGGGTAATATACTGGCATGGATAGAGGATTGGCTAACTAACAGAAAACAAAGAGTCGGGATAAAAGGGTCATTTTCAAAATGGCAATCTGTAACTAGTGGGGTGCCGCAGGGATCAGTGCTGGGGCCTCAGCTATTTACAATATACATCAATGACTTGGATGAAGGAACAGAGTGTCTTGTGGCCAAATTTGCTGATGATACAAAGATAGGTGGGAATGCAAGTTGCGATGAGGACACAAAGGGCTCAATTTTACCACCAGCTATTGGGTGGGTTCTCGGCGGGGGGGCCCCGAAAATTGCGAAATCCAGGAGCGGGACCAGATCCCGCCTCGATCCCGCCCACTTCCGGGTTCCCCGCTGACGCGCCGGCGTGCGCGCACAGCCCCCGCTGGTGGGAATCCCGCAAGCAATTAAAGCCAGCGGAATGCCACTTGACAATATTTAGTTTGGTATTTCAGGTCATTAACTGACCTGATTAAGGGACTGTGTGATTTTTGATCAACATGGGACTGTTTCCCGCACTGGGGGAAACACTCCCAGCTCGAATGGACGTGTTGCAGCTGTCAGCCTGTGGCAGCTGCAAAGGTCCATTTGACAGGTGTGGGGGTAGACCCTCACCCACTGCAGGAGGCCACTCTGTCACTTGGGACAAAGTTTGGCCTCCACCACCCTCCTCCTGACGATCAAAGTCACCAACCTGCACACTTACCCCGGGGTCCGGAGACATGTACCTACCTTGCGGACCCCCTGCAGTCATGACCTCCTCGGAGGGCGAACAGCATCACCAGCCTCACCAGCCTCGCCATCCACGCCGTCCACCTCTGACACGTGGAGCTCCACAACAGAGTGCTGTGACACATCCACCTGTACAGCAGGACGGAGGGCTACCGCAGAGAGAGATGCGTCGCAGAGGGCATTACCCTCGCCACAGGTTCCACAGACCGAGGCTCAGCCTCCTGGACCTCTCTGAGCAGCAGTGCATACGGAGGCTCAGAGTCACTCGACATGTAGCCGTGGGCATCTGCAGCCTCTTTCATGCCGAGCTGCTCCTGGCTGGCCCGTGCACCATCTTCCTACCTGTCGCTGTCAAAGTCACCACTGCTCTCCCGAACTTCTCCTCCGCAGCCTTCCAGGGTGCAACCGGGGACATCGCCGATGTCTCTCAGTCGTCTGCGCAGAAGAGCCCTGCAAATACACCTACACCCACTCTGCAGTGACACAATGGGTGGCATCAGTGGTGGGTCCTCATAGTGATACCCAGGAGCAGGCATTATTGCACAAACCGGACAGGATTCGCAAAGACATGGCAGTAGTGGTGCCAATAAAATGTGTGATGTGAGTTGTTCTGAAATTCAATATAAGTAACAACCATGACAAACCCTCAAACACCCTTGTGCATCCCCTTCATGCTCACGACACGTTTGCCTTACGCTGCCTATTACACATATGTGATGCATGCCCTGTGGCTGCAGCACAGGTGGTGGCAGGTTGAGTGAGGCTAGCCGTGAGAAAGATGCACGAGAAGGTGAGTATGGGATAGAGCCATGAGATTGTATGAGGATTGGGTTGCGTGGTAGTGGCGGGGTGAGTACTGGCGAGGTGAGTAGGTGCAGGTAAGATGAGGATGGGGTTTGAGTGGGTATGAGGGGTGATGTGACAGAGTAGTGTTGGCAGTGCCGAAGGAGATGTGGGGTGGGGGCAGTGATGTGGCAGACGGAGTGTAGGGGAAAGACTACGTGTACTTACTGTGGCTGACCTACTGAGGTCATTGGACCGCCTCCTGCACTGTGTGCAGGTGGGCGATATGTTGGTGGCGCAGGTGACCCCCTCTGCCACCTCGAGCCAGGCCTTCCTGGTGGCAGAGGCAGGCCGCTTCCTCCTGCCCGCCGGGTGGAAGATCTCTGTCCTCCCCCTCCTCCTCACCCCATGTATTGATACCTGGGGTGAGGCATCATTAAACTGGGAGCAGCCTTCTCCCTGGGCTGCTCCATGCAGTCATCTTTGCTATTGGTTGCAGCATCTGTCAGTGGAGGACTGCCCATTTAAATAGAGCGCCTCCAGCTGACAGATCTTACTGCGCATGCACAGCCTGCCCGACGTGCAGATCAGCAGTGGGGAACCCGGAGGAGCAGGAAAGTGGCTCCAATTAGTGGTTTGCCTGCTACGATCGCGCGGGAAACCCACTAATTTCACCGGGCGCGTTACGCACGCGCCCACTAGCCCATCCGCCGAGAACCCGCAGCCCTGCTAAAATCGGGCCCAAAGTGTCTGCAAAGGGATATTGACAGGTTGAGCGAATGGGCAAAAATTTGGCAGATGGAATATAATGTGGGAAAATGTGAAGTCATCCACTTTGGGAGGAAAAATAAAAAAGCAAAATATTATTTGAATGGAGAAATACTACAAAATGCTGCGGTACAGAGGGATCTGGGTGTCCAGGGATCTGGGTGTCCTCGTACATGAAACGCAAAAAGTCAACATACAGGTGCAGCAGGTAATCCGGAAGGCAAACGGAATATTGGCCTTTATTTCTAGGGGGATGGAGTATAAAAGCAGGGAAGTAATGCTACAACTGTACAGGGTGCTGGTGAGACCACACCTGGAGTACTACGTACAGTTCTGGTGCCCTTATTTAAGGAAGGACAAACTTGCATTGGAGGCAGTTCAGAGAAGGTTCACTGGGTTGATTCCGGGTATGGAAGGGTTGTCTTATGAGGAAAGATTGAACAGGTTGAGTCTATACTCACTGGAGTTTAGAAGAATGAGAGGAGATCTTATTGAAACATACAAGATTCTGAGGGGACTCGATAGGGTAGATGCTGAGAGGATGTTACCCCTCATGGGGGAATCTAAAACTAGGGGACATAGTCTCAGAATAAGGGAGAAATGAGGAGGAATTTCTTTTCCCAGAGGGTCATGAATCTTTGGAATTCTTTACCCCAAAAAGCTGTGGAGGCTGAGTCATTGAATACATTCAAGGCCAAGTTAGACAAATTTTTGATCAGCAAGGGAGTCAAAGGATATGGGGAAAGTGTGGGAAAGTGGAGTTGAGGTAAAAATCAGATCAGCCATGATCTCATTAAATGGCGGAGCAGGCTCGAGGGGCCGAATGGCCGACTCCTGCTCCTGTCTCTTATGGTCTTATGGAAGCCACTGTTTGCGAGGTAAAGACAATGGGGGAAAAATTGGTTCAGGGTCCGTTCTGGACGATGTTAGTATGATGCGCTAACACCCTGCGCCCAACGGACCCTGGGCAGACAAGACGCAAGTTTGGTCCCGAGGGAGCACTTATCTGCAATCGGCGTTCCTTTCCAGGCCTTGCACGTGGAATGAATGCAATTTGCACTTTCCATCACCAGAGGGAGCTCCATCTCTTCAAGGGAAGATGTTTCTTCGAAATCTCTTAAAGGTAGCTTGTACCTGTTATTTGCTGAAAATAACAGTCTACTGTCTGCATGGAGTCTGAACAGAGATCAGACATCGCACACGTAAAATACAGATGCAGATCCCAGCCCTATGTTTACACACTGATGAGTTATGTTAAAACATTGAATAAAAGTTGTGCATTACTAAATCCCACATCCTCCAATCTGCACATCAGACCTCACCAATCTGCCGATCTGAGTTTGTACCAGGCCTGCGAGAGCTCATGCACCAAGGTTCTCTGTTGATGCAAGACCTTGGGTGCAAGAGGTGGACAGAAGGAGGGACATCCTATATCTGCAGTGGGGGGGCGGGGGGGAGGGGGCAAGAGGCCCTCCAGGTATGTACTCAAAAGACAGTGGGAGGCAGCAGGGGACGAAATCAATGCCAGGCACACAGCATCATGAACATGGATGCAGTGCAGGAAGAAGCTCAATGCTTTGACATGAGTGGGCAAGGTGAGTGAGGTCAACTGTCAAGTGGCGTCTCATACCAACTGCACCATGCACTACATCCCCCATCACCCACATACCAATAAACTCTTTCCATCAATACTCAACCATCCCATCAGATGCTTCCTCACACCCTTACACATTACGACCATTTCAAGCTGCCCACCGACAACTCACAGGCCTTTTTTTTTTCTTTTTTTTTTATTCGTTCACGGGTTGTGGGCTTCGCTGGCAAGGCCGGCATTTATTGCCCATCCCTGATTGCCCTCGAGAAGGTGGTGGTGAGCCGCCTTCTTGAACCGCTGCAGTCCGTGTGGTGACGGCTCTCCCACAGTGCTGTTAGGAAGGGAGTTCCAGGATTTTGACCCAGCGACAATGAAGGAACGGCGATATATTTCCAAGTCGGGATGGTGTGTGACTTGGAGGGGAACGTGCAGGTGGTGTTGTTCCCATGCGCCTGCTGCCCTTGTCCTTCTAGGTGGTAGAGGTCGCGGGTTTGGGAGGTGCTGTCGAAGAAGCCTTGGCGAGTTGCTGCAGTGCATCCTGTGGATGGTGCACACTGCAGCCACAGTGCGCCGGTGGTGAAGGGAGTGAATGTTTAGGGTGGTGGATGGGGTGCCAATCAAGCGGGCTGCTTTATCTTGGATGGTGTCGAGCTTCTTGAGTGTTGTTGGAGCTGCACTCATCCAGGCAAGTGGAGAGTATTCCATCACACTCCTGACTTGTGCCTTGTAGATGGTGGAAAGGCTTTGGGGAGTCAGGAGGTGAGTCACTCGCCGCAGAATACCCAGCCTCTGACCTGCTCTCGTAGCCACAGTATTTATATGGCTGGTCCAGTTAAGTTTCTGGTCAATGGTGACCCCCAGGATGTTGATGGTGGGGGATTCGGCGATGGTAATGCCGTTGAATGTCAAGGGGAGGTGGTTAGACTCTCTCTTGTTGGAGATGGTCATTGCCTTGCACTTATCTGGCGCGAATGTTACTTGCCACTTATCAGCCCAAGCCTGGATGTTGTCCAGGTCTTGCTGCATGCAGGCTCGGACTGCTTCATTATCTGAGGGGTTGCGAATGGAACTGAACACTGTGCAGTCATCAGCGAACATCCCCATTTCTGACCTTATGATGGAGGGAAGGTCATTGATGAAGCAGCTGAAGATGGTTGGGCCTAGGACACTGCCCTGAGGAACTCCTGCAGCAATGCCCTGGGGCTGAGATGATTGGCCTCCAACAACCACTACCATCTTCCTTTGTGCTAGGTATGACTCCAGCCACTGGAGAGTTTTCCCCCTGATTCCCATTGACTTCAATTTTACTAGGGCTCCTTGGTGCCACACTCGGTCAAATGCTGCCTTGATGTCAAGGGCAGTCACTCTCACCTCACCTCTGGAATTCAGCTCTTTTGTCCATGTTTGGACCAAGGCTGTAATGAGGTCTGGAGCCGAGTGGTCCTGGCGGAACCCAAACTGAGCATCGGTGAGCAGGTTATTAGTGAGTAAGTGCCGCTTGATAGCACTGTCGACGACACCTTCCATCACTTTGCTGATGATTGAGAGTAGACTGATGGGGCGGTAATTGGCTGGATTGGATTTGTCCTGCTTTTTGTGGACAGGACATACCTGGGCAATTTTCCACATTGTCGGGTGGATTCCAGTGTTGTCGCCTCACACAATGGTAGCTATTCAACCATGACAGGCACATCACCCAGGCACATGCCTCGCTTTCTTGCTGGAGAAGGTGGCGCATCTCAAGAGGCAGCAAGTGGCAGTGGCATTTAGTCCCTCCAGCCTGTTCCACCATTCAGTGAGATCATGGTGGACCTGTGACCTAACTCCATATACCCATCTTAGCCCCATATGCCTTAATACCCTTGGTTCACAGAAATCTATCAATCTCAGATTTAACATTCACAAGTGAGCTAGCATCAACTGCCGTCTGTAGAAGAGCGTTCCAAACCTCTCCCACCCTTTGCGTGTAGAAGCATTTCCTAACTTCACTCCTGCACGTCCTGGCTCTAAATGTAAGACTATGTCCCCGTGTCCTAGTATTGAAGTCTAGGAGACCTCCAAAAACAGTTACAAATGTCTCAGCAGCCAGAGGCAATAATCCAGACACTAACCTGTAAATCCTGCATGGTCCCCTTAAATAGCGCTGGTGGGGGGGTCCTTCAGGCACTCAAAGACACGTTCAGATGGTCGGGGTTAAGACTGTGCGTTGAGTTGAGCGTTAAGTCCCAAAATGGTATCTATCACTTTAAATCAGCGTTGCGCACTGATTGAAGCCATTTTCTCCCTACTTTACATGATTCCAGCGTTTCTTATCTGCGCCTGCGCAAACTCCTATACCAAGATAGCGTCTGGCGCACGTCACGCAGGAAATATGTGTGCGTATTCAATATGCCATCTTGGATGTCGGATAGGCCGTGTAGCGCTGAAACAACGGGTGCGACACGGCCCAATTTTGTGTCCAATAACTGAATAGTGCGGCAGCTGTGAGTATAGGAATGAAGAGATCTGAGGGACCCACCAGATGGACCGCAAAGTTCTTTCTGGTTCTGTACATTCCTATGTTCCGTGCCAAGCATCAACCAGTGAGAAGGCAGTTGGTAATGTCATGTTTGACCCAGACAGTAAGAAAAGTACAAGAGTAGTATATGGCAACCTGCTTTTAGTTTTCCTTCTGTCCTTGAGGGGAAGAGCTTCTCTCCTCCCTTCAGTGGTATGGCTGAGATCAGGAACATGTAGCTTGGAAAATTGCAGGTGCATTGGGGTTGGCAACACATTGTACTGTTACTGTAGCCTATATCAATGCTGTTTCTAATTTGGTTGCTTGTTTCTGAGCATGTGAGCTTTGAGAGGCATAGATTTCAGGACATTCACCATGACAAGGGCAGAAACAAATAAAGTGTGAGATGTTATGGTGCTCGTAGATGTACAATTTTAAACTTTTCCATAACTTTAATAAGCATTTTGTTTTGCAATTGTGATCTCCTAGATTTTGTATTTTATAAGTTAATAAATTACAATAAACATAATCAATGTCCTTTGGGCTTTATGTGATAGGTGATTCTTTTGCTGAAAATTCTGCTTTGGCCCAGCCTTCATCTAATGAGAAACCCGAAAGACAGGTCTCCAGACAGGAATCACAGGCCGAGGAGACAGAAACAAGTGTAGGTAAGATAAAATTTTGTTCAAAGGGGAAGGAAAGTCCAGAACTTTTAATTTAAAGTACTCTCCTTTTTGTAGAAGAAAATAATATACATACCATAAATTTCTTCCTGGGGACCATTCCTGGGCCAGCTATATAACAAACAGTGGGGACTTCACGGAGTCACTTCATGGTGCTTGGAGATGCCTCCCCCCACTCATCAGTGGTGTCACTGGAGTGGCCTAGCAGAGAGGGCGACTCTATTTGTTTAAAATGTCAAAGAAATTTCTGGTATGTACATCATTTTCTTCTATTAAATGCAGGAATAATGTACAACAACAACTTGCATTTATATAGCACCTTTAAAGTAATAAAACATTCCAAGGCATGTAACAGTAACGTAATCAGACAAAAAAATTGACACCGAGCCAAAGTAGGAGACATTAGGACAGATGAGGTAGGTTTTAAGGAGGCGAGAGAGGAGGAGAGGGCGAGAGGTTTAGGGAGGAAATTACAGAGCTTAGGGACTAGACAGCTGAAGGCACCGATGGTGGGGCGAAGGATGTCAGGGATTCAGAAGAGGCTGGAATTGGAGGAATGCAGAGTTCTCAAAGGGTTTTAGGGCTGGAGGAGGTTACAGAGATAGGGAGGGGTGAAGCCATGGATTGATTTGAAAACAAGGATGTGAAACAAGGAGCCAATATAGGTCAGCAGGCACAGGGCTGATGGGCAAACGGGACTTGTTGTGAGTTATTATATGGGCAGCAGAGTTTTGGATGAGCTCAAGTTTATAGAGGGTGGAAGATGGGTGGCCAACCAGGAGAGCATTGGAATAGTCGAATCTAGAGGCGACAAGAGCATGGATGAGAGTTTCGGAGAAGGAAGTACACCCTAAATGGTAAGATTTTAAATGGAATAAAGGAGCAGAGATACCTTGGTATACAGATAGGTAAGTTATTAAAGATGGCACTCCAAGTAGATAAGGTCATAAAAAGGCAAGTTGTTGGTTTGTATCTACAGGCATAGAATATGAAAGCAAGGAAGTACTTTTGAACATGAACAAGACCTTTAGTAGGCTTGAGTTGCAGTATTGTGTACAGTTTTGGGCACCCCTTATTAGGAAGGATATAAAAGCAATGGGAATGGTGCAGGATTTTAGCAGGGATGAGGGGTTACAGTAATGAAGAGAGACTTGAGAAGTTTGGACTTTTTTTTACTGGAGCTGAGAAGGTTGAGGGATTACCTGATCGAGGTCTTCAAGATTATGAAGGGTTATGATAAGGTAAATAATATTTTTTTTACATTGGGTAGAGAGAGTAATAAGGCTGCATAAATTTAAGATAATCACACAAGAATTAAAGGGAAGGTTAGAAAAAATTCTTTACACAGAGGGTGGTTAGGATTTAGAATTCTCTGCCACAAACCGTTGTTGGAACAGAGTCCATAAGTACTTTTAAAAAGGAATTAGTTGTTTGAAGAAGATAAATATTAAAGGGTTTGGGGAGTGAGCAGTAGAATGGGATTAGACTTG
Organism: Heptranchias perlo; assembly: GCF_035084215.1. NCBI lineage: Eukaryota > Metazoa > Chordata > Chondrichthyes > Hexanchiformes > Hexanchidae > Heptranchias > Heptranchias perlo. Next base: position 65,682,004 of record NC_090332.1, read on the forward strand.
GCGATCCCTATGGAGAAAAATAATGACACAGACTTCATTGGCTCGAAGGCCTGCTCCTGTACTGTAATATTCTATGATTCTATTTGCTTGACTGCCTTTGCCTTGCTCTGCCGTACTTCAATAGAAGTCGGTTTATCTGCCCCATTCCAAATACTTATTTTTTTTCTCTTGTCTTATTAATTTTCTCCCCCTCTCCATTCCTGAAGGTGTTCTACAGTTCCCCAGTTGCCGGGTGCCTTCTGGTACATCGTCCAACCAACCATTTATTATTCATGTGTGAAGCTTAACAGTGAGTTCCAGAGGCTATATGCCCATGGGCAGCATTACAGCTGAGCCCAGTCCTGTCCTCACCCAATGTTCACACACACACATTGCCATTAGGTGGAGAAACCCTGACTGAGGCTATTTTTCCTTTTCAACATAGGTGCTGAGGCTAATTATGGTGTCCTTACCATTGTTCTGGCAGGGATCGTCTAACTTTGCACACACTGGGAGTCAAACCTGCAAATGTCCTGGTCTGTGTGGCTCACTTATGCACTGAATAGTGGGGGGTGGGAGGACAGTGTGTGCGTTGTGTATAAAAATGTAAATGATTTGGTTAGCTTTTCACTGTCTATCTGGTGGAAATCACAATGTTTCTTCCACTCTTCACCCAGGAAATGAAATGCCACTATTCCATACCTGCCCAATAGATTTCTGAACACCCCTAAGGGCCCAAGATTAGTTGTATTGTTTACCACATATTCTATTGGAGGATGGCCAGCTTTGTGCTTGAACAGCTCGATGGCTTTAGTCATCCAAGTATCATAGTTGGTTTAATGAACAAAATGGGGTCGGGGATAATGTTTTAAAAATCACATGCACCATGGCTCTTTAGTAGGTCAACATGTTGTAATCGCATCTCTATTTTGAATTCGGCCCGGACGAATATAATGAACGCCTAATCTCTGTAGTAGCAGTAAGGGTCCTACATGAAATAAGGCTGGCCTCTCTTTAGGCGCAAGCCCACAATGCAAAACTGCTCATGAATCAGTGCCAATTGCTGTTGGATTGGCAAACTCACTCAGAGAGGCCAAGGGGCCGGCCGACATAGGGTATGGAGGGGGGAAAGCAATTAAAATGCTCTGCTCCTTAGCACTATGTGAAAAAAAAGCAGAAATTAAAATCAAATTTGTGATATTGTTATATGGTACAAAATCCTTCTTTATTTAAGTATAATTTTTCAAATTCCTTTTTCTGCTTCTCACCCTTCTGTGGACCTTTTGCTAACACAGTAACAGCGGAAGTTAGTATGAGGATGGGATTGACTGTGGCTGTGGAATTTTCCTTGGCTTTTATCAGTACCATTCCTTCATCAAGTAGTCGAAGTTGGGAGTTAAGTGTGAAAGACAATCCAACTTCCCTTTGCCACCATCTCTAATTCAATACTGTGCTCTGTTTGGACTCTAGCCAAGAGCTAAAAAAAACCACTCAACCTGCAGACAGTTCTTGGATCTGAAACTGATTTTCTGGCAGGACATCAAGTGCTCAAACACTTCAGCCACTGAGCCAAGGTTTATTTTCTCATAAAATAATTATTGTGATGTACTGTTGTAACCATTTAAATGTGTTTGAATTAAATTCTGCCATTTCTGTAGATGACACTATCCTTGAGGATGAAAACTGTCCTAGGAATCTTTCTCCAATTAAAGAGGAGAAAGGTGAGCAAGGAGCAGAGCAACATGCCGTCACTCCATTTGGAATTAAAAGAAATTCCAAGAAAACAGGGGGTCTAGAGGAAAGGTAAGAGTAAAACATGTCTGACATTAAAAGTATTGCATTTGTTCGCATTTCCTGTTTGGCACACTTCTTTTCTGTATCACGATTTAGTCATGCCTGATGTGATAACGTTCATGTGCCTGGAGTAACACCTGGGTACCTTAGTTTGAAATGACTAGAGGAATGGCTGCTTATAATTAATTACCTTTCAGTTAGTGAAGGCCTCTCAACAGTAGTTGACACTATTGCACCTATTAACTCCATCTACCAACTGACCTGACCCGACCTCACCCATATCTTTTTTTGTGGACTCACTGTTCGGTATGCACACTGCCCTGCTCCTCTTCCTGGCTGCTGTCCCAACCCAAACCCTAATACTGGCCTGGATCCCAAAGCACGCCTTTCTTTGTGGCCTTGCAGCTCAGCTTCCATTCCCACTGACTCTTCTTCATCGCCCTTACTCACCTCTGTTAGTCACTTTGCCGCTCCACTTCCACCCCAGTCCTCATGAGAGACACTTTCTGCAAAACCTTGCCATTTCAAAGTCTTCTATTCCTGCCACTCCTTTTGCTGTTTTCCAGTGCTAAGCTGGGAACTGACAATTTGCTTTTAGCGCTATAAGTACTTTAAAAATAAATTATTGATTGCCAACTTCGTGCTGGGAACCAGATTTACTTATCAAACTATGAAGGATAGGTACCAAAGTGCAAAGATCCCAACTGGAATCTTTGCAAAATCTGTCTTTTGTAAATGCTCAGTTCTGAGCATATCTGAACATGTCTGCTATTAGATCATTTCAGGGCCATCCAGCTCCAATCCTACATCCATGATTCTGCTGGTATGCTATTTGCAGGCATTGGGGCTGATGATGGATAGCCATATTTGTGATACCACATGCCAGAATTGCCATGAGGCTGTTAGAATTGAACCTTTGGCTTAATAATCCCCCAGCATTTTCTGATGTCTCAGGCCAGAGATGAACCAAAATTTTCCTTGGCCTTGTCATCCCAAGAATGGCAGGTAAGTTCAGTTTACAGATTCGTAATCTGGTAACAGATGGTTTCCTCACAGGATGAGGTACCTGACTGTAAGGATCTTGGGCTTAGGACACAGTCACAAACTATTTGGCATATGAGCTGACTGAGCGGTGTAGTTGGTACTCAAATTCTTTCAGGAATTCTAAATCTGTCACTTGTTTCTTTTATTCTCTGGCTAGGCAGTGGTTAATATGTACAAAATTTTCTGCGTCAATACAAGATAGGTTTCAAACTCACTCCCTTGGCATCAATGCACTCTAATTCCAGCACTAGTGTTGCCAAAACTAGATTACCCTTCCTGCAAAGCATCCAGCTAGGGTGCAGAACATGGCAGTACATGTCCATTATGCATAGATCCACTATCCGGTTACTAGAGATGTTAACACACAGGCTGTTCAGAAATAAATCTGCAGGCTACTTTTCAGAAAATGAGGCACAACATTTTTTCTTATCTAGCTTAAGACCACCTAGTTACAGCCTCTGACAGTCTGTTGTTCTCTTGTGAGGGAACAATTCTTTATGCATCTTCACTTTCCTCTCCGATCCAGAGAGGCTTTCAGAAGAATCAGAAAGAAGAACCAACAATAATCCTAAGAACACCCTATTGGTTGTGGAAAGTTAGATTCTTAGTCATGCTAGCAGTGATTGTCACCGAGCAACGACAATTTTGATGTATAGAGCACCTTTAATGTAAGAAACATCCAAAGGCACTGTATGGGGGGAGAAAAAAGGAATAAAAGAATGAACAAAGAGCCATGTAGGAGAGTTGAGAGGTCGCTGAAAGCTTGTTTGAAACACTAAGTTTTGAGAACATTTTTAGAGGTGGGAGATGAGGGTGTGGTTTTAAGGAAAAAATTCCATAGAGTAGGCTGATGCAGCTAAAGCGTCTGCCACTAATGGTGGGGTGAAGGGAGGGGAAGCAGCACAAAAAGTCAGAATTGGAGGACCGAGGGGCGTGGGAAGGAACATAAGATTGAGGGAGGTTGCTGAGACATGTGGGACGAGGCCGTGAACAGACTTGGGGTGATTTTGGTCTCTTTACCACTGTGTTTATGCTTGAAAATGGGGCGGTAACGGACGGAAAATAGAGTGTTAATTCCTTCCTCCAGCTGCAGAACTTGCCTGATTTTCTGGGGCATGGCGGGGAATAATTAGTGACCGTGAGAGCTCAAAGGTGGGAGCCTCAGGAATAAATGCAAATCAGGGTCATGAGACATCATTACGATGCTCATGTGATCTCCTGACCTTATTGCGTGACCAACATCACTTTCTGCTCCCACCCACAAACTATGGGTGGTAGGTGTTGCTAGGCAGCCGTTTCAAATGATATTTAAAGGTATCCTCAGTTGCTCTGAGGATACAACTATATGTAGCTTTCGGAGACATTTATTTTGCCCTAGCTTGTGGGTATTTTGACCTTAAAGTTAATTAAAAAATTCTTTAGTTGCTACTGCAGGCTCTGAACTGTAAAGGGACTTTTGGCATTGCAGTAGTTTCTTCATGGTGGTACTTCTAGGAATCCCACTCTGGTGGGAGGAGGAAGGAGTAAACAGAGCTTCAACTGGAGGAAGAGCAAATAGAAGGATGAGTGTTTCAAGAAATGCTTACTCCCCTAACAGTGTTAATGTGCCAAAACAACGCCAGCCTTGTCTCGGTGGTAGTACTCTTACCTTTGAGTCAGAGACTTGAGCACATAATCTAGGCTGACACTTCAGTGCAGGACTGAGAGAATGCTGCACTGGAGGAGGTGCTGTCTTTCAGGTGAAATGTTAAACAAGGTCCTGCCTGCCCCGTCAGATGGATGTAAAAAGATCCCATGCCATTTAAACAGCTTTTTTATTTTTAACTCCTGGGGACCGTGATTCTTGCCATGTAAGATGCGGCGAGAAGGGCCGGTTCATTAGGTGAGTTACTTTATTGCACTGCTGGTGGGCCAGGAGGAGCAGGAGTGTTTCTTCCAGGCCCCATCAAGGGGAGGTCGTGTCTGACTAACTTGATTGAATTTTTCGAGGAGTTGACAAGGAGGATTGATGAGAGGAGCGCAATTAATGTAGTCTACATGGATTATAGCAAGGCTTTTGACAAGGTCCCGCATAGCAGATTGGTCAAAAAAATAAAGGCCCATGGGATCCAAGGGAATGTGGCAAATTGGATCCAAAATTGGCTCAGTGGCAGGGAGCAAAGGGTAATGGTTGACGGGTGTTTTTGCGACTGGCAGGCTGTTTCCAGTGGGGTGCCGCAGGGCTTGGTACCACGTCCTTTGCTTTTTGTGGTATACATTAATGATTTGGACTTAAACATAGGGGGCACGATTAAGAAATTTGCAGATGACACAAAGATAGGCCGTGTGGTTGATAATGAGGAGGAAAGCTGTAGACTGCAGGAAGATATTAATGGACTGGTCAGATGGGCAGAAAAGTGGCAAATGGAGTTCAAGCTGGAGAAGTGTGAGGTAATGCATTTGGGGAGAATAAACACAGTAAGGGAATACACAATAAATGGGTGGACACTGAAAAGTGTAGATGAAGTGAGGGACCTTGGAGTGCATGTCCACAGATCTCTGAAGGTAGCAGGACAGGTAGATAAGGTGGTTAAGAAGGCATATGGAACGCTTTCCTTTATTAGCCAAGGCATAGAATATAAAAGCAGGGATGTTATACTGGAACTGTATAAAACACGAGTTAGGCCACAGCTTGAGTACTGCGCACAGTTCTGGTGCAGAGGAGAATTACGAGGATGTAGCCAGGGGACTGGAGAATTTTAGCTATGATGACGGATTGGATAGGCTGGGGTTGTTTTCCTTGGAACAGAGGAGGCTGAGGTTTGATTTGATTGAGATGTACAGAATTATGAGGGGCCCAGATAGAGTGGATAGGAAGGACCTATTTCCCTTAACGGAGGGGTCAATTACCAGGGGCATAGATTTAAAGTGATTGGTAGAAGGATTAGAGCGGAAATGAGGAAAAAAAATTTCATTCAGAGGGTGGTGGGGGTCTGCAACACACTTCCTGAGAGGGTGGTAGAGACAGAAACCCTCAACTCATTTAAAAAGTACCTGGATGTGCACCTGAAGAGCCGTGACCTGCAGGGCTACGGACGAAATGCGGGAAAGTGGGATTAGACTGGGTGGCTCGTTTCTCAGTTGGCGCAGATACGATGGGCTGAATGGCCTCCTTCTGTGTTGTAAATTTTCTATGATTCTATGATTCTTCTATGAACAAGCTTACCTGCCGTGATCGGATCCCCAGGATCAGCAGACCACCCCCCCACCCTTGATGTCCGGCCCCAACCCTCCCGATGACCGACTCCCCCCACTCCGACGTTCAGCCCCAATCCCCTCCCCAGATGTCTGGCGCCAACACCCCCCAACTCCAGATGTCCGGCCCCAACTCCCTCATCCCCTCCCCCAGATGTCCGGCTCCAACACCGCCCCCCCCACTCCACTTGTACGGCCCCAACCCCCTCCTCGCCCCCAGATGTCCGGCCACAAGCCCCCCCTCTCCTCCCCCCCCGATGTCCAGCCCCATCCTATGGCCTCCCCCGCCCGATGTCCGGCTGCAAACCCCCTGACAGCCGACGCCCCCCCCTCTGATGTGTGACCTCATGCCCCCCGCCTGGATGATCGACCCTCCCTCGCGATGTCCAACTTACCTGGCACCCTCTCTCCTGCTGCTTTCCTGCCCAACAGGTAGTCAGCCTGTCAATCTGGCCAGCTGTCGCGCGGGAAACCTGCTGAGAAAATTTAAAAGACATCCTACAGTTAAGTTCTGCAGGATGTTTGGCAAATCCATACTTCCAGATTTCTGGTCCGGAAATCCTTCTCCCCCCCACTCCCCAACCCGGCTCTCTTCATGGCTCCATCAAAATTCAGGCCAATCATTCAGATGCTGGACTCGTCTGGTGGCTTCCTCCTCCAATACATAGAAACATAGAAAATAGGAGCAAGAGTAGGCCATTCAGCCCTTCGGGCCTGCTCCGCCATTCAAAATGATCATGGCTGATCGTCTAACTCAGTACCCTGTTCCCGCTTTTTTCCCATATCCCTTTTGCATTAAGAAATATATCTATCTCCTTCTTGAATACATCCAATGACTTGGCCTCCACTGCCTTCTGTGGTAGAGAATTCCACAGGTTCACCACCCTCTGAGTGAAGAAATTTCTCCTCATCTCGGTTCTAAATGGCATTCCCCGTATCCTGAGACTGTGACCCCTGGTTCTGGACTCCCCAGCCATCAGGATCATCATCCCTGCATCTAGTCTGTCTAGTCCTGTTAGAATTTTATATGTTTCGATAAGATCACCTCTCATTCTTCTAAACTCTAGTGAATATAGGTGTAGTCAACCCAATCACTCCTCATACGTCAGTCCTGCTATCCCAGGAATCAGTCTGGTAAACCTTCGTTGCACTCCCTCCATGGCAAGGACATCCTTCCTCAGATAAGGAGACCAAAACTGCACACAATACTCCAGATGTGGTCTAACCAAGGCCCTGTACAACTCCAGTAAGACATCTCTGTTTCTGTACTCAAATCCTCTTGCAATGAAGGCCAACATACCATTCGCCTTCCTAATTGCTTGCTGCATCTGAATACTCGCTTTCAGCGACTGGTGTACAAGGACACCCAGGTCTCGTTGCACCTCCCCTTTTCCCAATCTATCACCATTCAGATAATAATCTGTCTTTCTGTTTTTACAACCAAAGTGGATAACCTCACATTTATCCATGTTATACTGCATCTGCCATGTTCTTGCCCACTCACCCAATTTGTCTAAATCACATTGGAGCCTCTTTGCATCGTCCTCACAGCTCACATTCCACCCCAGCTTTGTGTCGTCTGCAAACTTGGAAATGTTACATTTAGTTCCCTCATCCAAATCATTGCTATATATTGTGACTAGCTGGGGCCCAAGCACTGATCCCTGCGGTGCCCCACTAGTCACTGACTGCCACCCAGAAAAAGACCCCTTTATTCCTACTCTCTGTTTCCTGTCTATCAACCAATTCTCAATCCATGCCAGTATATTCCCCCCAATCCCATGTGCTTTAATTTTGCACACTAACCTCTTGTGTGGGAGCTTATCAAAAGCCTTCTGAAAATCCAAATACACCACATCCACTGGTTCTCCCCTATCTATTCCACTAGTTACATCCTCAAAAAACTCCAGTAGATTTGTTAAGCATGATTTCCCTTTCATAAACCCATGCTGACTTTGTCCAATCCCGTTAATGCCTTCCAAGTGTTCTGTTATCACATCCTTTATAATAGACTCTAGCATTTTCCCCACTACTGATGTTAGGCTAACTGGTCTGTAATTCCCTGTTTTTTCTCTCCCTCTTTTAAATAGTGGGGTTACATTTGCCACGCTCCAATCTGTAGGAACTGTTCCAGAGTCTATAGAATTTTGGAAGATGACCACCAATGCATCCACTATTTCCAGGGCCACTTCCTTTAGTACTCTGGGATGTAGATTATCAGGCCCTGGGGATTTGTCAGCCTTTAGCCCCATTAATTTCCCTAGCACTATTTTTTTACTAATACTGATTTCCTTCAGTTCCTCCCTCTCACTAGACCCTTGGTTCCCTAACATTTCCGGGAGGTTATTTGTATCCTCCTTTGTGAAGACAGAACCAAAGTATGTGTTTAATTATTCTGCCATTTCTTTGTTCCCCATTATAATTTCCCCCATTTCTGACTGTAAGGGACCTACATTTGTCTTCACTAATCGTTTTCTCTTGACATATTTATAGAAGCTTTTACAGTCAGTTTTTATGTTCCCTACTCGTTTACTCTCATATTCTATTTTTTCCCTCTTAATCAATCTCTTTGTTCTCCTTTGCTGAATTCTAAACTGCTCCCAATCCTCAGGCTTGCCGCTTTTTCTGGCAATTTTATATGTCTCCTCTTTGGATCTAATACTATCCCCAATTTCTTTTGTAAGCCACGGTTGAGCCTCCTTTCCTGTTTTATTTTTGCGCCAGACAGGAATGAATAATTGTTGTAATTCCTGCACATTTTCTTTAAATATTAGCCATTGCCTATCCACCGTCATCCCTTTTAGTAAAGTTCCCCAATCTATCCTAGCCAACTCACACCTCATACTTTTGTAATTTCCTTTATTTAGATTCAGGACCCTAGTTTCGGATTCAACTACTTCACTCTCCATCTTAATGAGGAATTCTATTATGTTATGGTCGCTCTTCCCTAAGGGACCCCGCACAACAAGTTTGTTAATTAATCCTTTCTCATTGCACAATACACATTCTAGGATCGCCTGTTGTCTAGTTGGTTCCTCAACGTATTGGTCTAGAAATCCATCACGTACACACTCCAGGAATTCCTCTCCCACAGTATTATTGCTAATTTGATTTGACCAATCTATATGTAAGTTAAAGTCACCTATGATTATAGTTGTACCCTTCTTGCATGCATCTCTAATTTCCTGTTTAATGCCCTCCCCTAAATCTCCAATACTGTTTGGGGGCCTACAGACAACCCCCACCAACGTTTTCCGCCCCTTGGTGTTTCTTAGCTCCACCCATATAGATTCCACATCGTGATTTTCCGAGCCAATATCCTTCCTCACTATTGCATTGATTTCCTCCTTTACTAGCAACACTACCCCACCTCCTTTCCCTTTTTGCCTGTCCTTCCTAAATATTTAATACCCTTGGATGTTCAGTTCCCATCCTTGGTCACCCTGCAGCCATGTCTCCGTAATCGCAACTATATCATACCCGTTAATATCTATCTGCACTGTTAATTCATCTACCGTGTTGCGAATGCTCCGCGCATTAATACACAATGCCTTTAGACTTGTCTTTTTAAGATTGTTAGTCACCTTAGTATTATTTTGCACTATGGCCCTATTTGTTTCTCGCCCTTTTTTTCTCTGCCTTCCACTATTGCTTCTTCCCTTTCTGTCTTTTGTTTCTATCCTTGTTTCCCCCTCCTCTGTCTCCCTGCTCAGGTTCCCACCCCCCTGCCATTCTAGTTTAAACCTTCCCCAACAGCACGAGCAAACTCCCCCGCGAGGACATTGGTCCCGGTCCTGCTCAGGTGTAACCTGTCCCACTTATACAGGTCCCACCTTCCCCAGAACCAGTCCCAATGTCCCAGGAATCTAAATCCCTCCCTCCTACACCATCCCTGCAGCCAGGCATTCATCTGGTATATTCTCCTGTTCCTATACTCACTAGCACGTGGCACTGGTAGTAATCCTGAGATCACTACCTTTGAGGTCCTGCTTTTTAATTTATCTCCTAACTCCTTAAATTCACCTTGCAGAACCTCATCCCTTTTTTTACCTATGTCGTTGGTACCGATATGGACCATGACTACTGGCTGTTCACCCTCCCCCTCCAGAATGCCCTGGTGTTATACAGCCCAGAGATGCGTCCCATATGATCATTGTATGCGATATGTTGCACAACTTTGCTCAGCAAAGAGGACAGCACCTGGAGTCACCATTGGAGGAGGACACACGATATGAAAAGCGAGAGCACATGAATGACTTGGAGGATGGTGAGGAGGCAGAAAGGGGCCACCAGTTATCTGTAAGCAGAGCTGTTCAGCAGCAGCTCATTTAAAAGAATAAGGTATTGTCATCATAAGAAATGCATCATTTTCAATTCCTATTGTCCAATTGCTCTTGCTGCTAGGCTGCAGCTCAGCATTCCTACTGATTTGTGGGAGAGCAGACTCAAGGAGATCACTGATCAGAGTGAAGCCCCTATCCATTTGATCTTCCAGCCTGTCCGAGGCAGCGGAGATTGTTCAGCTCAGAGCTTGCATGACTCCACTATGGTCATCCCAAGGTATAGTATTACTGGTGTCATAGACTGCTGCGGGTGGAGGTGGGGGAAGGAGGGGGTGGTTATGGTGGGGTTCAGCTGTAGCCGTCATCAAGGTGACCACATGTTCTAAGATTGACTGCAGAGTGCCGATGCCATGTGTGAGAACTCCACACAAGTGGATAGTGGATTCTACCATACTATCCAAATGTCACTGGAAGCTCTGTGGTAGGCTGTTCAATGCCTTCAGCAATTGATGGTGCAAAGCAACGATCCATTAAAAAATATTTTGGGCCCCTGAGCTCTACATCTCTGTCCTCTTCAGCAGAGTTAGGACATGAACTGGCCCTCTGGTAAGCTCTTCCTTTGACCTTCCTCGCCACCTCCACCTGCTCCTGCTCACGTGCCTGCATGAGTCCCCCAATCCACTATATAAGTAACACGGGATGTTGATTTGTGTGCTGGTGCTTGACATGGTGAGAGTGAGTGATGGTGCATCGCCATCAGGGTTTTGATCATCAGTCTGTCTGGCAGTTGTGTTTGAGTTTTCTGATAGACCTTGGTGAAGAGAGACAAGAGTTAGAATATAGTTTCACGCGCAAGCTCTTGCGAGATCTTTGGCAGCACTATGCAACACCAGATTGTCGTGTTCAGGAGGTTAGTGAGTGCATGACTGAAAGAGCCAAGAAAGAGAAGAGGAAGGGAAGATGCCAACAAACCCTGCTGTGATACAGGGCCTCCAGCTTTGCTATCTCCGATGCTTACTTCTGTGCATATTCCCATCATGTCAGTGGCAACCTTTTCCATAAGGGTGAGAGTTTGTAGAGTGGCATGACCTCCTCATGTGCTGGTTGTCTCCCTCCTGTTGTGTGCAAGTTTCTCCTGCAAGAAGAGCGGAGACAGGTAAATATGTGCCCTAGGCAATGGCATTCAACCCTCTCCGTGCTTGAGCCAGCTTACCATAGTGTGTATGATGACAGATAGAAGCAGCAAGTATGGCCAAGAGTTGTGACAGCGTAGCAGCTTTTAAAAGCAGAAAAGAGGTACAGTGTAGCCTTCCCTACTGACCTATGGACAACCATGAGAAGTGGGGAATGGAAGAATTGATTATGCAGAGATGAAGATGGGGTTCTGCAGGGTGTACGGAAAGAATGAGAGATGTGAAGGGGAATCTTACCTTGACACTCCTGGTGAGATCATTACATTTCATTCTGCACTGCAGCTAGGCCTTGGAGAAAATGTTGCTCACATTCACATGTTGTGCCACGTCTCATCATGCCCATTCACCAACTCGCCTTGTCACCCGCTGACCATCAGAGACGAAGAGAACCTCCCTCCTCTCATGATGTTGCTCAGCCAGATCAATGTTTTAAGTTTAGCTTATGTGGTTTAGGGATATAAAAGCAACCATTAGAAAAGTACCGTTCCGTTGCAGCAGCTGCTATGAAAATCATGTAATGTTTGAAGATTTGTTTGAAGACTCTTTGGGAGCATACGTAGCTATTGAGCTGATCATTAGGAATCACAGATTCTTACCTTATCACCTCCACCCAAAAGCTCTGCTTGATAGTAGGGATAACATCCCACATGCAGAGGATTTGCAGTCATGCACTGATATTCTACCGTACATTGGAGTGCCAACATTCTGTGCCAGAAAACCACCCAGTTCCTTTTGTTTTTAACATGTAAAAGAACATTAATAAAAATGTGACTGCAAGTACAAAATGTTATTATGTCACAACAACCTTTGGATTAAGAAGATCAGTGTTTGAGATTCTAGAATTTTGTTGAACTTGCATTATGGGGTTGACGAACTTGCATTATGGGGTTGACTTTTCTGTGCTTTGCGCCCGGGGGCATTTATTTCCCCCAGTGCAAAGTACAGGAAAAAGGAGAAGAGACTTGTAACAGCAAGGTTACTGTCCTTTTTCATATGTCCCCAGGATTTAAGGGTGACCATGTTAATGAGCCAAGAGGGAGCGTTTCTCACCATCCGCTTCAGTTTCATCTTGGACTGCTGGCAAGGGTGCACATTTTGCGAAGAAATGGGTTGTAGACCCTGCGCCTAGAACCTCTCCAAATCTTTAATCAGAGAGGAGCAGGCAGCAAGGCATAGGACCCAAGCTAAGTCTCTTTATATTTCCAAGGGCAGGGGTCAGCCTACTGGGCCTGCAGCAGAAGTTGACTTTGCTCCCTGCCTCCTAGGGGTTAGGCCCCACTGGGAGGTAGACCAGCACTGGGGAAGCGTCTGGCCTGTGCAAATGATCTGAACCCAGAAATACACAGAAGCTTGGCCCTTTTCTGTTCCATTATATTTCAGGTTTTATCCTAGAAATATTGTAATTGATCGTTGATGAAAGTTTTCTGTTTAAAATATTGTTACATAGCATATTTTGAAGATGTTCTTGCAGTAACACCAACCTCACACTAAAATCCTATTGTATTACAGATTTTTTGCTGATGAGGAATTAACAGCAATTTCCCATATTTGAATTTTAAAACAAATAGAGGACATAAATCATCATAAATCTAACCCCAGTTATTGTTTCTCTTAGACCCATCAGGCCTGGAATTGGTGAAAAGCAAAAAACTTTTGAAGATTTTGTTGAAGAACTACTTAAGGTGGATTCAGAATTATTTCAACAGGATCCCCAGGTATAAAAGTCATTTTTCATTTGTGTCAAAGCTCCATTGCATTTTGTTAACATTGTCAATTGAAGTGATTGTGTAAAATTTAAGAATTATATAAGAACATAAGAAATAGGAACTGGAGAAGGCCATACAGCCCCTCGAGCCTGCTCCGCCATTCAACAAGATCATGGCTGATCTTTGACCTCGACGCCACTTTCCAGTCCGATCCCCATATCCCTTGATTCCCCGAGAGTCCACAAATCTATCCAGCTCAGCCTTAAATATACTCAGTTATAGTCCAACAAATTTATTTTAAATTCCACAAGCTTTCGGAGGCTTCCTCCTTCCTCAGGTGGTGTGGAAATGAAATTTTTGAATCCTTCGCATTTGAAAATCACAGAACAATGCCTGGTTATTACTGCCCGTTGCCAAGGCAATCACAGTGAGCAGACAGAAAGGTGTCACCTAAAAGGCCACCGAATATACAAACCCCCAAAAAAAAAAGAGAGAAGGAAGACAGTCAATGACCCGTTATATTAAAAACAGATAACATTTGTTCGCTGGTGGGGTTACGTGTAGTGTGACATGAACCCAAGATCCCGGTTGAGGCCGTCCTCATGGGTGCGGAACTTGGCTATCAATTTCTGCTCGACGATTTTGCGTTGTCGTGTGTCTCGAAGGCCGCCTTGGAGTATGCTTACCCGAAGGTCGGTGGCTGAATGTCCATGACTGCTGAAGTGTTCCCCGACAGGGAGAGAACCCTCCTGTTTGGCGATTGTTGCGCGGTGTCCGTTCATCCGTTGTCGCAGCGTCTGCATGGTCTCGCCAATGTACCATGCTCTGGGGCATCCTTTCCTGCAACGTATGAGGTAGACAACGTTGGCCGAGTCACAGGAGTATGAACCGTGCACCTGGTGGGTGGTGTCCTCTCGTGTGATGGTGGTATCTGTGTCGATGATCTGGCATGTCTTGCAGAGGTTACCGTGGCAGGGTTGTGTGGTGTCGTGGACGCTGTTCTCCTGAAAGCTGGGTAATTTGCTGCGAACGATGGTTTGTTTGAGGTTGGGTGGCTGTTTAAAGGCGAGTAGTGGAGGTGTGGGGATGGCCATAGCGAGGTGTTCGTCGTCATTGATGACATGTTGAAGGCTGCGGAGAACATGGCGTAGTTTCTCTGCTCCGGGGAAGTACTGGACGACGAAGGGTACTCTGTTGGTTGTGTCCCGTGTTAGTCTTCTGAGGAGGTCTACGCGATTTTTCGCTGTGGCCCGTCGGAACTGTCGATCGATGAGTCGAGCATCATATCTCGTTCTTACTAGGGCGTCTTTCAGCGTCTGTAGGTGTCCATCGCGTTCCTCCTCGTCTGAGCAGACCCTGTGTATTCGCAGGGCCTGTCCATAGGGGATGGCCACTTTGACGTGGTTAGGGTGGAAGCTGGAAAAGTGGAGCATCGTGAGGTTGTCCGTGGGCCTGCAGTAGAGTGAGGTGCTGAGGTGCCCGTCTTTGATGGAGATTCGTGTGTCCAAGAAAGAAACTGATTCTGAGGAGTAGTCCATGGTGAGCTTGATGGTGGGATGGAACTTGTTGATGTTATCGTGTAGTCTCTTCAGTGATTCCTCACCGTGGGTCCATAGAAAGAAAATGTCGTCGATGTATCTGGTGTATAGCGTTGGTTGGAGGTCCTGTGCAGTGAAGAAGTCCTGCTCGAACTTGTGCATGAAAATGTTGGCGTATTGGGGTGCAAATTTGGTCCCCATGGCTGTTCCGTGTGTTTGGGTAAAGAACTGGTTATCGAAGGTGAAGACATTGTGATCCAGGATGAAGCGGATGAGTTGTAGGATGGCGTCTGGATATTGGCTGTTGTTGGTGTTGAGTATTGATGCTGTCGCAGTGATGCCGTCATCGTGGGGGATACTGGTGTAGAGTGCCGAGACGTCCATCGTGGTGAGAAGTGTTCCTGGTTCAACAGGTCCATGGGTACTGAGTTTTTGTAGAAAGTCTGTAGTGTCGCGACAGAAGCTGGGGGTTCCCTGCACGATGGGTTTCAGGATGCTCTCGATGTATCCAGAGAGGTTCTCACACAGGGTTCCGTTGCCTGATACGATAGGACGTCCGGGTGTGTTGGCTTTGTGTATCTTTGGGAGGCAGTAGAAGTCTCCCACGCGGGGAGTACGTGGGATGAGAGTGCGTAGGGTGTTTTGAAGGTCTGGATTGAAGGTCTTGATCAGTTTGTTGAGCTGATGGGTGTGTTCTTTGGTCGGGTCTGTGGGTAACCGTCTGTAGTGTTCCTGGTTGTCCAGTTGTCGGTATGCTTCTTTGCAATAGTCCGTTCTGTTCTGTATGACGATGGCTCCTCCTTTGTCCGCTGGTTTGATGACGATCTTGCGGTTGGTCTTGAGAGCTTTGATGGCGTTGCATTGTGCTCGGGTGACATTCTGGACTGTCTTCTGAGTGCGGCTGATGAATCTGGCATAGACGCATTTCCTGACAGCTTGAGCATACATGTCAAGCTGAGGGCCGGACTTCTTCGAGCACGACTTCTTCACTGCACAGGACCTCCAACCAACACTATACACCAGATACATCGACGACATTTTCTTTCTATGGACCCACGGTGAGGAATCACTATAGAGACTACACGATAACATCAACAAGTTCCATCCCACCATCAAGCTCACCATGGACTACTCCTCAGAATCAGTTTCTTTCTTGGACACACGAATCTCAATCAAAGTCGGGCACCTCAGCACCTCACTCTACCGCAAGCCCACGGACAACCTCACGATGCTCCACTTTTCCAGCTTCCACCCTAACCACGCCAAAGAGGCCATCCCCTATGGACAGGCCCTGCGAATACACAGGGTCTGCTCAGACGAGGAGGAACGCGATGGACACCTACAGACGCTGAAAGACGCCCTAGTAAGAACGGGATATGACTCTCGACTCATCGATCGACAGTTCCGACGGGCCACAGCGAAAAATCGCGTAGATCTCCTCAGAAGACTAAAACGGGACGCAACCAACAGAGTACCCTTCGTCGTCCAGTACTTCCCCGGAGCGGAGAAACTACGCCATGTACTCCGCAGCCTTCAACATGTCATCAATGACGACGAACACCTCGCTATGGCCATCCCCACACCTCCACTACTCGCCTTTAAACAGCCACCCAACCTCAAACAAACCATCGTTCGCAGCAAATTACCCAGCTTTCAGGAGAACAGCGTCCACGACACCACACAACCCTGCCACGGTAACCTCTGCAAGACATGCCAGATCATCGACACAGATACCACCATCACACGAGAGGACACCACCCACCAGGTGCACGGTTCATACTCCTGTGACTCGGCCAACGTTGTCTACCTCATATGTTGCAGGAAAGGATGTCCCAGAGCATGGTACATTGGCGAGACCATGCAGACGCTGCGACAACGGATGAACGGACACCGCGCAACAATCGCCAAACAGGAGGGTTCTCTCCCTGTCGGGGAACACTTCAGCAGTCATGGACATTCAGCCACCGACCTTCGGGTAAGCATACTCCAAGGCGGCCTTCGAGACACACGACAACGCAAAATCGTCGAGCAGAAATTGATAGCCAAGTTCCGCACCCATGAGGACGGCCTCAACCGGGATCTTGGGTTCATGTCACACTACACGTAACCCCACCAGCGAACAAATGTTATCTGTTTTTAATATAACGGGTCATTGACTGTCTTCCTTTTCTCTTTTTTTTTGGGGGTTTGTATATTCGGTGGCCTTTTAGGTGACTCCTTTCTGTCTGCTCACTGTGATTGCCTTGGCAATGGGCAGTAATCACCAGGCATTGTTCTGTGATTTTCAAATGCGAAGGATTCAAAAATTTCATTTCCACACCACCTGAGGAAGGAGGAAGCCTCCGAAAGCTTGTGGAATTTAAAATAAATTTGTTGGACTATAACTTGGTGTTGTAAAATTGTTTACAATTGTCAACCCCAGCCCATCACCGGCATCTCCACATCTTAAATATACTCAACGACTCAGCATCCACAGCCTCCTGGGGTAGAGAATTCCAAAGATTCAAAACCCTGAGTGAAGAAATTCCTCCTTATCTCAGTCTTAAATGGCCGACCCCTTATCCTGAGACTCTGCCCTCTGGTTCTAGACTCTTCAGCCAGGGGAAACAACCTCTCAGCATCTACCCTCAGAATCTTATTGTTTCAATGAGATCACCTCTCATTCTTCTAAACTCCAGAGAGTATAGGCCTATTCTACTCAATCTCTCCTCATATGACAACCTCCTCATCCCAGGAATCAATCTAGTGAATCAAAAGCAAAATACTGCGGATGCTGGAAATCTGAAATAAAAACAGAAAATGCTGGAACAGTGAGGCAGCATCTGTGGAGAAAGAAACAGAGTTAACGTTTCAGGTCGAAGACCTTTCGTCAGAACTGGAAAATGTTAAAGAGTTAAAGTTTTTAAGCAAGTACAGAGCCATTAGCACCCTCCTTACCTTGCACCATTATCCTTTTTGTCATTTAATCACTCCATCCCTCTACCCTATCATAGACCTTCCCTTTCTTTCCTCCCCTCCCCTCCATCCTCCCCTTTCTCTGGCTCTGTACTTGCTTAAAAACTTTAACTCTTTAACATCATTCAATTCTGACGAAAGACCTTCAACCTGAAACGTTAACTGTTTCTTTCTCCACAGATGCTGCCTCACTTGCTGAGCTTTTCCAGCATTTTCTGTTTTTATATCAATCTAGTGAACCTTTGTTGCAGCGCCTCCAAGATAAGTGTGTCCTTCCTTAGATAAGGAGACCAAAACTGTACACAGTACTTCAGGTGAGGTCTCACCAAAGCCTTGTACAATTGTAGTAAGACTTCCTAGCACTTGTACTCCCACCCCCTTGCAATAAAGGACAACATGCCATTTGCCTTCCTAATTGTTTGCTGTACCTGCATGCTAACTTTCAGTGTTTCTTGTACGATGACACCCAGATCTCTCTGAACACCAACATTTAATGGTTTCTCATCATTTAAAAAAAATCTGTTTTTCTATTCTTCCTACCAAAGTGAATAACCTCATATCAACATTATACTCCATCTGCCACCTTCTTGCCCACTCACCTAACCTGTCTATATCCCTTTGCAGACTCTGTGTCCTCCTTACAGCTTACTTCCCCACCCAGCTTTGTATCCTCAGCAAACTTGGATACATTACACTCAGTCCCTTCATCTAAGTTATTAATATAGATTGTAAATAGCTGAGGCCCAAGCACCGATCTTTGCGGCACCCCACTAGTTACAGCCTGCCAACCTGAAAATGACCTGTTTATGACTCTCTGTTTTCTGTCGTTAACCAATCCTCTATCAAGCTAATATATTACCCCTAACCCCATGAGCCCTTATCTTGTGTAACAACCTTTTATTTGGCACCTTATTGAATGCCTTTTGAAAATCCATATATACAACAGCCACTGGTTCCCCTTTATCTGCCCCGTTAGTTACATCCTCAAAAAACTCTAATAAATTTGCCAAACACAATTTCCCTTTCATAAAACCATGTTGACTCTGCCTAATCATATTATGATTTTCTAAGTGCCCTGTTACCCCTTCCTTAATAATGGATTCCAGCATTTTCCCGACGACTGATGTCAGGCTAACTGGTCTGTAGTTCCCTGATTTCTCTCTCCCTCCTTCCTTGAATAACGGGGTTATATTTGCTACCTTAGAAATCAAATGTCAAGTAATTCTCGTTAATTTTAGCTACCAAAAGAAGACACCTACTAGAATCAGTATTAATAACTCAGCAAATATATTGTAACCAATACCAGCTAACATTACAAAACTCACAGATCATAGATGAAACCTAGAACAAGTGGCCTATACTCTGGTTAAAAAAAAAATGAAATGGGCATTAATTTGGATCTCCTGATGTGCAGGGCAGTGATTTTATAATGCACTAACTGCTCTATGAACACCACAGCAATAAAAGTTAATGGGCTAGAAGTTCGGCCATGTAGCGTCCGTTTTTCAGCCGCTACGTGGCCTCCCAAGGTCCCAAAATGGCGTCCGGAATGCGCGCGCACGCTTCTAGCATGAGGTGCGCCAGACACCATTTTGGAAAAGGCATTTGTGCATGCGCAGATAATGAACGCAGGCACATATAAAGTAAGGAGAATATACATTAGATCTGTGTGCAATGCTGATTTAAAGGGATAGACGCCATTTTGGCATTCACCGACGAACAGCTGAACATGTCTTATATAGCCTGGAGGATCCCCCACCAGCTCAATTTAAAGGGACCATACAGGTGCTGCAGGTTAGTGGCTGGACTATTGCTTTTGGCTGCTAGTACAATTGTACATGTTTGTTGGAGCTTCCTATACTTGGATAGAGTTGCCATAGTATAGAAAGAGCAGTTTGGCAGGTCCCGCACTACTGTTGGTGTTTACAACAGTGTGCGGAACAAGATTCCTGGCAACCATGGCTGGCCTGTTATGGCTCCCACTGGCCATGGAACACGACTGGGAGCATGCAGAGGGGCCACGCAAAGCAGGCTGAGCTGCGAGGAGAGGGAGGAGGAGGAGGAGGCGGCGGTGCAGGGCACTGACTAGGGGCCATATCCCATGAGAGCCTTCAGGGAACAATACTCTTACCTCAAGATGAGCGAAGATCAGTGCATCTGACAGCTATGGTTCACCAAAGAGGTTGTGATGGAGATGTGTTAACTGCTGCAGCCAGAACTGCAGCCTTAGAGCAGGGCAAGGACAGCATTGTCTGTGGCTGTCAAGGTAACCGTGGCGCTGAATTTTTACGGCTCTGGATCCTTTCAGGCCTCTGCTGGCGATATTTGCAACATCTCGCAGTTTGCAGTGCACTGCTGCATAAGGGAGGTCACGGAGGTACTGTACGAGCTGCGCAACAGGTTCATCACGTTCCCTCTTGACAGGGAGAAGCAGAACGAGTGAGCACGAGGGTTTGCTCACATTTCAGGCTTCCCTATGATGCAGGCTGCACGCATGTAGCCATGCACGCTCCATATCTCAACTCGACCATCTTTATGAACAGAAAGGGGTTCCACTCCCTCAATGTACAGCTGATGTGCAACCACACGCAGCGCGTCAGGAGGTCAGTGCCCGTTAACCTGGGAGACGCCTTCACTATGCGGCAGTCCAACGTCCCAACTATCTTTGAACTGGCTCGGCAAGTCAAAGGCTGGCTACTGGGTGATAAGGCCTATCCCCTTGTGAGGTGGCTCATGACTCCGGTCAGGCACACGTGCACACGTGCAGAGCGGACAACGTGAGCCATGCGGACACACGGAAAGTCGTTGAGCACACCGTAGGCCTCCTAAAGCAACGCTTCCACTGCCTGGACCGTCTGGTGGAGCCCTGCAGTACTCCGCTGAACGGGTGTCAAGATTCGTCGTGGTATGCTACATGCTGCACAACCTCGCCATTATGAGGGAACAGCCTTTGCCTCCACCTATCCAGCAAGACCCTGATCCAGAGGCGGAGGAGGAGGAAGAGGAGGAGGAGGAAGAGGTGGAAGCGGAGGAAGAGGCGGTAGCCGTCTGCCAGGGCTCTGCGTGCTCACCTTATACGTGAGCGATATCACTAATCTCAACGACACCTCCCAAGTCACCAACAGCCCTACACTCCCCACCTGTCCTCACCCACATGACCATCAAATGGCTCTCCGTAAGCCGGCCACATTGCTTCCTCCCACAGCTCATCGCATTAATAAAAACCACCAACTACGACTTCAAATCCTAATTTATAATGTAACACATTAACTCAAGTATCAAACATTAGACTATTCACCCTTGTGCATTCCCTCAGTGCCTATCGTTCGTGTGCCTTTACCTTTCCTAGTGCTCCTACGAGGTACATCCCCAGTGGCTGCAGCATGGGTGGTGGACGACTTCTGGCCTTCATCTGAGGAGCGTGCAGATGGCCTTGGAGGACGACCTTGAGCAGCTCTGGGCTGGGAGGGCCCGGCTTCCGACTGCACCATCTTGGCCTGGGCTGCAGCAGTCTGGCCTGGCTGGCTAATAGGTAACAGCAAGGGCACTGGCGGAGTGGCAGAGATGGGAGCAGGAATTCTGTCATCCGGAGAGAGGACAGCAGGTTCGACTGCCATGGCACAACTGCCACCGCCACTCGCATGGGGCGGCGCCTCAGCACTCCTGATGATCAGCTGAGAACAGGTTGCTGGAGTGCTGTGATGCCCTGAAAACCCCATTCTACAGTGGTAGCCAAAGCCACGATAGCAGCAGTCTGCGCTTCCAAAGCAGCTGTCTGAGCTTCAACTGAAGGTAGACCTTTGATGACTTAGGTTTGTGCTGTAATGGAAGCTGTGACGTCAGCCATCAGACGCTGCATCATGGTGGGTTCCACAGGTGTGCTGACGGAGATGACCACCCGTTCCATGTGGGTAAGGATGGACTCCGAGCTCTGCGCAACGCCCTGTGCCAAATTCGAGGTGGACTCCTCCATGCTCCTTGACATTGTGCGCAGGGTTTCTGGCAGGCTTTCCAGTGCACCAAGTATTTGGTGGTGTACGCCCATCAGTCATTCTGTAGCCTGGCCCATCGGAGTCCCCATCTGACTCCTCTGCAGCAGAACCATTGTGCGACCTCACCCTCTGACGAGCTGGCACCTGTGGTATCCGTTCCCCCGCCCCGGCTCCTGCACACTTGTGCCCGGTGTCTCACCACATACAGATCCCTCTTCTAACCTAACTTTTAACGGACACGCAGTGTCAGTATCTGAGCTTGTGGATGCGTGTATCAGATCGAGTGAATGTGTGGCGTCAGTGTCCGTGTCCTCCTCATCTTCCACTTCGGACGGTGCCGGCTCCAGTTCTTGGGTATCTGAAATGACAAAGGGAGACGGGTTGAGTTGTAAAGTGGGGATAGAAGCGAGCAAGGTGTGCGCGCTGACACCATCTGCAGCATGTGCGTCAGAAAAGATTGTGGGATGAGGGAGATGTGGGAAACAAGAAGGAGGATTAGGTATGCAGAGACCTCCTTTGTCGGGATCTCCAGCGCCACTAGTGGTCATGGCCGCAGTGACGTCCCGTCCAACAATCCGCAGCACGGCCTCCTCCAGGTGGGTGAGGACGTATAGGCATGCTTTTCCTCCCTTGGGTCTTTCGATCTGCTGGCTGTTATGTGCTACCTTCTCCTACAAGACAGAATGAAGTGTGTCAGTGAGTGTCCTGCAATGCGTTTGGTGATGTGCCTGTCATGGTCGAATAGCTGCCAGTCTGAGTGTGGTGGGTGTGTGGATTGCAAGTGTGCCACTATGTGAGGGTGACATGCAGCATCCGAAGTGCAGCGTTGTGTACAGATGGGCAGCGTTTGTTGGTGGGTGCGTGAGGGGGGGTGTTGTGCGTGGAGCAGTGCTGCGGTTGGTAGGATGTGCCACTTGACACTTGCATTCGTGTCAAATCATTGAACTTTTTCCGGCACTGTATGCAAGTGCGTGGTGCTATGCTCCAGCCATTCACCTCCATGGCCACTTCTACCCACTGCCTCCGCAGCTGGCATCTGAAGGGTCTCTTGCCACCCTGCGGGTACAGGATGGCTCTCCATTCTTGCACTCCCTCCACTAAGGCCTCCAGTGCGCTGTTGGAGAACCTCAGGGCATGCTGTCTTGCCACTCCAGCCATTCTGCCTGTCATCCTGCACTGCTTCCATTGACGGTGCACCTCTCCTTCAAGAGGTGCAGGCTGCCTTTACCTAGTGCTGGCCACGCCTCATAATCGGGCCTCCTGCTGGTGCATGCAGCCACTCAACGGCGCAGGTAGCGCTGGCTGCACTTGGAAATCATGGTAATGAGGATGCAGCACAAATCTCACGTGCTGCCTACCGGGCACGGTTTAATTGCGCACTGCAACCCCTGCACCCAGTATCGTGCCTTATCGAATTTAACCCCTGATGGCTTTAAATTAAATGCAGTAAAATTTCTAAGTATACACAGAAAATGCTGAAAATACATAACAGGTCCATACAAGAGTGAGGGAGAGAGAGAGAGAGAGGGGGAAAGAACTGAATCACAAGCTGAATATTGTTGAAGAAATTCATTGTGTTGCAATTCAAGAAGACCTAACAGTAATGTGACCACCGATGGTCAGTGAATTCAAACATTTTTGTTTTAAAGATATCACTCAGCTTGATGTGACTCATCATGTCATCATGATTTGAAGTGTTAATAGCCTAGGAGGTCATTTTAACTTTCAGCGATGGTGTAAAATGGCCGATATCAGATCAGTCATCCGTTATACAGTCCACCCGATTTCCCATCGGGCCGGGTCTATAATGAGGGGCTACTCCTCTTTTGCCCCATTTTACACCATCGCCCATATTTGAATGTATCCCTTACATTTTACACAATTTAGAGATAAATATCTAATCACAGGTTTTAGTCAGACTCAAAATGAAATGTGCTGTTTGCACCTAATTTTGCAAGGTTAGTTCATTTGCATAGCTTCCAGTGCAGATATGGACAGGTGGAGGGAGCACACTAGTGATGGGAGTGGAAAATTGCATATAAATGAAACTTAAAAGGAAGAGGACAATTTAAAGGGGACTGTCAGAACATGTGAGGAAGAAGTTTTGAAAGGCTTATAAGGCATCTCAACCCATTAGCCACCTTTTCCAAGGCTGAAGGGACTAAAAAGCAACAGGCAAAATGAAGGGAAAAGAAATCAAAAGTACAAGAACGTCTGTTCAATAGCTGCATGAAGTGCTTAAGAGAAGATTAGCCATTTTGTACCGCTGCATTGGACCATCACCATAGTTCAGCATTGCAATATGCCCACAAGGAGGTGGAACCCAATCACAGAATTGTGGCTTTGATCACTGTGGCCTGCCTTTTTCCCTCCCACAAGAGTGCCCCTGAAGGCATGACACAGTGATTGAGGTGTTTCCAAGGAAGCATCCAACAGTGTGGTTAGTTAGACATTCACATATCTTAATGGTGCCTTGCAAAATAGGCACTTCTATGTGTAGTAATCATCAGCCAAAGCAAGGCATGTTCGTTGCGTGGCTGCAGAGGTGGGTATGTGGGTATTAGTATCATTGTGGGGCATCTCTCATGGAGTCTGATCTTCCTGGCATTCCTCCACTGATGTTTCTCTTCTTTCAAGCACCTCAGATAGGGCAATTTCATTGGGAAAATCATTGGTGCCAGTAATGGTGTAGGAGCAAAAAGGAATTAATTGCAACATTTGATATAAAGGCTCATGGGAACCAAAGTGCCAGTTAAACAAAAACAGTTAAGAAATGGCAAAATACATTCACCCTAACATTACTCTGTCTTCTCCATGACATTCTGCATACTGTAACAAGCCAGAGCAGGCCCAGGATCCAGTGGTCAATTGGACACGCAGACTAGAGCTTAAAACAAGTGAGGTTTATTCACCCACAGCAGTTGTGTCTTTATGTGCAGTGATTTTCTGTCTTTTTCTTTCTCTCTCTCTCACACCTTACTCCCCAACCCCTCTCTGCCTTTGATCCTTCCAGGCAGTCGTTCCTAATTAAAGGCAGTTACGGTCAACGATTTCTTAAAGCTATACCACCTTGCCATGGTCATTCTGACATTTTATACAATTTATTAAAGCTGTACCCCTGTAGTGGATACAGAGCTCTCAAAAGGCTATGGCTCACATATCGTCCCTGTTACAGTACTTACCAACACATAGCAACTCCAGATGTTTATTTCACATGGGCATGATTTACATATAACCTGAATGGCAGGAAATGCCATGCAACATTGGCTCTGCCAAATTAGTATAAAAATGAAGCACCAGCCTGTTTGAGGTAAATGCTTCTGACGCCGGTGGTCCCTGCCTCCCGGAAACTACACTGTGGCATGGGAGTTTTGGTGGAAAGAAACTCTATTTTCTGTTCCTGGCTAATGAATGAAGAACATTGCTGTGAGAATTCTTTGCCTACTTCCGAACTCATCTGGGTAAATAGGACGTCTCTTCCCATTGAAGAGTTGAATGAAGTCTGTTTCTAGTAATGCCCTTCAACAAATGGCATGGCTTTGTGCCAGAAAAAGCATTGCAATTGGGCCTGGGATTTTTCTAGACCTCACAAAGTCTTTGCTTATAGTTTGCAGAGTCACTGCTAAGGCAGATAACATTTCCACAGCCTTTTTAAAAGAAAAATCTCTAAGACATTCTGCAACAGTATGGTGTTAGAGGCGTATTATATGCTTCTGCCAATTCTAGCTCCACGATTATTATGTGTCACCTCTCCTTTTGGGTTGGAGGAAGTAAATGAGATAATAATAGGGGTACCACCAAGCCACATAATTCAAACATAAACACGATGTGGGAGCGGATTTGACTTCTGCCCAAAATGGAAGTGAAGTCGGTGAAGTGATCGCGCTGCCTGCCCAGGCCTGAATCGTTTTCGGGTTTAGGCCGCATTTGAATGCCAATGGTGAGCTGCGGGCACCCTGTGCAAATTGCCAGTTGTGGGAGGCGCGATATCGGCCGGCTTCCACACTGAGTCGGCCGGTGGGTCAGGCCTGGGAAGGTTGGGGGGAGAGGTGAAAAAGCCGATTCTGGAAAAGTTTAAGCATAAGCTGGCAGCAGGCCTGATGTGAAAGATCCCACGGCACTATTCGAAGAAGAGCAGGGAGTTCTCCCCCGGTGCCCTGGCCAATATTTATCCCTCAAACAACATCACTAAAAATATATTTTCTGGTCGTTATCACATTGCTGTTTGTGGGACCTTGCTCGGTGCAAACAGGCTGCCGCGTTTCCTACATTACAACAGTGACGACGCTTCAAAAGTACTTCATCGGTGCTTTGGGATATCCTGAGGTTATGAAAGATGCTATATAAATGTAAGCTCTCTCTCTCTCTCGAATGTAAGAGTTAGTTATTCAAATTCCACAAATCCTCATTAAGTATTTTGGAGGGTATTTATTAGCCTGGATCTTTTCAAAAATCTTTGAGTTTCATTTGGAGTCTGTGAAGAGAGGTGGGTCGAATAGTGACTCTGACAGAATCAATTAACCAGATTTATATAGCTTGTGAAGATATAAAAGAGCAATAATGTATGTAAAAGTTATGCAGAAAATATTATTCAGCATAGAGTTTGTGAATTTTTTTTATACAATGAGTTACCATAGTTCAATATCTGCTAATTTAATGATTTCCTGGTTGGCGTTACAGTCTATTTCAAAATATGTGGAAAATTAACATCCCTCATGGGACTCTTTCATTTTAAAAGCCTCCATGTTTACCTGCAATGACTGTTACATCTGTAGTTGGTGCTGTGGTACATGTTTTCACTGTTACATGTCGCATAAAATTTAGATGCTAAAACAATAAAAGCTTCTTTCTGTGCATTGAGCTAGCTTGCAGTTCCAAAAGCTGACCACCAGATGGCTCTGCAGCAATGTTTGTGCTGAAAACTCATTGCTTCATTTGACCTGAAGTGTAAGTAGTGTTGGGATTGTTTTTACTGGGCCAAATGTTGCTGGAGCAGGGCATTTGCAGCATACACCATTAGTTAGATTTTTTCCTGCACCCTTCAGCTCAAAAATTTTCTGCCGCAACTTGCTGGATGTGCGAGCTGATAACGAGGGTAACAGGGCATTTGGAACCTTAGGGAATGATGGGACCAACAGTGGATCTCCTTAACCAATGAGATTTAAGGATTGGGAAAGAAACAGAGGAACAATTTACTAACAACAATTTGCTACATGCAGGAATGAGAATGAACAGTTGAAATTGTTCCCGTTCTGTGCCGGTGAGATTGATTTGCTTTGCGTTAACAATAATCACGTAGTTAAAAGGGTACTTATGCGATTAATTGTAAGCCCTAACTTTCTGCGGCGAGCCTAATGGGCAACTAATGTGCAAATCCAGCAAATTCTTAAAAATAACGGGGAGGCTATGGGCAAGATGTCGGTTGTGCGAAGCAAATGGCGGAGTAGTGTAAATCTGGGCGACATGGACATGTTGGGCCGAAGGGCCTGCTTCCATGTTGTAAACTTCTATGAAATTGACCAGCAAGTTCTGGAGATTCGCAACTCACAGCGTGTCTCTTCATCTCCTGAACTTGCCGACCGATTTGCACATTGATAACGGCGCGCGTCGTTAAAGCAATAACTTACGTTTATATAGAGCTTGTAACATGGAAAAATGTCCCAAGGCACTTCACGGAAGCGTAATCAAATAAAAATTGACTCCACGCCAAAGAAGGAGATTTTAGATGGGGTGATTAAAAGCTTGGTGAAAGAGATGGATTTTAAGAAGGCCTTTAAAGGAAGAGTGAGAGGTGGAGAAGTGGAGAACTTTAGGGAGGGTATTCTAGAGCTTAGGGCTTAGATAACTGAAGGCACGGCTGCCAATGGTGGTGTGAAGGGAGTGGGAGATGCACAAGAGACCAGAACTGGAGGAACGCAGAGTTTTTCAAAGAGTTGTAGGGCTGGAGGATTTTACAGAGATAGGGAAGGGCGAGGCCATGAAGGGATTTAAACACAAGGATTTTAAATTTGAAGTGTTATGGAACTGAGAGCCAAGTAGGGTAGTCAGCACAGGAGTGATGGGTGAGCAGGACTTGATGGGGGATAGGATATGAGCAGCAGAGTTTAGGATGAGCTGAAGTTTATAAGGATGGGAGGCTGGCCAAGAGAGCATCTGAATAGTCAGGTCTGGAGGTGACAAAAGCATGGATGAGGATTTCGGCAGCTGATAGGCTGAGGCAAGGGCAGACACAGGCGATATTACAAAGGTGGAAGTAGGTGGTCTTCACAATGGAGAAGATTTGGGATTGGAAGATCAACTCAGGATCAAATGGGATGCCAAGGTTACAAACAGTATGATTCAACCTGAGACAGTGGCCGGGGAAGGGGATGGAATTGATGGCGAGGGTATGAAGTTTGTGGCAGGGGCTGAAGACAATGGCTTCAGTTTTTCCAATATTTAACTGGAGGAAATTAAAGCTTAGCCAGGACTGGATGTTGGACAAGCAGGTTGATAACACAGAAGCTGTGGAGGGGTTGAGAGAAGTGGGTGTCATCAGCATACATTTTTAATAATTTATTCATTTTACCAGCTATACCTCCCTTTTCTCTGGCTGTCCCAAACAAAGTAACACTCCCCTGCATTCTCCCAACCTGCTGGCTCCATTTATACTGAGAACCACCCCCCCAACACTCTCCTCACTGATAGATTGCTGGCCTAGCCCTTCCCCTCCACTGAGGTAGTTACTCTCCTTTGCTCCTCCAAGCCCCTTCCCACCCCTCCACCAACCCCTCTCCTGCACCTCTCTCCCATCCCTATCCACCTCCCCCATTTCCTCCAATCTCTCCCCGGCCTCCTCTTGCTCTCCCCTTTCCTTTCCTCTCCCTCCCCACCCCCCCCCCCACACCTTCATCCAGTTATCCCTCTGCCCTCTAACTCTGTTTGATCTGAATAATGCATTTCGTCTTGGCTCCCCTTGCGAGATTATAAAATATATCTGTTGTTCATTTGATTGTTCAATAATCTCAGTTGACAATTAAAGGACAAAGGTTGAGTGTTGTGTCATTCTGCTACTTCTTCACGATGTGAGCAGGATCTTGTAGAGGCACGGGATAGAACCAGGAACTAAAACAAATCTGAAAAAGGGTTTTCTGTTGGTTATTATCATGTTTTGGGATTTTTGACCATCTCTTCCTTCACAGAAAGGATTTTGCAATTGAGTTTTGTTTAAGGGTTGTGTTTTGAAATGAAGTGAATTCACACAGGTTTAAAAAGAAGGGTCACGGACATTGAAGAATGTGCATTAAAACCAGACAAGCCAGTTTGGGGGATGTCACAACTTGCAGTCTATTTCAAAGTGGCACAATGAGGATCTAATGTCTCATCCCCGGCCCATTCACCAAAATGACCAGGGATGGTAAGCAATTTATCATCTTGTCATAGGTGGCCAACCGATATTCACATCTATTGTGGTGAGAATGTTTCTATTAATTTAGAGACAACATGAGGAGGATATACTCTTGGGTGAATGGGTAGTCATTTTGGTTGACAGGCCTGCTGGTGAATCCCTGTATGGGCAGGTGTCAATGACATTCACCCCTCTGCTTCCTGGGATCAGAATTAACAGAGAAAAGAGACATGGGAGCAGTCAGGTTTGAAACAAGAGACCGCGAGGTGAAGTGGAACTGGAAGCTAAAAATGCAGGAAATCATTTTTTTTGCAGTTAGAAGTTGAAAGAAAGGTAAAACAGCCCACAAAAGGGTCAGGGTTTTATTACTTTTTCCCATGTTTTTTGGGAAAGAAGTGAATGGCATTTGCTTTGACTGTTACCCTGTACGTTCAATTGCTGTGAAATAAAGCAGCTGAATGGTTTGTATCTGGACTTATTTACCATGTGTTTTTCAGTTTGCTCTCAAAAAGATTGGAGAAGCAAAGTTGAGGGCACATGTAAAATACACTGGGCTAGAAATCGGGCCATGTAGTGCCCATTGTTTTGGCGCTATGCGGCCTCCCGAAGTGCCAAGATGGCGTCTTGGCTGCGCACGCATGTTTTTCAGCATGACGTGCGCGGACACCATCTTGGTATAGGTATTAGTGCATGCGCAAGTACCGAATGCTGGCAGCATTTAAAGTAGGGAGAAAATGCGTACAATCAGTCTGCAATACTGATTTCAAGTGATAGACACCATTTTGGACCTTAATGCTCAACTCAACGCACAGTCTTAACCATGCACACCTGAATGTGTCTTAGAGTGCCTGGAGGATCCTCCACCAGCACTATTTAAAGGAATCATGCAGGTGTTGCAGGTTAGTTGCTGGATTGTTGCTTCTGGCTGCTGGTGGAATAGGAAGTATTTTTTGAAGCTCCCTTTGGTTACTGAGAGTTGCTAGAGTACATTTGAGAGTGGTTTGGCAGGTACTGCCTTACGGTTTGGAAAGTTACAACCATGGTTGAACAACATTCCTGGCAACCATGGGTGGTCTGCCAGGCTCCCGCTGGGCATTGAGCACGAATGGGAGCATGCAGAGAGGCCACACACAGCAGGTCCAGCTGCGAGGAGATGGAGGAGGAGAAGGTGCAGGGCACTGAGCAGGAGGCAATATCTAATGAAAGCCTTCTGGGACCAATTCTCTTACCTCAACACTCAACATGAGCAAGGAGCATTGCATCCAACGGCTGAGGTTCACCAAGGAGGCTGTGACAGAGATCTGTCAACTGTTGCGGCCACCACTGCAGCCTCAGAGCAGGGCAAGGACAACTTTGCTTGTGACTGTGAAGGTAACCGTGGCACTGAATTTCTACAGCTCAGGATCATTTCAGGCCTCTGCTGATGACATGTGCAACATCTCGCAGTATGCAGTGCTCTGCTGCATAAGGGAGGTCACAGAAGCACTGTACAAGTTGAGGAACAGGTTCATCACCTTCCCTCTAGACAGAGACAAGCAGAACGAGCGAGCACGGGGTTCGCTTGCATTGCTGGCTTCCCCATGGTGCAGGGTGCCATTGACTGCACACACATTGCCCTGCGTGCCCCACATAGCAACTCAGCCGTCTTCGTCAACCTAAAGAACTTCCACTCCCTGAATGTGCAGCTGG
Organism: Heptranchias perlo; assembly: GCF_035084215.1. Taxonomy (NCBI): domain Eukaryota; kingdom Metazoa; phylum Chordata; class Chondrichthyes; order Hexanchiformes; family Hexanchidae; genus Heptranchias; species Heptranchias perlo. The sequence goes on from NC_090332.1 coordinate 65,712,798, forward strand.
TGTGCGACCACACGCATCGAATCATGGAGGTCGATGCCCACTATCCTGGGAGCAGTCTCATGATGCTTTCGTTATGCGGCAGTCCAACATGCCAGCTATCTTTCACCTGGCTCGGCAACTCAAAGGCTGGCTACTGGGCGACAAGGGCTATCCCCTCATGCCGTGGCTCATGACTCCGGTCAGGAATCCACACACACATGCATAGCAGGCCTACAATGAGAGCCATGCTGCCACATGCAACATCATAGAGCACACCATAGGTCTCCACAAACAACGCTTCCGCTACCTGGACCGCTCTGGAGGAGCCATCCAGTACTCCACTGAGCAGGTGGGAAGATTCGTGGTGGTATGCTGCATGCTGCACAACCTCGCCATCATGAGGGACCAGCCCTTGTCATCGATCAGAGAAGACCCTGAGCCAGAGGTGGAGGTGAGGAGGAAGAGGCTGAGGAGGAAGAGAAGGAGGAGCTGGAGGAGGAAGTGGAGGAAGACGCAACAGGGATCACATGCCTTGTCTGCAAGGGCTCTGCGTGCTTGCCTGATCCGTGCCCACTATCAATAATGTCAAATACATCCCCAAACTCACCAACAGTCCTACACTCCCCACCTGTCTGCTCCCACATGACCATCAAATTGCCGTCCATCTGATTGCACATTGATTTCCCCCTCAGCTCATTACACAAATAAAAACCGCCAACAAATGCAAATTCAAAGTCTCATTTGTCAATGAATAAATGAAATTGTGCAAACAGAACAGAACTATTCACCCTTGTACATTCCCTTAGTGCCTTTTGTTCGTGTGCCTTTACCTATCCTAGTGCTCCTACGAGATGCATCCCCAGTGGCTTGTGGAAAGCTGCTGGCCTTCAACGGAGGAGAGTGCAGATGGCCATGGAGGTCGACCTCGAGCAGCTCTGGGCCGGGAAGGCCCGGCTTCAGACTGCACCATCTCAGCATGGGCTACAGCAAACTGGTCTGGCTGGCCAATAGGCAACAAGGGCATTGATGGAATGGCAGGTGTAGGAACAGGATTGCTGTCGTCCTGAGAGAGGACAGCAGGTCCGACTGCCGTGGCGCCACTGCAACTCTCCTGGGGTGTTGCCTCAGCAATCCTGATGATCAGCTGGAGAACAGATTGCTGGAGTGCTGTGACGCCCTGGAAACCCCGTTCTAAGTGGTCCCTAGAGCCACAATAGCAGCAGTCTGAGCTTCTACTGTAGCTGTCTGAGCTTCGATCGTAGCTTGCAGACCTTTGATCACGTTGATTTGTGTTGCAATGGAAGCCGCGACATCGGCCATCAGGCGCTGTGTCATGGTGGGTTCCACAGGTGTGCTGATGGAGTTGAACACCCATTCCATGTTGGAAAGAATGGGCTTCAAGCTCTGTGCAAAGCCCCATGCCAAGTTGGAGCTGGACTCCTCCATGCCCCATGTCATTGTGCGCAGGCTTTCTGGCAGGCTTTCCAGTGCCCCAAGCATTTGGTGGTGTATGCTCACGAGCCTTCTTCTGTAGCCTGGCCCATCGAAGTCCTCATCTGACTCCTCTGCAGCAGAACTAGTGAGTGACCTCGCCCTCCGGCGAGCTGGCACCTGTGGTATCCGTTCCCCCCGCCCCGGCTCCTGCGCACTTGTGCCCGATGTCTCACCACGTGCAGATCCCTCCTCTAACCTGACCTCTAAAGGACATGCAGTGTCAGTCTCTGAGCTAGTGGATGTGAATGTCAGATCGAGTGACGGTGTGCCTTAAGTATCCCCCTCCTTCTCCTCCTCCTCCTCCTTGGACAGTGCCGCCACATGTTCTCGGGTATCTGCAATGACAAAGGGAAACAGGTTGAGTTGTGGAGCGGGGAGAGGAGCAAGTAAGACCTGCGTGCCGACCGCATCTGCAGCACATGAGTCAGAAAAGATTATGGGAGGATGGAGATGTGGGAAACGAGAAGGAGTATTAGGTATGCAGAGACCCCCTTCACGGGACTTCCAGCACGGCATGCTGTCACAGATGCAGCGACAGCCCACCCACTAGGGGGTGAGGACGTGTAAGCGTGCATGTCCTCCCTCAGGTCTCTCCTACTGCTGACTGTTATGCGCCACCTTCTCCTGCAAGTCAGAGGGCAGTGTGTCAGTGAGTATCCTACAAGGTGTCTGGGAGATGTGCCTGTCATGGTCAAATAGCTGCCAGTGTGTGTGACCTGTGAGTGGTGGTTGTGTGGCCTGCAAGTGCGGGTGAAATGCAGCCTGCCGAGTGCAGCATTGCGTATGGATGAACAGTGTTTGTTGGTGGGTGGGTGACGGGGGGTGTGATAAGTGGAGCAATGGTGCAGTTGGTAGGATGTGCCACTTGACACTTGCATTCACTCACCTTGACCACTCGTGTCAAATCATTGAACTTCTTTCGGCACTGCACCCAAGTGTGTGGTGCAATGCTCCTGGCATTCACTTCCTGGGCCACAGCCTTCCAATGCCTGTGGGGCTGGAGCCTGGAGGGTCTCCTGCCACTCTGTGGGTAGATGTTGGCCCTCCTTTTGTCCACCCCCTCTACCAGGGCCTCCAATGCATCGTCGGAGAAGCGTGGGGCCTGCTCTTGCACCGGTCCCGCCATCCCTCTGACCATCTTTCCCTCCTCCCAGTGGACTGTGCATGTCCCATTTAAAATGTGCACCTGCACCTTTAAGAGGTGCAGGCTGCCGATGACGTGTGCTGAGCATGCCCCATATCAGACTTCCTTATTCTCCGTGCAGCTCTGAGCAGCGCGGGTAGCGCTGGCTGCACAGAGCTATCATGCTAATTAGCAGGCAGCACGAAATTCATGTGCTGCCTGCGTAGGAGCCATCGGGCATGGATTAATACTGGATCGCGCTGTCCATGCCCGATAATAGGCCTTATCCAATTCCCCCCCCCCCCCAACTATATCCAGTTCTGATCACAATGGGTGTCTTCTTGTTACACTTCCAGGTTATATTAACATGTCATTAGATATTGGGTAACACTAGTACACTCCCGAATGTAGGAGGCTCAGACCATTTACAGGAGTGACCAGCACCATTATACCTGAGAGAATATCAAAGGCAGACACAAAATCTGTAACACAGCACAGAAGGAAGCCATTCAGCCCATCAAGCCCATGCTGGCTCTTTGTAAGAGCAATGCAGTTAGTCCCATTACCCCTCTTTCCCCATAGTCCTGCAATTTTTTTCTCTTCAAGTATTTATCCAATTCCATTTTGAAAGCCACAATTGAATCTCCTTCCACCACCTTTCAGGCAGCGCATTCCAGATCATAACTACTTGCTGCGTAAAAAAGTTTTTTCTTCACGTCATCTTTGGCTGTTTTGCCAATCACCTTAAATCTGTGTCCTCTGGTTCTTGACCCTTCCGCCAATGGGAACAGTTTCTCTTTATTTACTTTATCTAAATCTGTCATGATTTTGAACACTTCTCTCAATCTTCTCTGCCCTAAGGAGAACAACCTCAGCTTCTCCAGTCTATCCACGTAACTGAAGTCCGTCATCCCTGGAACCTTTCTAGTAAATCTTTTCTGCACCCTCTCTAAGGCCTTCACATCCTTCCTAAAGTGCGGTGCCCAGAATTGGACACAATACTCCAACTGTGGCTGAACCAGTGTTTTATAAAGAGTCAACATAACTTCCTTGCTTTTGTACTATATGCTTCTAATTATAAAGCCCAGATCCCGTATGTTTTTTTAACCGCTTTCTCAACCTGTCCTGCCACCTTCAAAGATTTGTGCACATATACTCCTAGGTCTCTATGTTCCTGCACCCTCTTTAGAATTGTACATGTAGTCTATATTGCCTCTCCTCGTTCTTCGTGCCAAAATGTATCACTTCGCCCTTCTCTGCATTAAATTTCATCTGCCATGTGTCCGCCCATTCCACCAGCCTGTCTATGTCTTCTTGAAGTCTATTGCTATCCTCCTCACTGTTTACTACACTTCCAAGTTTTGTGTCATCTGCAAATTTTGAAATTGTGCCCTTTATGCCCAAGTCCAAGTCCTTAATATTTATTAAAAAAAGCAGTGATTGTAGTACCAACCTCTGGGGAACACCACTGTGTAACTTCCTCCAGTCTGAAAAACAACCGCTCACCACTCATCTCTGTTTCCTGTGGTTTAGCCAATTTCGTATCCATGCTGCCACTGCCTCTTTTATTCCATGGGCTTCAATTTTGCTGACAAGCCTTTTGAAAGTGCATGTACACAACATCAACCGTATTGCCCTCATCAGTCCTCTCTGTTACCTCATCAAAAAACTCAATCAAGTTAGTTAAACACGATTTGCCTTTAACAAATCCGTGCTGGCTTTCCTTTATTAATCCACACCTGTCCAAGTGACTATTAATTTTGTCCTGGATTGTCGTTTCTAAAAGCTTCCCCAGCACTGAGGTTAAACTGACTGAGAAACAGTAGCCAAAAATATATACTTCGAATAAAAATGGTTAAAAGACTCAAAAACAACTATTTAACTTTCAGGCAGATATCCATCTCTGGTAAGGAATCTTATGGAGCAACCGTGTCAAAGCTATGGAAGATTGTATAGTTCTGCTTACCTGACATCATAGCAGATGTTTCAGTGCAGGGATAGTGCAGAAAAGTAACAGGATCAGAAAAGGAGGTTAGGAGAAAGTCAAAAGTGGGAAATATGGAAAGGTAAACAATTACAAAGGATTATGTTTTGGTATAAGCTTAATACTCATTATACATGTAACAGTTATAGCTAAGCATTTCTTAGAACTAAAGGCAAAAATAAATCTCTTTGATTGTTCTACAGGATGTAAATGAGGTTCAGGTGGCTCCAAAGAAGTCTTTCCTGAAGCGTGGAGAAGGTATTGCACGATTTGAGAAGAGCAAAGAAAATGTTCTCAAGGAACAAAGCAGCAGCCCAGTTCGAGAATCCACCAAACAATTTCCTAGAAAAGTTAGTTTCAGCAGTCAACGCCGGCTTTCCTTACCCATATTCAACGATAGTGAAATGCATCAGATTAAGAAACAGTCAACTTTGAAAAAGCAAGTTAGTGGTTCAGTCCTTGTAGGGTCTAAAGCAAAGAAGTCTATCTCTACTGGTAACTCCCTGACAAATGGCAAGAAAAAGGACCACAAGCAAAAAGAAAAATTAGACGAAATCAAGAATAGTACAGATGAGGGTATCCAAAGTGACATAAATGTAGCAGAATTGGTTACCAAGGTTGAATCGCCCCGCAAATACTTTGATGAAAGAAAAGGTGGCTGTCAACAAGTAGAACAGGAAAGTAAAGCAGGAGATGCAACTCTAGAGGAAGCCCAAGGAAGAGCTACTGGAAGTAGAGGTTTAAGCTTACGTATTCGAGAAAGTGAGCAATTGATTGGAGTCGACTCACAACTACAGAATCGATCAAGTAGTAGTTTTTCTCCTGAAAGTATGGAAAGGCAGAATCAAGGCCAACAAACAGGGCAGCATAAGGCAAACCAGCTACAGGGATCTTCAAATGAGCAGCCATGTTTCAGTAATACTTCTCATCTGGAATGCCTAAGTACTAACGAAACAGAGGCTGTAAACCTGGGCACTGAAATGCCCCAACAACAGGCGGAGAAAGACCAGAATAAAGATGCAGCCAACGTCATAGATTCCAGCAAATTGCTTGACAGAAAAGGTCCAAGCATAGGCTTTAAAAAAATAAATGATAGAATAGTTCAAGTCACTTCTGATGGTCTACCATGCCACAGTGCAAATTTTAGAAAGCAGGAAGTCAAAGATCATGACGTGCACAGTGTTGTGAGCACAGGGTTAGCACCACTTGCGGGTTATGAACACAGTTTGGATGCTGTTTTAAAAATTAACAGTGCACATCGTGAAGAACCTAATACTAAAGCAAACAGTACAGACACTGAGGACGGTGACCCAAAATCTCAGTGTCACCAACAATCCATAGAAGAAATCCTACAAAATTCTGGTCAGATTGACCAAAATTTGGACTTGTCTGATGAAGCAGACTATGCGAGTGACGCCCCAAGTGGAATAGAAGAAATGAACACGACAATTCAAACTCATCAGCATTCTGTACACTGTAGATCTACAGCTGGAGTGTCTCTAGTGAAGCATAATGCATTGAGCAGCACCAGTAGCAGTGAAAATGAACCCTTAGAGCTCAAATCAAATACTTTATCGAGGCGATCACCTTTTCCATATAATAGACCAGTGAGGAATAAAAATAAAGTCATGAGAAGGAAGTCAAACTTCGCAAAGAAAAGTTTTGTGAACAATCAGACTTGTGATGCTACGGAACCAGATTTGGTGCCACCTTCTACCCCTGATCCTCCTTCTAAACCAAAGGTGTCAATAAACTCTGATCTTCCAGAGCAGGTGAAAACCAGCAGTGTAAATGTTCAAGGTATGTATCTGTGAAATGAAGTGATTCAAGAAGCAATTTTATACATACATTCCACATACTAAAGAGCTACAATTCAAAACTTTGCTAATTTTAGTGAGTAAGAAGTGGTGGAATGTAGATAGAAAGTTCTAGAAAGAGTGTAGATAGAATGTTCTAACGTTGGGGGAGAATTTTGGCGGGAGTGGGGGAGGGGGGTTTCCCAATCTACTGCTGTAACTTTGGTGGAAGATCGTCGGAAACCCTGGAGAATTGGCACAGATGGCCGTTTTTACTCCATTTACCCCCCACCAATGGCACACCTGATGACTCTTGAGCAGCCGTGAGAAAGCTGTGGTCAGTGCCAGCAGCCACATATCCTGTCCCACATTATAATATATAAATGTGTGTGTGTGTAAAATCATATTTGAGTAAAGAATTAGGAAAGCTAAAAGGAGATTAAAAAACATGGCTTTGTTGGTGCACTATTCCTTTGTGATAATTCGTCTCCCATGATGTTGCTCAGAGGCAAAAATGGAAAAAGGTATTTTTCCTATTACCACATATTTGTACCATATGTATTACATTGCCCACTTGTCTGAATCACATATATCTCAGTAATTTGATAATAAATGGGAAGAAAATGTCAAACCCGCCCCTCCCAATTAAAGTTTCAGCTGTGGCTTAGTGATACTACTCTTGCCTCTGACTCAGAAGGTTGTGGGTTCAAGTCCCACTCCAGCGACTTGAAAACATAATCTAGGCTGATGCTTCAGTGTAGTGCTGAGGGAGTGCCGCATGGTCGGAGATACTGTCTTTTGGGTGAGATGTTAAACGGAGACCCCGTCTGCCCTCTCAGATGCCAAGGAAGAGCAGGGAAGTTCTCCCCGATGTCCTGGCCAATATTTATCCCTCAACCAACATCACTAAAACAGATTATCTGGTCATTATCTCATTGCTGTTTGTGGGACCTTGCTGTGCGCATATTGGCTGCCGCATTTCCTACATTACAAAGTGCTTTGGGACATCCTGAGGTTGTGAAAGGAGCTATATAAATGTAAGTCTTTATTCTATTTATTACCCATGTAACACATTTTTGAAAAGAATTTTTTGAAAGTTAAAAAAATTAATTGAAACAGCTCTCTGATGTCGTGATGATGCCATTCCTTCCTAATGTCATGTGGTTAACAAGGGTCAGTGTCCAGTGGTCACCACAGAATGGCAAGAAAATTTGAACTGACATTGTTTTCAAGGGCCAAAGACAGCATTCAACAACACTTACCAAGTAAATGGTTTGTGTTTATCGAGTACTGAGGGAGATTGAAGGGTAGGGGAAGGAAAGAGGGAAGAGAGATGAGAGAGGAGGGGCAAGAGAAGGAGCAGGAGAAGGGAACTGAGAGATGATGCAGGGAGATGAGTGGAGGGGAAGAGAGAGGGAGTAAAGAAGAGGGAGGAGAGAGAGGGAGGAGGGGAAGAGAGCAGAAGGAGAGATAGCAGGGGAGAAGAGGTGGAAGAGAGGGGAGAGAAAGAAGAGGGGAGGAGAGAGGAAGAGGGAAGGGGAAGAGGAGAGGGACCGAGGGAAAGAGGGCGAGTTGGAAAAAATGAGAGAGGGGAGAGAAGGGGAGAAGGGAAAGGGAGAGGCAGGAGAGAGGAAAGAGGACGGAGAAAGCGAGAGAGGAGAGGAGAAAGAGCACAGAAAGAGGCCATTCAGTCCATCGTGTCTGTGCCAGCTCTTTGAAAGAGTTATCCAATTAGTCCCACTCCCCTGTTTTTTCCCCATAGCCCTGCAAATTTCTCCTTTTCAAGTACATATCCAATTCTCCTTTGAAAGTTACTATTGAAGGGGAAAGAATGAAAGAGAGAAGGGGAAAAGATAGGGGAAGGAGAGAGGGGGAGGCGATTTGCCTTCCGTTTTAGTATCATCTGCAAATTTGGACACCATTCCCTTTGGTCCTGTATCCAAATCATTGACATACACGGTGAACAGAAGTAGTCCCAGAACAGACCGCTGTAGGTCACTGCTACCCACTTCCAACCACTCTGAGAAACTGCCTTTAATTGCCAGTCCCTTTTTTCTAACCAGTTTTTAATCTGGTTAATAATAGTTTTTAATCAGTTGTTACTCTTCTCTTAATTCCATACCCTTTAATTATCTCCAATAGTCTCCTATTTGGTATCTTGTGAAAGGCTTCCTGAAAGTCCATCTACATCACATCTATTGCATTTCCACCATCTACCAAATCTGTCACCTCCTCAAAGAACTCATCAAGTTTGTCGTTCACGATCTTCCTTTCTGAAATCCGTGTTGACTGCTTCTAATTATTTTCTTTTCATCCAGATATTTAGTAATTTCATCTTTAATTAAACATTACAAAATTAATCCTACTACAGATGTTAAACTAACCGGCTGGAATTACTCGGGTTAGATGTTTCCCTTTTTGAAAATGAGTATTACATTGGCCACTATCCAGTCCTCCAGTGATTATCCACTCTCAATGGAACACTGAAATATAATTTCTAGGGCCTTCATTATTTCTTTTCCTATTCCCTCAGGATCCTTTAATGTAACCCATCAGTTTTCAGTACTTTGTCCTCCTTTCGCTTAAATAACATCCCTTTCCTTTCAAGTCCTAGAACGTGTTGTCGTCGCCCAAATTTGTGCCCATCTTTCCCGTAACTCCATGTTTGAACCCCTCCAATCAGGTTTCCGCCCCTGCCACAGCACTGAAACATGGCCCTTATCAAAGTCACAAATGGCATCCTGTGTAACTCTGACTGTGGTAAACTATCCCTCCTCATCCTTCTCGACCTGTCTGCAGCCTTTCACATGGTTGACCACACCATCCTCCTCCAATGCGTCTCCTCCGTCGTCCAGCTGGGTGAGACTGCCCTCGCCTGGTTCCATTCCTAACTATCCAGCCGTTAACCTTTGAAGTCCCCCAAGGATTTATCCTTGGCCTCCTCATATTTGTCATCTACATGCTGCCCCTCAGCAACATCTTCTGAAAACACAACGTCAGATTCCACATGTATGCTGAGACACCCAGCTCTACTTCACCATCACCTCTCTCGACCCCTCCACTGCCTCTGATTTGTCAAGCTGCTTGTCCGATTGGATGAGCAGAAATTTCCTCCAATTAAATATTGGGAAGACCGAAGCCATTGTCTTCGGTCCCCGCTACAAACCCCGTTCCCTAGCCACCGACTCCATCCCCTCCCTGGCTACTGTCTGAGGCTGAACTGGACTGTTCGCAACCTTGGTGTTATATTTTCCCCTGAGCTGAGCTTCCGATCCCATATCCTCTCCATCGGAGGGGATTGGCTGCAAAGGTGATGTGAAGAGTGACGAATGTGCTGTGGCCGGGAAGGGAAGGGAGAAATATTGTTTCCAGCAGGCTCAGGAATGGCCTGGCGATGTGACTTTGATGTGAGGTTGTTGCTAGGCGGCCCATGGAAAATCGTTGTGGTCGCAGGGCCTGGCGAACAAGGGTTGGGGAGCGGCTCAACTGCCAAGCAGGGGAACCAGGCGGGATGGTGGCCCATGGAACAGGCTGGTAACGAAGGGACTGATGAAAGTGGGTATGTAAGGTAGCGGCAGTTTAATGTGTGATGGCCGCTATGCAAGTTCCTGGAGCTGGGAGATTGAGTTTATGATGGATCCCATAATCAAAAAATACGTTAACACTTACCTCACTGTCGCTCTGTGTCTATAGGGAATCCATTGTTACCAAGTTATGCTGCTGATATGATATGGAAAGCTCTAATGTTCATATGGCTACCACGTGTGAATCTTTGCACTCGAGCGAACCCTGTTACTCACTGAAAGCTGTACATACTGTCCAGCTTTTTCACAGAAAATCTGATAGTGTTGCGTCTATAATGATTGTCACTTGCCTGATGCACGTGCGTACTGGAAGCTGCCTGATGTAGCGGATTTCTTCTGGTCTGGCCAATGTCTAAGGCTGAATCAGACTATTTGCAACTTCGTCCTATTTGATCCTGAGTTATACTAAAATGTACTTATTATCCAGCAATGCCTCAAATTTAAAATTTTCACCCTTGTGTTCAAATCCCTCCATAGCCTTGCCCCTCCCTATCTCGGTAACCTAATTCCACAAATTCTGGCCTCTTGTGCATTCCCGATTTCCTTCGCCCCCCCCCCCATTGGCAGCTGTGCCTTCAGCTCTCTAAACCCTAAGCCTCTCTATCTCTCCTCCTTTAAGATGCTCCTTAAAACCTACCTCTTTGATCAAGCTTTTGGTCACCTGACCTAATATCTCCTTATATAGCTCGGTGTCAAATTTTGTTTGACAACGTTCCTGTGAAGCACCTTGGGACATTTTACTACGTTAAAAGCCCTACATAAATACAAGTTGTTCTTGTTGTTGTTGGAATGATCCAGAAGTATGATAGCGTCATGATATGGTAATCTTTCGGACAAAAAATGCCTAATCCAGATGTGTGCAAGTCATTGTGCTGCAGATTGCACAACTCTGTGTCAGTCTGCCTTGTGAAGCATAGCTGGCAAAGACAAGTGAAGAAAAAGAAAGACTTGCATTTATAGAAAGCCTTACATGACCTCAGGACGTCCCAACGCGCATCACAGCCAATTAAGTACTTTTGAAGTGTAGTCACTGTTGTAATGTAAGAAACATGGCAGCTAATTTGCACATAGCAAAGTCCCACAAACAACAATGTGATAATGACCAGATAATCTGCTTTAGTGATGTTGTTTGAGGGATAAATATTGGCCAGGGTACCGGGGAGAACTCCCCTGCTTTTCTTCCAAATAGTGCCATGGGATCTTTTAGGTCCACCTGAGAGGGCAGACGGGGTCCCGAAAGATGGCACTTCTGACAGTGAAGGGCTCCCTCAGCACTGCAATGAAGTGCAGTGAAGCGTAGGTGGCACTGAAGGCCATTTAAGGATTTAAGGAGATGAGGAGGTATTTCTTCACGGAGAGGGTTGTGAATCTTTGGAATTCTCTACCCCAGTGGACTGTGGATGCTGAGTCGTGAATATATTCAAGGCTGAGATGGATACATTTTTGGACTCTAGGGGAATCAAGGGATATGGGGATCGGGTGGGAAAGTGGAGTTGAGGTCTAATATCAGCCATGATCTTATTGAATGGCGGAGCAGGCTCGAGGAGCCGTATGGCCTATTCCTGCTCCAATTTCTTATGTTCTTATGTAAGTGAACCACTTGAGGCATTGATTACATAGAATGTACAGCACAGAAACTGGCCATTCAGCCCAACAGGTCCATGCCGGTGTTTACGCTCCACACGAGCCTGCTCCTTCTCAACTTCATCTAACCCTGTCAGCATATCTTTCTATTCCATTCTTCCTCGTGTTTATCTAGTTTCCCTTTAAATGCATCTATGCTAGTCACCTCAACTACTCCTTGTGGTGGCAAGTTCCACATTCTAACCACTCTCTGGGTAAAGAAGTTTCTTCTGAATTCTCCATGGGATTTATTAGTGACTATCTTATATTTATGGCCTCAGTTTTGGTCTCCCCTGCAAGTGGAAACATCTTCTCTACATCTACCCTATTAAACCCTTAATCTTAAAGATCTCTATCAGGTCACCCCTCAGTCTTCTCTTTTCTAGAGAAAAGAGCCCCAGCCTGTTCAATCTTTCCTGATAGTTCTGGTATCATCCGAGTAAATCTTTTCTGTACCTTCTTCAGTGCCTCTATACCCGTTTTATAATATGGAGACCAGAACTGTTCACAGTACTCCAAGTCTGGTCTAACCAAGGTTCTATACAAGTTTAACATAACTTCTCTGCTTTTCAATTCTGTACTCACTAGCGCGTGGCACTGGGAGTAATCCAGAGATTATTACCTTTGAGGCCCTGCTTTTTAACTTCCTCCCTAGCTCCTGAAACTCTAGCCGCAGGACCTCATCCCTTTCCTTTCCTATGTCGTTGGTACCCACATGGACCACGACTTCTGGCTGTTCCCTTTCCCCCCGCAGAATGTTCCACACCCTCTCCATGATATCCTTTACCTGGCATAAGGGAGGCAACACACCATGTGGGACTCACGTCGACTGTCACAGCCATGCCTCTCTGTCCCCCTGACTATCGAATCCCCTATGACAACTGCATTTCTACACTTCATTGTGCCCCCCATGCAGTCCTTTGCCCAATGGTGCCATGCTCAGGACTGCACTCCTTCGAGGTGTCGTCACCCTCACTGGTATTCAATGCTGAATACCTGTTTGCGAGTGGCACACACCCAGAAGATTCCTACACTGCCTGCCTGTTCCTACCCTTTTGGATTGCTATCCTGAACTCTCTTTGGCTGCTCTTTTTGTGATCACTTCCTGGTACGTATGATCCAGGAAACCTTCCACCTCCCTTATGGTCCGCAGTGACTCCTGCTGCCCCTCAAGTTCAGAAACCCTCACCTTGTACTCGAGCAACTGGAGGCACTTCCTGCACATGTGGCCCATCAGGACACATGAAGCGCCCTGAAGTTCCCACATGGAGCAGGAATTGCAGGCAATGGAAGATAAGGCATGTTAATGCATGGCTGGAGACATGGAGCAGGAGGGAGGGCTTCAGATTCTTGGGGCATTGGGACCAGTTTTGGGGCAGGAGGGGCCTGTTCAAGTCGGATGGGTTGCACCTCAACAGAGCTGGGACCAATGTCCTTGCAGGGAGGTTCACTAGTGCTGTGGGTGGGGTGTTTAATCTAATTTGGCAGGGGGATGGGCATCAGGATGGAGCATTAGAAAACAGAAATGAGGTGCACAAAGGATTGGGAGAGACAGATAGCACTAGGGTAAGAAATAGTACAGTATTAGGTCGGATCAGACTAAGAGAGAATACGAGAAGGTTGAAGATAGGTTTAGAGTGCAGGATTGTAAATGCACGAAGCATGGTAAGTAAGGCTGGTGAGCTGCAGGCACAAATAACCACATGGGAATATGTTATAGTGGTGGTAATGGAGACCAGGCTCAAAAAAGGGCAGCATTCGTCCTGCCTGATGACTTACCTTAAAGGAGTGTTAAAAACTAAGCCTGACACGAGGATTCAAGGAAAAGCGCTCTTTCCACCACCAGGGGCAGCCCCTATCTCTTAAAGGGAGGATGCCTCTTAAAATCTCTTAAAGGTAGCCGGTACCTGTTACTTGCTAAAAATAACAGTCTACTGTCTGCATGGAGTCTGAACGGAGATCAGACATCACACACGTAAAATACAGATGCAGGTCCGGTCCCTGTGTTTACAAACTGATGAGTTATGTTTAAAACATTGAATAAAGGCTGAGCACTACTAAATCCCACATTCTCTAACCTGCGTGCCAGACCTCACCAATCTGCCTATCTGAGTTTGTACCATACCTGCGAGAGTGAGTGCACCAAGTTTCTCTGATGATGCACTAGAGGCCTTAGTGCAAGAGGTAGACAGAAGGAGGGACATCCTATATCTGCGGGGAGGTGGGGGGTGCAAGAGGCCCTCCAGACATACGTTCAAATGGCAGTGGGAGGCAGCAGGGGACGAAGTTAATGCCAGGCGCACAGAACCACGAACATGGGTGCAGTGCAGGAAGAAGTTCAATGCTTTGACATGAGTGGTCAAGGTGAGTGAGTTCAACTGTCAAGTGGCGTCACACTACAAGCCACGTCCACTGCTCCGTGCACTACACCCCCCATCACCCACATACCAACAAACTCTTTCCATCAGTACTCAACTCTGCCAATCAGATGCTTCCTCTCACCCTTACACGTTACCACTGTTGCAAGCCACATACCCACAACTCACAGGCCACACACACTGGCAGCTATTCAACCATGACAGGCACATTACCAAGACACACGTCCCGCTTGCTTGCAGGAGAAGGTGGCGCATAACAGGAGGCAGCAAGTGTCAGTGACATTTAGCCCCTCAAGCCTGTTCTGCCATTCAATGTAATCATGGTGGACCTGTGACCTAACTCCACATACCCACCTTAGCCTCGTATCCCATAATACCCTTGGTTAACAGAAATCTATCAATCTCAGATTTAGAATTCACAAGTGAGCTAGCATCAGCTGCTGTTTGCAGAAGAGTGTTACAATCTTCTCACATCTATTGCATGTAGAAGCGTTTTCTAACTTCACTCCTGCACGTCTTGGCTCTAAGTGTTAGGCTATGTTCCCTCGTCCTAATATCCAAAAACAGTTACAAATGCATTGGCAGCCAAAAGCAATAATCCAGCAACTAACCTGTAAATCCTGCATGGTCACTTTAAATAGTGCTGGTGGGGGGTCCTCCAGCTCTCTAAGACATGATCAGATGGTCGTGGTTAAGACCATCTTAAGTTAAGTTAAGTTAAGTTAACTCAACTCATCTTGAGTTGAGCGTTAAGTTCCAAAATGGTGTCGATCATTTTAAATCAGCATTGCATACTGATTGTATCCGTTTTCTCCTTACTTTACATGCTGCCGGCGTTCGTTATTTGCACATGCGCTACTACCTATACCAAGATGGCGTCCGGCGCACGTCACACTAGAAACGTGCGTGCACAGCCAAATCGCCATCTTGGCACTTCAAGAGGCCCCGTAGCGCTGAAACAACGGGCACTACTTGGCCCAATTTCTAGCCCAAGGTGTTCAGGAAAGATAGGGAAAGAAAGAAAGGAGATGGGGGGGGGGGGTGGCAGTATTGATTAAGGAGAATATTGCAGTGCTGGAGAGAGAGGATGTCCTTGAGGGGTCAAGGACAGAATCTATTTGGTTAGAGTTAAGAAACAATAGAGGTGCCATTACACTACTGGTATATTCTATAGGCCATCAACTAGCGGGAAGAATACAGAGGAGCAAATTTGCAGAGAAATTACAGAGAGGTGCAATAATGATAGAGTAGTGATAATGGGGAACTGCAACAATCCGAATATAGACTGGAATAGTAATAGTGTAAAGTGCAAAGAGGGGGAGGAATTTCTGAAGTGTGTTCAGGAGAACTTTCTTGACCTGTATGTTTCTGGCCCAACGAGGAAGGAGGCATTACTGGATTTGGTTCTGGGGAATGAGGTGGGTCAAGTGGAGTAAGTCATAGAGTCATAGAGTCATACAGCACGGATAGAGGCCCTTCGGCCCATCGTGTCCGCGCCGGCCATCAGCCCTGTCTACTCTAATCCCATATTCCAGCATTTGGTCCGTAGCCTTGTATGCTATGGCATTTCAAGTGCTCATCCAAATGCTTCTTGAATGTTGTGAGGGTTCCTGCCTCCACAACCCTTTCAGGCAGTGAGTTCCAGACTCCAACCACCCTCTGGGTGAAAAAGTTCTTTCTCAAATCCCCTCTAAACCTCCCGCCTTTTACCTTGAATCTATGTCCCCTTGTTATAGAACCCTCAACGAAGGGAAAAAGCTCCTTAGTATCCATCCTATCTGTGCCCCTCATAATTTTGTACACCTCAATCATGTCCCCCCTCAGCCTCCTCTGCTCCAAGGAAAACAAACCCAATCTTCCCAGTCTCTCTTCATAGCTGAAGCGCTCCAGCCCTGGTAACATCCTGGTGAATCTCCTCTGCACCCTCTCCAAAGCGATCACATCCTTCCTGTAGTGTGGTGACCAGAACTGCACACAGTACTCCAGCTGTGGCCTAACCAGTGTTTTATACAGCTCCATCATAACCTCCTTGCTCTTATATTCTATGCCTCGGCTAATAAAGGCAAGTATCCCATATGCCTTCTTTAGTGTCACTGGGGGAACATTTAGGGAACAGTGATCATAGTATCATAAGGTTTAGATTAGTTCTGGAAAAGGACAAGGAGCAATCTAGAATAAAAATACTTAATTGGAGGAGGGCCAATTTCAGTGGGTTGAGAGCGGATCTAGCCCGGGTAAATTGGAATTCAAGATTGGCAGGTAAAACTGTAATCGAACAATGGGCAGCCTTTAAAGAGGAGATGGTTTGGGTACAGTCTAGGTACATTCCCACGAGGGGGAGAGGTAGGGCAAACAAAGCCAGAGCTCCCTAGATGACGAAAGAGATAGAGAGTAAGATGAAGCAGAAACACAGGGGGTATGACAGATGTCAGGTTGATAATACAACTGAGAACCAGGCTGAATATAGAAAGTACAGAGGAGAAGTGAAAAAGGAAATAAGAGGGGCAAAGAGAGAGTATGAGAATAGACTGGCGGTTAACATAAAATCCAAAAGTCTTCTATAGACATATAAATAGTAAACAGCTAGTAAGAGGAGGGGAGGGGCTGAGTAGGGACCAAAAAGGAGATCTACGCATGCAGGCAAAGGGCATGGCTGAGGTACTAAATGATTTGCATCTGTCTTTACCAAGGAAGAAGATGCTGCCAAAGTCACAATAAAAGGGGAGGGGGGGGGGGGGGGTGGTAACTAAGGTACTGGAAGGGGTGAAAATTGATAAAGAGGAGGTACTGGAAAGACTGGCTATGCTTAAAGTAGATAAGTCACCTGGTCTGGATTGGATGCATCCTAGGTTGCTGAGGGAAGTAAGGGTGGAAATTGCCGAGGTGCTCGCCATAATCTTCCAATCTTAGGGCCACTGCCTTGACTTGGACTTGGGTGTACAGGGCACAACTTCAAAATTTGCAGATGACCCAAAACTTGGAAGTGAAGTAAACAGTGAGGAGGATAGTAATAGACTTCAAGAGGACATAGACAGGCTGGTGGAATGGGTGGACACATGACAGATGAAATTTAATGCAGAGAAGTGCAAAGTGATACATTTTGGCAGGAAGAACGAGGAGGGGAAATATAAACTAAATGGTACAATTCTAAAGGGGGTTCAGGAATAGAGAGACCTGGGGGTATATGTGCACAAATCTTTGAAGGTGGCAGGACAGGTTGAGAAAGCAGTTAAAAAAGCATACGGGATCCTGGATTTTGTAAATCGAGGTATACAGTACAAAAGTAGGGAAGTTATGTTGAACCTTTATGAAACACTGGTTCGGTCACAACTGGAGTATTGTGTCCAATTCTGGGCACTGCACTTTAGGAAGGATGTGAAGGCCTTAGAGAGGGTGCAAAAAAGGTTTACTGGAATGGTTCCAGGGTGAGGGACTTCATTTACATGGATAGACTGGAGAAGCTGGGGTTGTTCTCCTTATAGCAGTGAAGGTTGAGAGGAAATTTGATAGAAGTGTTTAAAATCATGATGGGTTTAGAGAAAGTAAATAAAGAGAAACTGTTCCCATTGGCGGAAGGGTCGAGAACCAGAGGACACACAATTAAGATGATTGGCAAAAGAACCAAAGGTGACGTGAGAAAAAACTTTTTTACGCAGCAAAATGATCTGGAATGCATTGCCTGAAAGGGTGGTGGAAGCAGATTCAATCGTGGCTTTCAAAAAGGAATTGGATAAATATTTGAAGGGAAAAAATTTGCAGGGCTACAGGGAAAGAGTGGGGGAAGGGGACTAACTGGATTGCTTTAACAAGGAGCCGGCACAGGCTCGATGGGCCAAATAACGAATCCTAGGTTCTATGAATTGTATCCTGAACCCCAGTGCTGGTTTGCTTTTTTTATGGCCTTATTAACCTGCATCATTACTTTTAGTGATTTGTATATCTTTAACCCCAGATCCCTCTGCTCCTCTACCCTATTTAGACTTTTGTTATCCACGCAGGATGTGGCCCCCTTATTCTTCCTACCAAAATGTAGTACCTCACACTTATCTATATTGAAATTCATTTGCCAATATTGAAATTAATTTGCCATGGGTGTGGTCAAAATGTCTCAAGGGTTGTTACACCTGTCTGAGTCCTACTGGCCATCAGTATCTCCCTCTCCATACTTCCTCCCTCCTCACACAAGGATCTTGCAACCTCTTTTCAGTGCTCACTAACCTCTAGACTGCAATTGCAGTGCTCCATAATCCCATAACTGCCATTGTTCCTTAATCCCATGACCATTGCTCCCAGACAATAAGAACTCCCTTTCCAATGTCCCTATGCCCCAGGAATCCTTTCCCACCAATCCCAGTATTCCTAGATACTCCCACTCCAGTGTTCCTGGAATCCTGGGATTCCCCCTCCAGCATTCCTAGAGCCCACCATGAACTATTGGTATTATCTGCTAGGCCATGCCAGGACTGTATGATCCCAGGACCACCTCCAATGCTGATGAGTCAGTTTCCCTGGTAATACTACTCGGCATAACATTCCCGTGCTTAAAAAAACTCTGATTCATCACGAGAAATGCCACGGAAGATCTGCTAATAATGTACTAAAAATCTTATATCCTCGTGCACTTCCTGACAACCTTTGCCACTACAAATTCCTATGTTCACATTTATAATAGAAATTGCCCGCATAAACTTGCCACGCTGTAACAACACCCTCCCATGAGTGGATACAATGTATCACTACTGGCAGGAGGGTGTAATTACAGTGTGACAAGTTTATACGGGCAGTTTCCATTATAAATGTAGACATAGGAATTATATAATGGAAATATATAAAAATAAAGACAGATTCTTTGACTTTAAAATGGGGATTGAACATCTGCGTACCCTGGTCCAACTAGCCACAGTCCTTTAACCCCAGTTCATCTGCACTTAATCTTGACTCCCTGGGGTAGATTCTAACTTTGTGCGATAGTATAAAATGGGTGATAGTGAATCGGCCGCCCGTTTTACATCTCTCCCATTGACTAAAATGGAAATAAAAATCGGGAGGGCTGCCGATTTGCTATCACCAGTTTTAGCACAAAGTCAAAATCTACCCTCCTCTGTTCAATGTCACGGAAGATCAGCTGGTAATATATTAAAAATCTTACACCTGCTTACTTCCTGTCAGCTTCTTCTATAATTGAAACTGCCTATGTAAACTTATCGCATCGTAACTCTACTGTGCACCCATAGTGGAAGCTTTCTGGAGGTCTAAACCACCAATTTATACCAAATACATACAAATTGTTTTGTTTTCAAGTACTGTAATAATGAAGATTGTTCTTTTTAAAACAAAAATAGCAAACAGGAACCAATAAACCATTTGAAGTTATTATTCAAATTAAACAGAAACAAATGTGACTATAAAGTATTTGCAAAGAGAAATGTAAGCAGGTAATACCTGGAAAGACAGATGTTCCTTACAGATATGATTCCATTCTACTTGGTGAAGGGCCAGAATATCAGAAGTTGCTCCTTAAAGGAAAACCCCATACTTTGAACAGTGGTCTGAGAGGTAATACAGAGCCAGCTAACTCTCACGTGACTGTACTTTAAATGCTAAAATGAAATTCAGATTTACTAGAATTAAATCAAACGTGCACTAAACAAGGGAATGGTAGTTTTAAACCATCTTTGTTTTGTTTTAAATCACACAGAAGATGCTCAATCCAGACAACTTCAAGACAAACTTCTACAACTAGAAGCAGAAATTGATCGATTCAGAGCAGAAAATACAGCATTAGCCAAACTAAAGGAGAAACAAGAGTTAGCCATGGAAAATCTCAGGTGAATCTTAAAGCTATGTTCTTGTTCTGTTTAGGAGTTCATGCGCTAATACATCTTAGTAAGCAGAAATGCGAATTTCATGCTACTGCATGCTTATTAAAGTGAAATGTCCAATGACACCAGCAGCCAAAAGCGTGGCTGATCAAGCACCGCTTTTCCCATTCTTTCTCCCCCTCTTTCCCCCAGCCAGTACCCAAGTTGTTCCCATAGTAGCACATGGGCCCGCCTCTGCCATTTAAATGAGGTGGTGCCCCCCCAACCACAGAAATCCTTCCAGGGTCAGGAATGGAGATCACCAGCGCCTGTTCCACACTCAGAGCGAGCCCATGTGGGTAAACAGGGATGGAATGCCAGGAAAAAGTGACAGTAGAATAATTGTTATACTGTGACAATTTCTATCTGGTGTAAGTGCTTTGCTGCCTTGCATTTCTGCAACCTTACTAATTGTGGATGCGCCTTGTTAGTATGTGTTCCTGTATTTGAAGGAGTTACACTGGTGGATGGCTGTATACTGACTGGCGAGCTGCAGGACTACAGAAGGTTCACTATCTGTATCTATGGCCAACTCTCATCGACCTGTATCAATGTCAGGGGTATTTAATACTGTAGTCACTGTAAGCTTAGTGCTTTCTGAGGTGGCACCCACAGTCACTTGTGAGGTTTACATGATGGTACGGAACTGCAGCTGATGTGTGTGCAAACTAACTGCACCTGTCCTACTCCATCAATACCACTGTGAAGAGTTCCTCCTTTCAATGTCCACAGATCTGAGTGACTGTAGACCAGTGAGCATCTTTAAGGCTTTGGAATCCATCCACCGTGGTTACCTGTAACTATTGTCTAAGTGAAGTGGAGCCCGCCATCACTGTACCTTGGAGATTTGATTCCGAAGCTTCCACAGCAGTAGTGTAAGCATGTGGCTTTGGTAGTTGAGTTCTTCACTGCAGATGGTGTTGGCATATGCTTAATGGTAGACAACTGTTATTTCAGTACATCATTCATGGGCAATGGCATATTTGGTTGTTGAACTCCTCCAAACTACTCAGGCCACCTCCCAATGTCATGGAGGCATATGACTCCTCATTACAGTCCTATTGCTGTAACAAGCCACCATTTCAAATCAAGCCCACTATGTCCCCATGCAACTCAATAGTATTTGTACCAGCTGATCTCTTATTAACTATCATGACTGTGCCGCAAGGATCGATGCTTGGGCCTCAGCTATTTACAATCTATATTAATGACTTAGATGAAGGGACCGAGTGTAATGTATCCAGGTTTGTTGATGATACAAAGCTAGGTGGGAAAGTAACTGTGAGGAGGACACAAAGAGTCTGCAAAGGGATATCGACAGGTTAAGTGAGTGGGCAAGAAGGTGGCAGATGGAATATAATGTGGGGGAATGTGAGGTTATTCACTTTGGTAGGAAGAATAGGAAAACAGAATATTTTTTAAATGGTGAGAAACTATTAAATGTTGGTGTTGAGAGAGACTTGGGTGTCCTCGTACAGGAAACACAAGAAGTTAGTATGCAGGTACAGCAAGCAATTAGGAAGGCAAATGGCATGTTGGCCTTTTTGCAAGGGGGTTGGAGTACAAGAGTAAGGAAGTCTTTCTACAGTTGTACAGGTAATTGGTGAGACCTCACCTGGAGTACTGTGTACAGTATTGGTCTCCTTATCTAAGGAAGGATATACTTGCCTTAGAGGTGGTGCAACAAAGGTTCACTAGATTAATTCCTGGGATGAGAGGGTTGTCCTATGAGAAGGGGTTGAGTAGAATGGGCCTGTACTTTCTGGAGTTTAGAAGAATGAGAGGTGATCTCATTGAAACATATAAGATTATGAGGGGGCTTGATAGAGTAGATGCTGAGAGTTTGTTTCCCCTGGCTAGTGAGTCTAGAACTAGGGGGCATTATCGCAGGATAGAGGTTGGCCATTTAAGACTGAAATGAGGAGGAATTTCTTCACGCAGAGAGTTGTGAATCTTTGGAATTCTCTACCCCAGAGGGCTGTGGATGCTGAGTCATTCAATATATTCAAGACTGAGATGGATAGATTTTGGGATTCTAGGGGAATCAAGAGATATGGGGATCGGGCGGGAAAGTGGAGTTGAAGTTCAAGATCAGCCATGATCTGATTGAATGGCGGAGCAGCCTCGAGAGGCCGTATGGCTTACTCCTGCTCCTATTTCTTATGTTCTTATGACTTACGCCCCTTTTTTTAACCAGTTCTTAGTTCCTCACCCTGTGCATCCTCATCCTTGCTGATATCAACATCTTCTGAGAGTGCTTATTTATGTTGTTCAAGTGGGGGAAATTATGGTTGGTTCTCAGGGGTTTTGTGTACTTGCAATGCAGCTGGTTGTTGACTCAGTTCTTTTTGCTCTATGAAGAGAGCAGATGGTACATTATGAATACATACGCAACATTACCCATTTGGCTACTGCATTGGTACTGCACATGCTACTATGTGTTTATGCATAATCAATATGTATGGACACTTTTATGGAGCATTTCATGCAAATCATAGAATATTTGATTATTATGAGCAATTTTACACTAGTATTCCCCTCCCCTGGGTAATGCTGCATGCCACTGTGGGTGTTAGCACCAGTCCTATCAATTCTTCCTGGTGCATAAATTGTGGGATATATTTTACTTGAAGTGCTTAATTTATTTGCCTGTTTTAGCACTGTACAGTGATTCTTGCTTCATGTAGATATCTTTATCTCATATCATACCTTTTACATTGCTTGTTTTATGTGTGTGGCTAGTAATTTGCTGTGGAAATCTCTAATTAAAAAGTAAAAATAAAAACTTCCAAACTATCCATAATCCTCAGAATATTAGCAATCTGGAGAGGGAGCTCTGCTGCATTCCTCATCTCAAATCAAACCGGCACAGGTAACAGGGAATATTTGGAAGCAAGTATTTTTGAAAGAAAATTATAATTGCAGATTTCAGGCTTGTTAAGAGGTTTTTAATCAGCTTGGCAGACAAGTGGTTACAAGACCCAATACATGGTCAATGGACTACTTACCATCTATTAAAGGAGTACTCCAGGAGTTTCTTCAATTAAATAAGCGGAATTCATTGTGGTAAGTTTTATTTTTTAGTCCCTCAATAGCCATCCCCATGGTATTTGTAGAGGTGAATTTCCGCTTAGTACACAGACAATGCTTTAAATGGGAGTAAAATATTTTGCCCTTTTATTATGCACATTCAGAAATGCAAGATTTTACTTTGTGTGCTTTGTGGAAGCTTGTGGAAGTGTATTGAAGCAATCTACGCCTGAGTGGGTAATCAGAGGCAACTGCAGTAATATTGCTCAACTAGCTAAACGGCCACTTTATCTGTATAAATAGTGCACTGTGTACAAATCCAGCTGTGGAGGGTGTAAATTCTGGATGACATGGAGGGGAAATGCAGTTGAAAACCCAGATTCTGTGATAATGACCTGTAAATGACATTTGATGGTATAAGGGCATGTCTAGGTGCTTTCTTGATCAGTATGTTTCCAGCCCAATGAGGAAGGAAGCAGTGCTAGATCTAGTTCTGGAGAATGAAGTGGAGCATGTTTCAGTGGGGGAGCATTTGGGGAACAGTGATCATAATATCATTAGGTTTAGAATAGTTATGGAAAAGGACAAGAAACAATCAAGTGTAAAATTACCTAACTGGAGGAGGTCTAATTTCAGTGAGTTAAAAAGGGATCTTGCATTTGATTGGAATCAAAAATTGGTAGGCAAAGCAGTAATTGAACTATGGGAGGCCTTCAAGGAGGAGATGGTTCGGGTACAGAGTAGACATGTTCCCACGAGGGGGAAAGGAAGGGTGTCCAAGGCTAGAGCTCCCTGGATGACGAAAGATATAGAGATTAAAATGAGACAGCAAAAGGAGGCTTATGACAAATGTAAGGTTCATAATACAGTAGAGAACCAAGCTGAATACAGAAAGTACAGAGGAGATCTATAAAAGGGAATAAGAGGGGCAAAGAGAGAGCATGAGAATAGATTAGCAGCTAACATAAAAGGAAACCCAGAAGTCTTTTATAAACATATAAAAAGTAAAAGGGTAGTCAAAGGAAGGGGCCAATTAGGAGGAGATCTTCTTGGGAAGGCAGAATGTTCAGCTGAGGTTTTGCATCGTTCTTCACTAGAGAAGTGGATGCTGCCAATATAGAAACATAGAAATAGGAGCAGGAGTAGGCCATTCGGTCCTTCGAGCTTGCTTCGCCATTCAATATGATTATGGCTGATCCTCTATCTCAATATCATATTCCCGCTCTCTCCCCATACCACCCCTTGATGCCTTTGTGTCTAGAAATCTATCTATCTCCTTCTTAAATATATTCAGTGACTTGCCCTCCACAGCCTTCTATGGTAGAGAATTCCACAGGTTCACCATCCTCTGAGTGAAGAAATTTCTCCTCATCTCAGTCCTAAATGTCCTACCCCGTACCCTGAGACTGTGACCCCTTGTTCTAGACCCCCCAGCCAGGGGAAACATCCTCCCTGCATCCAGTCTGTCTTGCCCTGTCAGAATTTTATACGTTTCAATGAGATCCCCTCTCATTCTTCTAAATTCTAGTGAATACATGCCTAGTCGACCCAATCTCTCCTCATACGACAGTCCTGCCATCCCAGGAATCAATCTGGTGAACCTTCATTGCACTCCCTCTATGGCAAGTATATCCTTTCTTAGGTAAGGAGACCAAACCTGCACACAATACTCCAGGCGTGGCGTCACCAAGGCCCTGTATAACTGCAGTAAGACATCCTTGCTCCTGTACTCAAATCCTCTTGCAATGAAGGCCAACATACCATTTGCCCTCCTAACTGCTTGCTGCACCTGCATGTTTGCTTTCAGTGACCTTTCAAGGACACCCAGGTCCCTTTGTACATCAACATTTCCCAATCTATCACCATTTAAATAATACTCTGCCTTTCTGTTTTTCCTTCCGAAGTGGATAACTTTACATTTATTCACATTATACTGCATCTGCCATGTATTTGCCCACTCACTCAACTTGTCTAAATCATCTTGAAGTGGATAACTTTACATTTATTCACATTATACTGCATCCTCCTCACAACTCACAATCCCACCTCATTATGTGTCGTCAGCAAACTTGGAAATATTACATTTGGTTCCCTCATCCAAATCATTGGTATATATTGTGAATAGCTGGGGCCCAAGCACGGATCCCTGCGGTACCCCAATAGTTACCGCCTGCCACCCCGAAAAAGACCCATTTATTCCTACTCTATGTT
The DNA here is from genome assembly GCF_035084215.1 of Heptranchias perlo. NCBI lineage: Eukaryota > Metazoa > Chordata > Chondrichthyes > Hexanchiformes > Hexanchidae > Heptranchias > Heptranchias perlo. The sequence continues at coordinate 65,737,861 of NC_090332.1, forward strand.
TCCTGTCTGTAAATCAATTTTCAATCCATGCCAGTATATTACCCCCAATCCCATTTGCTTTAATTTTGCACACTAACCTCTTATGTGGGACTTTATCAAAGGCCTTCTGAAAATCCAAATACACCACATCCACTGGTTCTCCCTTATCTATTCTACCAGTTACATCCTCAAAAAACTCCATGATTTCCTTTTCATAAATCCATGTTGACTTTGTCTAATCCTGTAGATATTTTCTAAGTGTCCTTTTATCAAATTCTTTATAATAGACTCTAGCATTTTCCCTACTACTGATGTTAGGCTAACCGGTCTGTAGTTCCCTGTTTTCCCTCTTCCTCCTTTTTTAAATAGTGGGGTTACATTTGCGACCCTTCAATCTGCAGGAACTGTTTCATAATCTATAGAATTTTGGAAGATGACAACCAATGCATCCACTATTTCCATGGCGACCTCTTTTCATACTCTGGCATGCAGATTATCAGGTGCTGGGGATTTATTGGCTTTCAGTCCCGTTAATTTCTCCAGCACTTTTTTTTACGATACTAATTTCCTTTAATTCCTCCTTCTCACTAGTCCCTTGGTTCCCTGGAATTTCTGGGAAGTTATTTTTGTCCTCTTCCGTGAAGACAGAACCAAAGTATTTGCTTAATTGCACTGCCATTTCCTTGTCCCCCATTATAAGTTCTCCCGTTTCCAACTAGGGGACCTACATTTGTCTTCACTAATCTTTTTCTTTTTACATACTTGTAGAAACTTTTACAGTCTGCTTTTATGTTCCATGCAAGTTTACTCTCATAATCTATTTTTCCCTCAGGCGTGCTATTTTTTCTGTCTACTTTATATGACTCCTCTTTGGATAGGAACATAGGAACATAGGAACAGGAGTAGGCCATTCAGCCCCTCGTGTCTGCTCCGCCATTTGATAAGATCATGGCTGATCTGTGATCTAGCTCCATATACCTGCCTTTGGCCCATATCCCTTAATACCTTTGGTTGCCAAAAAGCTATCTATCTCACATTTAAATTTAGCAATTGAGCTAGTATCAATTGCCGTTTGCGGAAGAGAGTTCCAAACTTCTGCAACCCTTTGTGTGTAGAAATGTTTTCTAATCTCGCTCCTGAAAGGTCTGGCTCTAATTTTTAGACTGTGTCTCCTACTCCTAAAATCCCCAACCAGCGGAAATAGTTTCTCTCTATCCACCCTATCTGTTCCCCTTAATATCTTATAAACTTCGATCAGATCACCCCTTAACCTTCTAAACTCAAGAGAATACAACCCCAATTTGTGTAATCTCTCCTTGTAACTTAACCCTTGAAGTCCGGGTATCATTCTAGTAAACCTATGCTGCACTCCCTCCAAGGCCAATATGTCCTTCCGAAGGTGCGGTGCCCAGAACTGCTCACAGTACTCCAGGTGCGGTCTAACCAGGGTTTTGTATAGCTGCAGCATAACTTCTGCCCCCTTGTACTCTAGTCCTCTAGATATAAAGGCCAGCATTCCATTTGCCTTCTTGATTATTTTCTGCACCTGTTCATGACACTTCAATGATCTATGTACCTGAACCCCTAAGTTCCTTTGGACATCCACAGTTTTTAACTTTTTACCATTTAGAAAGTACCCTGTTCTATCCTTTTTTGATCCAAGTGGATGACCTCACATTTGTCTACATTGAATTCCATTTGCCATAGTTTTGCCCATTCACCTAATCTATCAATATCGCTTTGTAATTTTATGTTTTCATCTACACTGCTTACAATGCCACCAATCTTTGTGTCATCGGCAAACTTAGATATGAGACTTTCTATGCCTTCACCTAAGTCGTTAATAAATATTGTGAATAATTGAGGCCCCAAGACAGATCCCTGCGGGACTCCACTAGTCACATCCTGCCAATGTGAGTACCTACCCATTATCCCTACTCTCTGTCGCCTTTCGCTCAGCCAACTTCCTAACCAAGTCCATACTTTTCCCTTGATTCCATGGGCTTCTATCTTAGCTAACAGTCTCTTATGTGGGACCTTATCAAATGCCTTCTGGAAGTCCATATAAATAACATCCATTGACATTCCCCAGTCCACTACTTTAGTCACCTCTTCAAAAATTCAGTCAGGTTTGTCAGGCACGACCTACCTTTCACAAATCCATCCTGGCTCTCTCTGATTAACTGAAAATTCTCGAGGTGTTCAGTCACCCTATCCTTAATTATAGACTCCAGCAATTTCCCCACAACAGATGTTAGGCTAACTGGTGTATAATTCCCCGGTTTCCCTCTCTCTCCTTTCATGTGCAATTTTCCAATCTAGAGGGACAGTTCCTGAATCTGGAGAACTTTGAAAGATTATAGTTAGGGCATCCGCAATGTGCTCACCTACTTCCTTTAAAATCCTGGGATGGAAACCATCTGGTCCTGGGGATTTGTCACTCTTTAGTGCTATTATTTTCTTCATTACTGTTGCTTTACTTATGTTAATTTTATCGAGTCCCTGTCCCCAATTCAGTGTTAGTTTTCATAGGATTTTCAGCATGCTATCCTCTTTTTCTACTGTAAATACTGACACCAAGTATTTGTTCAACATGTCCACCATTTCCCCATTGTCAATGACAATATCCCCACTTTCAGTTTTTAAGGGGCCAACACTGCTCCTGACCGCCCTCTTTTTCCTAATATAACTATAAAAGTTCTTCGTATTGGTTTTGATATCCCTTGCAAGTTTCTTTTCATACTCTCTTTTTGTAGCTCTTACTATCTGTTTTGTAACTCTTTGTTGAATTTGTAACTTTCCCATTCGCCAGGATCTGTGCCATTTTTTGCCTTTTTGTATGCCCTTTCCTTATGTCTTATACTGTCCCTTACCACTTTAGTTGTCCATGGCTGTTTTTTTTGGCAAGTAGAGTTCTTGCGCCTCAGGGATATAAACCAATTCTGTATCACGTTAAATGTTTCTTTAAACATCTCCCACTGATCATCAGTCATTTTACCCATTAACAGATTTGCCCAGTTTACTGCAGACAGTCTCTGTCTCATCCCATTGAAGTCAGTCTTGCCCAAGTCTAGAATCTTAGCAGCTGATTCACTTTTTGCCCTTTCAAACACTACATTGAACTTGATCATGTTATGATCACTATTGGATAGATGTTCACGCACAGTTAAGCCGTTAACTAAATCTGGTTCATTACTCATTACTAAATCTAGTATGGCTTGCCCCCTTGTTTCCTCTAGGACATACTGCTGTAGAAAACTATCCCGAACACACTCAAGAAATTCGCTACCTTTCTGACAGTGGCTAGTCTGCTTTTCCTAATCTGTGTGAAGGGTAAAGTCCCCCATTAAGACCACTATGCCTTTGTTACACGCTTGTCTAATCTCTGCATTTATATAATCTAGCACTTCAGAGCTGCTGCCAGGGCTCCTATAAACAACTCCCACTATAGTCTTAGATTCTTTCCTATTTCTCAATTCAACCCATAAGGTCTCTGTTGGCTGCTTACCTCTCATTATATCCCCCTTTATCATTGAAGTGATTTCATCTCTAATCACTAAGGCTACTCCTCCCTCTTTTCCATTTTCCCTATCTCTCCTGTAGACCTTATAACCCGGTATATTTAGTTCCCAATCCTGACCATCCTGCAGCCATGTCTCAGTAATAGCTATCGTGTCGTACCCTCCAATTTGAATTCGAACCTGTAGTTCATTTAATTTATTCCTTATACTCCGTGCATTTGTATATAGAACTCTTAGTTGGGCCACACACCCTAGCCTGACCTTCAGCTTTGATGCTGGCTTAATTGCCTTACGCCTTCTAGTTATTACTTTATCTGTCGTGTCTAAAGTACACTTTCTTTCCGCTGCTCTACGCTTTTCCCTTTCACTTGTTCTTGAACAACTGTTTGTACTATTTGTATTGTAAATTTCCCCTGGGTCATCCCCTCTCTTGCTGCTCTCAACTTTACTCCCTTCTGACTCCCCGCTCAGGTTCCCATCCCCCTGCCACTCTAGTTTAAACCTTCCCCAACAGCACTAGCAAACACCCCCGCGAGGACATTGGTCCTGTTCCTGCTCGGGTGTAACCCGTCCCGCTTGTACAGGTCCCACCTTCCCCAGAACCGGTCCCAATGTCCCAGGAATCTAAATCCCTCCCTCCTACACCATCCCTGCAGCCACGCATTCATCCGGTCTATTCTCTTGTTCCTATACTCATTAGCACGTGGCACCGGTAGTAATCCTGAGATCACTACCTTTGAAGTCCTGCTTTTTAATTTATCTCCTAACTCCTTAAATTCACCTTGCAGGACCTCATCCCTTTTTTTTACCCATGTCGTTGGTACCGATATGGACCATGACTACTGGCTGTTCACCCTCCCCCTCCAGAATGCCCTGCAGCTGCTCCGTGACATCCTTGACCCTAGCACCAGGGAGGCAACATGCCATCCTGGAGTCACGTTTGCGGCCGCAAAAACGCCTATCTGTTCCCCTTACAATTGAATCCCCTATCACTATAGCCCTGCCACTCTTCTTCCTCCCCTCCTGTGCAGCAGAGCCACCCGTGGTGCCCCGAACTTGGCTCTTGCTGCTTTCCCCTGATAAGCCATCTCCCCCAACAGTATCCAAAGCAGAATATCTGTTTGAGAGGGAGATGGCCCCAGGGGACTCCTGCTCTACCTGCCTAGTCCTTTTACTCTGCCTGGCGGTCACCCATTTCCTTTCTGCCTGCATAATCTTTACCTGCGGTGTGACCACCTCACTGAACGTGCTATCCACGATGATCTCAGCATCGCGGATGCTCCACAGTGAATCTACCCGCAGCTCCAGCTCCGAAATACGGTTAGCCAGTAGCTGCAGCTGGACACACTTCCTGCACACATGGTTGCCAGGGACACTGGTAGTGTCCATGACTTCCCACATAGTGCAGGAGGAGCATATCATGGGTGCGAGCTCTGCTGCCATGACTTGCCTTAGATTCTCAGACTCTCCTCCCGCTCTCGGTCTCTCCTTTTATACTGTGCTCACCTCTCGGACTCTCCTGCCTCACCTGTGGCGTCGCACAGTAGTTTTCTCTTGCTGCAGGTCTGCTGCTGCTTTTATTCCCCAATCTCAGTCTTCTGCTGCTCAGGTCCACTGCCGCTCTGCGGAAAAAGTTAGGAAAAGCAAGGCAAAGCAAAGCAGCACCTCCTTCCCCCACTTCACCGAACTCCCACACTTACCAAACTCTCAGCAGATCACTCTGTGTTGGCTGCACTCTAATACTGTCGTTAATTTCTTTTGTTGGCCATGGTTGGGCCGCTTTTTCTTTTGTGTTTTTGCCCCAGAAAGGAATGTATAACTGTTGCAATTGATGCGTTCATTCCTTAAATGTTAATCATTGCCTATCCACTGTCATTCCTTTTAATGAAGCTCCCCAATCTATCATAGCCAACTCACTCCTCATACCTTCGTAGTTTCCTTTGTTTAGATTTAGGACCCTAGTTTCGGATTGGACTACTTCACTTTCCATCTTTATGAAGAATTCTATCATGTTATGGTCACTCTTCCCTAAAGTACCCCGCACAACAAGATTATTAATTAACCCCTATAATTCTACATAGTAGTAAAGGAGGAGGTAGTAGCGATATTGGATAGGATAAAAATAGATAAAGAGGAGGTACTTAGAAGGCTGGCAGTACTCAAAATGGAAAAGTCACCAGGCCTAGATGGCATGCATCCTAGGTTACTGAGGGAATTGAGTGTAGAAATTGCAGAGGCTCTGGCCACAATCTTCCAAATCTCCTTCGATATGGGGGCGGTGCCAGAGGACTGGAGGATTGCAAATGTTACACACCTGTTAAAAAAGGGGAGAGGGATGAACCCGGCATTTACAGGCCAGTCAGCCTAAGGTCGGTGGTGAGAAAATTTTTAGAGACAATAATCCGGGAAAAAATTAATTGGCACTTGAAAAGTATAGGCTAATAAATTAAAGTCAGCACGGATTTGTTAAAGGAAAATCGTGTTTGATTAACTTAATTGAATTCTTTGATGAATGCATTCGAGATTGTGCAGAGGAGATTTACGAGGATGTTGCCAGGACTGGAGAATTTTAGCTATGGGGAAAGATTGGATCGGCTGGGGTTGTTTTCTTTGGAACAGAGAAGGCTGAGGGGTGATTTAATTGAGATGTATAAAATTATGAGGGGCCTAAATAGAGTGGACAGGAAAGACCTATTTCCCTTAGCACAGAGGCCAATAACCAGAGCGTTTAGATTTAAAGTAATTGGTAGAAGGATTAGAGGGGAGCTGAGGAAAACTTCTTTCACCCAGGGTGGGTAGGAGTCTGGAACCCCATCTGAAAGGGTGGCAGAGGCAGAAACCCTCACCTCATCACATTTAAAAAGTACTTGGATATGCACTTGAAGTGCCATAACCTACAAGGCTAGAGACCAAGTGCTGGAAAGTGGGATTAGGCTGGGTAGCTTTATTTCGACCAGCACAGACATGATGGGCTGAATGGCCTCCTTCTGTGCCGTACGTTTTCTATGTTTCTATCTTTCTACGAGAGAGTTGAGGAGGGTGATGCGGTTGGTGTTGTGTATATGGACTTTCAAAAGGAAATTGATAAAGTACCACATAATAGACTTGTTAGCAAAATTAAGGCCCATGGGATTAAAGGGATAGTGGCAGCGTGGATACAAAATTGGCTAAGGGACAGAAAGCAGGGAGTGGTGGTGAATGTTTTTTTTAGACTGGAGGTAAGTATACAGTGGTGTTCCCCAGGGGTCGGTATTAGCACCATTGCTCTTTTTGATAAATATTAATGACCTGGACTTGAGTGTACGGGGAAAATTTCAAAGTTTGCAGATGACACAAAACTCGGAAATGTACTAAACAATGTGGAGGATAATAATAGACTGCAGAAGGACATAGACAGGCTGGTGAAATGGGCAGACACATGGCAGATGAAATTTAATGCAGAGAAGTGTGAAGTGATGCATCTTGGTGGGAAGAATGAGGAGAGGCAATATAAACTAAATGGTACAATTCTAAAAGGGGGTGCAGGAACAGAGAGTCCTGGGGGAGCATGTACACAAATCTTTGCACGTGGGGTTGTTCTCCTTTAGAGTAGAGAAGGTTAAGAAGAGATTTGAAAGTGGTGTTCAAAATCATGATCGGTTTTGATAGAGTAAATAAGGAGAAACTGTTTCCAGCGGCAGAAGGGTTGATGACCGGAGGACACAGATTTAAGGCGATTGGCAAAAGAACCAGAGGCAACATGAAGGAAACATTTTTTTACACAGTGAGCTGTTATGATCTGGAATGCACTGCCTGAAAGCGTCGTGGAAGTAAATTCAATAGTACAGTGAAACCTGTAAATTGCGGACGCCTTCGGGACTGGCATCAGCTGTCTTTTTTTTGCAAAATGGTCATTGTATGTACTGTAAAAATTTTCCCAACGATCTTGAAGAACCAGCTGAGATTATGATCAGCACTTAATCAATTGCAACAATGCTAACAACCTCCAACAGTGCAGCACTCCCTCAGTACTGGAGTGTCAGCCTAGATCTTGTGCTCAAGTCCCTGAAGTGCGATTTGAACCCACAACCTACTGACTCAGAGGCAAGAGTGCTACCACTGAGGCATGGCTGACACCTTAGTAGTGTGTAGAACAGTAGGTAATTGTTGACCATTCGTTCACATTTGGTAATTTATGTATCTCAGTGTCAAATGTTGTACATATATTCTATAAATTGTCTGGGCAAGCTGTACACCTATCACAAAGAGGAGATGAGACCGAGAGCAAGACTGATCATTTGCCTTCGATGTCCAAATGGGTAAACTCAATCATCTCTTGATTATCTTTCAACACCAAGTGCATCAATTTGAGCTGTGTGGTAGAGCTAAGGAGATTTTTGCCAACACCTGCTTCATTATTACTACCCCTTAGCTCTTTAGCTCTTAGACAGAGAGGAAAATTACTACTCCTTAAACCTCTTAGTTGTAGCACACACTCCTAAAATTGTTCCTGGGAGTAAAATGTACATTAACGTACAAAATTAATAAATTTTCTTATTTTGATGTTAAGCAGCAATCAACAGGAAATGTATGAATTTATTAAGGATTCCCCTAATTCCCATGTTGCATTAATTTTTCCCATTCAAAGCTGGCATTGAACTACCAATGGAGCTGGTAAAATTCAAGTGGTGAGCAGAGCAAGAGATAGCTTAGGGATATTGTTCAAAAGTGGAGTTGTAGCATCTTGTATGCTGCACAAAATTGACATTGTAAGAAGCATGCATGTTGTTGATAATGAGCTGCAGCAAGGCTGGCCTCAGGAAGAGGATGAGGAGAACATGAACTTTTGTACCACACCAGTAATGTGACCAGTACCACAGGTGAGATAGGCATTGATCCCACTAGATCTCTGATAATGCCCACAATAAATTGGAGAACTTTTGGACAGTGGTGAGCAGAGCAAGAGTTAGCTTAGGGATATTGTTCAAAAGTGGAGTTGAGCTGAACTCTGTAGCATGGGAATCACATCAAGTCTCTCTTTGCTAGACATTAAGGAGGAGGAAGACCAAGAGACCACCATCCAGGGCATAGCAAATGGACTTTAAGGACTCAGTATTACCTGATGCTGTGTGAGTGCCACTGATTTGTCATCTATTGGAAATCAGTGAGGAACGGTGTGTGAGGAAGGTGGATCACAACAGGAACATGATTTCAGAGCTGCATCAGTTGCTAGAACCAGACCATGCAGCTACGGTGCAAATCCAGACAGCACTCAACGAAACTGAAGATCACCACTACACTGAATTTCTATACCATTGGGTGCTTCCAGGCATGAACAGGAAACATCACTCTGATGAGTTAGTATGCAGTCCACACCTGCATTGCAGAGGCAACATATACCTTCTTATGCCACGTGTTTGCATACGTCAAGTTCGCCAGTGGCATGTAGCACCACCTGGAGGGGTTTGTCACACGACATCATTTATTGCCCTCACGTCACCTTTTAAGCATCTGTAGTTATTGCCCTCCTTTGTATCAGTAGAAAGAGTTACTGCTCTCTGAACATTCAGATGGTATGCAATCACTGACAAAAAAAAAATCATCAAAGTGAATGCTTTTTTCCCCAGGGATTACAAATGACACGCACATCTTGAAGGAATCAAAGGTTCCCAAACTGTTTCAAAGGAAAGACAGAGTACAAAGTTGACTCCTGGGAGGCGTAGGTTACCCACTACAAACTAGGTTGATGACATGTCTGCAGAACCTTCAGAATCCACAAGAATGGGCTGACAACATTTCTAATGTTTGGACTATCCTACTGTTACCCTGCAGTATGGCTAGGCAGTTTGACAGGATAATTGTAGCATCTTGTATGCTGCATAAAATTGACATTGGAAAAAGCATGAATGTTGTTGATAATGAGCTGCAGCAAGGCTGGCCTCAGGAAGAGGATGAGGAGAACATGAACTTCTTGTACCACACCAGCAATGTGACCAGTACCACAGGTGAGATAGGCATTGATCCCACTAGATCTCTGATAGTGCCCACAATAATTTAGAGAACTTTTGGACAGCAGCCTGAAAACCCTGAAGCCAGTGGCCAACTTCTTCCCCACTTTTGGGAATAAAGCTCTTTCAAGGGATGTTCCTTTGCCAGAGGAGCATTGAGGCCATTAAAATGACTTGAACCTGCAAATTAGGTTTAGGTCCCCCTTTGATTGCGTTGCACCCAACTTGAACTCAGGCAGTGGTAGAGGAAGATTGACCCCGGGGTCTCACCAGCCCCTTAAGCAGGAATAATATAACGGACATATGTGAACTTGTCACTTTGTTGTTACTAGAAAACGGATGGATCAGTTTGAACATGAGAAGACTGAAGAAATAGCCCGCTTAAAGGAGTACAAGAAGGAAGAAATGAAGAAACTACAAAAAGAAAGGAGACTGTCTGAAAAAAACTCAGCAGCTAAAGCTGCATTTGATAAGAAAGAGCATGAAGAGATGAAGGTAAGTCAGGATCCTGGCGAAGTACAGATATTAATTACTTAGTCAGTGCTAACCAGAAAAAGATCTCAGGGGTGAAATTCATCTAGGGCGGTTGCGCAAAATGGGCAATAGTGAATCGGCCGCCTGTTTCTCCATAATGGAAAAGAAAATTGGACGCAGTGTAAAACAGTCTTCCGATTCACTATCGCCCATTTTGCACTACCACCCAGGATGGATTTCACCCTCCTCTACTGACTCAGTTAATAATTAATGAGGCAGAACCCTTACCTGTCTATTTTCACCATCAGAGGCATACTGGGAACCAAGTTTTTCAAATATAGCTTGACTAATTATTACTGAAATGTACTGTTATTGTTAATACATTGTAATGTATTGGGTGAAACAATTATTGAAATCTCACAGCAAAAACGAATTGCTACTGACATATATATCAGTTAACTCAGCTAGCTAGTGTTCACCTGTCTGGATCAGAAGGTTGTGGTTTCAAACCCTACCTCAGGGCTTAAAATTTACACCTAATACCAGCACCTGGGAAACTTTTTTGAAATGTTTGATTTCATTTTAATACTTCTCATTCTCAAGCACCAGTTGTAAAAGATCATCATTGGGTGGATCTCTTGTCGCATAGGCTCTGAAAATCTATGAGCACTGTGATGCACCTATCTGGATCTCCACCACTGATTCCACCAAAGTTTGTGTGGTCAGGGGGAGATTCCATGATTTGTATCGCTTCGGTGGGTTAGGGGTGCATCTGGGACGGAAGAGTTACAGGCTGTGTCCCTCCTCGAGAAGAAAAATTTAGGTAGGGGGCTGCCTCAAAAGTATTTCATTTGCAGACCTTCAAGGGTTTAGGCCACGATCCTGGCCTGAATCCCCTGATGGGCCCTACAGCTGCTAGTGTGTCGGCCCTACCAGCGCCGTATCATATGCCGTGTTGCTGAGGCTTGGAATTCTGATATTCGATGGTCTTGGAAGGAGCAGGCCACAAGGACATCCCAGAAACCTCAGTGCCAGGCAAAGCTGGGTCCTGGCCTAGTATCCAACCATTTTAGCGGACTCCAACTGAAGTTGTGGCAGGACTCAGTTGGAACGGCTGTGGATTTCCGGGGCACATGTATCCATGCGGATATACTCTGCCCACAATGCACTCTGATATGTTAATAGAGCAAATTTAGTGTTCCAACTATTGCTGGAAAATTGTTATATGTGTCATTCACAAATATTGAACATTTAACTTTTCATGTTCCAAATACAAAACTTTTTAATCATGTGACAAAGTGTATTTTATTTCTAGAGCAGCTCAGTTCTAATCATATGTCTTTAAACAAATACATTCCATTTTACCAGGATGGCTTTTCTCACTATACATTCCATGTGCATTGCCTGGCATGCAACAGCTTTCCTGAAGGCTCAATTTTCTTTTATTATGTTGATATATTCTCGATTGCATTGATGGTATAAGAAATGAAAAGCACTGGTAAAAATCAAAGCTTTTTTAAAGAAATTCTATGATTACCCATAATTTGAAACTCCTATTTTAAGTGCATAAGAAATAGGAGCAGGAGTAGGCCATACAACCCCTCGATCCTGTTCCGCCTTTCAATAAGACCGTGGCTGATCTTCGACCTCAACTCCACTTTCCAGCCCGATCCCCATATCCCTTGCATACATTGGACTTATATACTACCAAATTTCAGAATGTGCGGTATTTGTTTTATTGTTTTGAAACTCTTAAGTGTTAATTACTATAGTTACTTAGTGTTTATTATTCACACTAGCTGTTCCCTTCCTCCCTGATATTAATAGGTCTTGAAGCAACAGCTTGGTCAGCTCCAGGATGACTTTAAAAGAAATGAGTCTAGGTGGTCTGTTGCCCACAGCTGCCTTCGAAACCAGATTGACACATTGACCAAAGAAAACATTGAACTACATGATGAGTTGAAGGCCGTAGAACGTCATGAACAGGGGCCTGTGAAAAAATCTGAGACTGCCAGCCTTATCAGCAGGAAATTTGAAACACCAGTATGAATTTTGCTATGTCCAAATATTGCTCACTACAGCATTGTGACAGAAGCTACAGCTATGTTTAAAAGATACAGGCTGAGCTATAATTCAGAAGTGTTCAGCATAATAGATTTATTTCATTTTACAAAGAAAAGAAAAAAAGAACTTACATTTATATAACGCCTTTCATGACCTCAGGATGTCCCAAATGCGTTACAGCCAATGAAGTACTTCTGAAGCGTAGTAACTGTTGTAATGTAGGAAAGGGGGCAGCCAATTTGCCCACAGCAAGGTCCCACAAACAGCAATGTGATAATGACCAGATAATCTGTTTTAGGTGTTGGTTGAGGGATAAATATTGGCCAGGACACTGGGGGAACTCCCCTGCTCTTCTTTGAATATTGCCAAGAGATCTTTTACGTGAGAGGGCAGACGGGGCCTCAGTTTAACGTCTCACCTTGAAGTTCGTGTAACTTCACACAACAAAATAATCTCAAACCACAGGGTGGGCAATAGTCCAGAAATATTGAAAATATTACGTGAACATGACATTCGCCACAGTGCCCAAGACAACTAACTTTCTAGTACCTAAGTATGCATGCAGCAAGACCTGGACAACATCCAGGCTTGGGCTGATAAGTGGCAAGTAACATTCGCGCCAGACAAGTGCCAGGCAATGACCATCTCCAACAAGAGAGAATCTAACCACTTCCCCCTGACATTCAACGGCATTACCATTGCCGAATCCCCCACCATCAACATCCTGGGGGTCACCATTGACCAGAAACTTAACTGGACCAGCCATATAAATACAGTGGCTACGAGAGCAGGTCAGAGGCTGGGCATTCTGCGGTGAGTGACTCACCTCCTGACTCCCCAGAGCCTTTCCACCATCTACAAGGCACAAGTCAGGAGAGTGATGGAATACTCTCCACTTTCCTGGATGAGTGCAGCTCCAACAACACTCAAGAAGCTCGACACCATCCAGGACAAAGCAGCCCGCTTGATTGGCACCCCATCCACCACCCTAAACATTCACTCCCTTCACCACTGGTGCACAGTGGCTGCAGTGTGTATCATCCACAGGATGCACTGCAGCAACTCGCCAAGGCTTCTTTGACAGCACCTCCCAAACCCGCGACCTCTACCACCTAGAAGGACAAGAGCAGCAGGCACAAGGGAACAACACCGCCTGCATGTTCCCCTCCAAGTCACACACCATCCGGACTTGGAAATATATCGCCGTTCCTTCATCTTCGCTGGGTGAAAATCCTGGAACTCCCTTCCTAACAGCACTGTGGGAAACCGTCACCACACGAACTGCAGCGAATCAAGAAGGCGGCTCACCACCACCTTCTCAAGGGCAATTAGGGATGGGCAATAAATGCTGGCCTCGCCAGCGACGCCCACATCCCATGAACGAGTAAAAAACATAGAATTACATAGAAATTACAGCACAGAAAGAGGCTATTCGGCTCAACTGGTCTATGTCGGTGTTTATGCTCCATACGAGGCCCCTCCCACCCTACTTCATCTAATCAGCATTTCCTTCTATTCCTTTCTCCCTCATGTAGTTATCTAGCTTCCCCTTAAATGTATTTATGCTATTCGCCTCAGCTACTCCTTGTGGTAACAAGTTCCACATTCTAACCACTCTCTAGGTAAAGAAGTTTCTCCTGAATTCCCTATTGGATTTATTAGTGATTATTTTATACTTATGGCCCCTAGTTTTGGATTCCCCACAAGTTAAACATTTTCTCTACGTCTACCTTATCAAGCCCCATAATAATTTTAAAGACTAGGTCACCCCTCAGCCTTCTATTTTCTAGAGAAAACAGCCCCAGCATGTTTAGTCTTTCCTGATAGTCATAGAGCTAGTTTAAATATCCAGCTTTGTTAGTACTTCCTCCAACTAAATATATATAGATATATAACATTTAAATAAAGCTAAAGGTGGTGGGGCCCAATTTCTATGGTCTTTCCAGTGGAAAACCGTTGTAACTCCAGCGGGAGTCTGGTAGAACAGCTCAAAAATTGGCCAGAACCTGGATATGCTAGGCCTCAACTGATTTCTCATTCAGCTTTGTAAGAGCAGAGCCTCTGCCCATCCATTACCAGGCACCCCTACCCAGCTGATCAGTGCACACTAGTGTTTCCAGCAGCACGGAGCTGGCTGGAGTCGGAGATGTACCTGTAATGCTGCAGGCAGTCCAAGCCCCATGCAAGTCAGCTGCTCTCCCACTGACCCCGCATACTCCAGTACAGTCTGTTTTGGAGGGCACCAGAGTAACTGCCGGGATCATGTCCTGCTGATTTTTGGGCCCAGTGATTATATTGATAGCATTCACCAAACCCATTGCATGAAGGCTATCATACACATATATGCCTTTCCATGTACAATGAATCGCCTTCGTTGAGCAGTACCAATAATAATGAAATTCCCAAAGTTTAACATCACAATATATAGAGGCTAAACAAAGATAGAAATTGAAAGTAGCATCACAAACATTAACTGATGTGCTATAATATGTAGCAAGAAAAGCTAGACAATAGGGCTGATTTTCTTTTCTCCCCCCCAGGTCCCCCCGCCCCCCCACAAGTGCAATTCAGGCAGAACACACCTGAAGTGTGCTCTGCCCAATAGGATCTGAGGATACATCTAATCATCATGGTCCCAAAGTTCTCCTGGCTCATGAACGTTTGGAAGAGGCCTGCACCCAACAGCTGGGCCTATAGCAGCATTAATGGCGTCTGGTTTTGGGAAATGGCAAGGGGCTTCTGGCTGCTGTCCAAAATCAGTCTGAATGATGCTCCTTGTTGGACCTGTAAGGTGAAAAACCAACCTTTGTTGAGGTGGGAGCAAGGTACTGCCAGCCCCTTCTCAAATCTCCAGTCTGAGGGGGTTGGGTGTAACCTGTAGGGTTCACTTGCAGTCGGCACCACTGGGTTTGGACCTCCCCAAGTGGAGACCCAACAAAATGAGATGGGAAGTATGATTGACATGGTTTCCATCTCATTACCATAGCATTTAAGTACAATCACCTGTTCCAGGCAAGAATGCCCCACCTCCCCCTGAGAACCGCCTTGGAAGTACACATGCAGCTTTACCCAGAGGGGTGCAGAGTAGAGGAAAACTGGCCCCATCTTGTCACAGTCAACTTTTACCCTCAACAATTCAAGTCTTTCAAAAGCCCAACATTTGAATGCTGCTCCCATACCTTGGGAGTTCTTCTCGCACCTTTCTCATGCTCTGTATGTAGAAAACCAGTTGACACAGCAGAGATTGGGAACATCAATACTGGGAATCACTTGTTCAAAACTGTGTTCTAGCTTTGCATGCTGTAACGTCATAAAACACTGCCACATTGCCCCTGCAATAGTGAATTTGTGATTAATACTTGATTAACCAGAATACTTGTTATATAATGCACGCTGATTAAAATATGTGTGTTTCTTGCTCAAATAGTGATAAGTTGTTACAGTAATATATATTACCTTCAATAATATCCAGGTATCAGATGCCATTATTAAAGGTACATCACAAACAGTCTCATGGAGCCCGAGAAGTCGTAGTTCAACCCCAACTGGAAGGAGGATGCCTCTTGAAAGGAGACAGACCCCTGTGGACCCTGAGCTAAAGGTGCTACATAGATATATATTTTGAATCTCTTTCTGTTCTCATTAATGTAGCTATCCAGTGGATAATTCTTATTAGATGATGAATTCAAGTCAATACATTATTTGAACTGCTACTGTAACAATTCTACTGCTACATGCTGTTAGACTTGTGATGAACATTATCAAATGTTTGCCAGCCATCTAGCTGGAAGGCATGTCTCCTGACACATTGGGCCTGATTTTAGCAGGCCTGCGGGTTTCCGGCGGGTTGGGTTTCGGGACCGTGGTCAACACGCTCGGAGAAATTAGTGGGTTGCCCGCGCGATCGTAGCAGGCAACACACTAATAGGAATCAATTACCTGATCCTCCGGGGTCCGCGGCGCTGGCCTGCGCGTCGGGCGGGCTGCGCATGCGCAGTACGATCTGTCAGCTGGAGGCTCTCTAGTTAAAGGGGCAGTCCTCCACTGACAGATGCTGCAACCAATGGAACAAATTGCAGCATGGAGCAGCCCAGGGGGAAGGCTGCTCCCAGTTTAATGATGCCTCATCCCAGGTATCATCAGATGGGGTGAGGAGGAGGGGGAGGACAGAGATCTTCCACCCGGCGGGCGGGAGGAAGTGGCCTGCCTCTGCCACCAAGAAGGCCTGGCTCGAGGTGGCAGAGGGGGTCACCTGCACCACCAACATATTGCCCACCTGCATACAGTGCAGGAGGCGCTCCAATGACCGCAGTAGGTCAGCCACAGTGAGAACACGTAGTCTTTCTCCTACACTCCGTCTGCCACAACACTGCCCCCACCCCACATCTCCTTCGGCACCACCAACACTACTCTGTCACATCACCCCTCATACCCACTCAAACCCCATCCTCATCTTACCTGCACCTACTCACCTCGCGAGTACTCACCCCGCCACTAACACGCAACCCAATCCTCATCTAATCTCATGGCTCTATCCCATACTCACCCTCTCGTGCATCTCCCTCATGGCCAGCCTCACTCAACCTGCCACCACCTGTGCTGCAGCCACAGGGCATGCATCACATATGTGCAGTAGGCAGCATAAGGCAAACGTGTCGTGAGCATGAAGGGGATGCACAAGGGTGTTTGAGGGTTTGTCATGGGTGTTACCTATATTGAATTTCAGAACAACTCACATCACACATTATATTGGCACCACCACTGCCATGTCTCCGCGAATCCTGTCTGTTTTGTGCAATAATGCCCGCTCCTGGGTATCCCTATGAGGACCCACCACTGATGCCACCCATTGTGCCACTGCAGAGTAGATACAGGTGTATTTGCAGGGCTCTTCCGCGCAGATGACTGAGAGACATCGGCGGTGTACCCGGCTGCACCCTGGAAGGATGCGGAGGAGAAGTTGTGGAGGGCTGTGGTGACTTTGGCAGCGACAGGTAAGCAGATGGTGCTGGGGCCAGCCAGGAGCAGCTCGTCATGAAAGAGGCTGCAGATGTCCACGACTACATGTCGAGTGAATCTGCGCCTCCGTGTGCACTACTGCTCGGAGAGGTCCGGGGAGCTGCGCCTCGGTCTGTGGACCCTGTGGCGAGTGTAGTGCCCTCTGCGACGCGTCTCTCTTGCGGTAGCCCTCCCTCCTGCTGTACAGGTGGATGTGTCACAGCACTCTGTTGTGGAGCTCCACGTGTCAGAGGTGGACGGCGTGGATGGCGAGGCTGGTGATGCTGTTCGCCCTCCGAGGGGGTCATGACTGCAGCTACGACGGCCCCCATCCGCAATATGGACATCTGAGGGGGTCCGCAAGGTAGACACATGTCTCCGGACCCCGGGGTGAGTGTGCAGGTTGGTGACTTTGACCGTCAGGAGGTGGGTGGTGGAGGCCACACTTTGTCCCAAGTGACAGAGCGGCCTCCTGCAATGGGTGAGGGTCTCCCCCCCCCCTGTCAAATGGACCTTTGCAGCTGCCACAGGCTGACGGCTGCAACACGTCCAGTTCAACTAGGACTGTTTCCCCCAGTGTGTGAAACAGTCCCATGTTTCTCCAAAATCACACACAGTCCCTTAATCAGGTCAGTTAATGACCTGAACAAGCAAAATAAATGCACTCAAGTGGCATCCCGCTGGCTTTAATTGCCTGCGGGATTCCCACCAGCGGGGGCTGCGCTCGCACCCCCGCACGTCATCGGGGAACCCGGAAGTGGTCGGGATCGTGGCGCGATCCGGTCACGTGCCTGGATATCGGGATTTTCGGGGCCCCCCCGCTGGAAACCCACAGGAAACCCGACGGTAAAATCGAGCCCATTCACACTGAAGTCTGAGAGAGATCCAGGGCAGTTGTGCACTGTCCCAGATGAAGAATGGATGTGGCTGACTTTTTTTAGTGACAAAACAATAAACCTTGAAAATAATTAGGTTGTTTATATATAAAAATAAAAATTAACTTATAAAATCTATTCAGCAATTCTTCTAATTTGGCTATATCCTTCATAGAATCATAGAAAGTTATGGCACAGAAGAAGGCCATTCAGCCCATTGTGTCCGTGCTGGCCGAAACAAACCTATCCAGCTTAATCCAACTTTCGAGCACTTGGTCCGTAACCCTGTAGGTTACAGCACTTCAAGTGCACATCCAAGTACCTTTTAAATGAGTTGAGGTTTTCTGCCTCTACCACCTTTTTAGGCAGTGAGTTTCAGACCCCCACCACCCTCTGGGTGAAAAAATTTCTCCTCAGCTCCCCTCTAATCCTTCTACCAATTACTTTAAATCTATGCCCCTTGATCACTGACCCCTCTGCTAAAGGAAATATGTCCTTTCCATCCACTCAATCTAGTCCCATGATAATTTTATATACCTCAATTAAATCTCCCCTCAGCCTCCTTTGTTCCAAAGAAAACAACCCCAGCCTATCCAATTTTTTCTCATAACTAAAATTCTCCAGCCCTGGCAACGTCCTCGTAAATCTCCTCTGTACCCTCTCGAGTGCAATCACATCTTTCCTGTAATATGGTGACCAGAACTGTACACTGTATTCAAATTGTGGCCTAACCAATGTTTTATACAGTTCTAGCATAACCTCTCCGCTCTTATATTCTGTATTTGTGCCTTGGTTAATAAAGAAAAGTATCCCGTATGCCTTTTTAACACCTTATCTACCTATCCTGCTACCTTTAGGGATTTGTGGACATGCACTCCAAGGTTCCTTTGTTCCTCTACATCTCTCAGTATCCTCCCATTTATTGTGTGCTCCCTTCCCTTGTTTGCGCTTCCCAAATGCATTACCTCGTGCTTCTCTGAATTGAATTCCATTTGCCACTTTTCTGCCCTCCTGACCAGTCCATTTATATCTTCCTGCAATCTACAGCTTTCCTCCTCATTATCAACCTCACAGCCAATTTTTGTATCATCTGCAAATTTCTTGATCACATTCAAGTCCAGATCATTAATATATACCACAAAAAACAAGGTATCTAGTACTGAGCCTTGCGGAACCCCATTGGAAACAGCCTTCCAGTAGCAAAAACACCCATCAACCATTACCCTTTGCTTCCTGCCACTGAGCCAATTTTGGATCCAACTAGCCACTTTCCCTTGGATCCCATGGGCTTTTACTTTTTTGACCAGTCTGCCATGTGGGACCCTGTCAAAAGCCTTGTTAAAATCCATGTACACTACATTAAACGCATTACCCTCATTGACCCTCCTTGTTACCTCCTCAAAAAATTCAATCAAGTTAGTCAGACACGACCTTCTCTTAACAAATCCATGATGACTGTCCTTGATTAACCCGTGCCTCTCTAAATGACAATTTATACTGTCCCTCAGAATTGATTCCAATAATTTGCCCACCACCAAGGTTAGATTGACTGGCCTACAATTACATGGTCTATCTCTTTCTTCCTTTTTAAACAACGGTATAATGTTAGCAGTCCTCCAATCTCCCAGCACCATGCCTGTAGCCAGGGAGGATCAGAAAATGATGGTCAGAGCCTCCACTATTTCCTCCCTTGCTTCTTTTAACAGCCTGGGATACATTTCATCTGGACCTGGCGATTTATCTACTTTCAAAGATGCTAAACCCCTTAATACTTCCCCTCTCACTATGTTTATCCCATCCAATATTTCACACTCCTCCTACTTAACTATAATCTCTGCATTGTCCCCCTCTTTTGTTAAGACAGATGCAAAGTATTCATTAAGAACCATACCCACGTCTTCTGCCTCCACACACATGTTACCTTTTTAGTCTCTAATAGGCCTTACTCTTTCCTTAGTTATTCTCTTGCTCTTAATGTATTTATAAAACATTTTTGGGTTTTCCTTAATTTTACTTGCCAATATTTTTTCATGCCCTCTCTTTGCTTTCCTAATTTCCTTTTTAATTTCACCCCTGCACTTTCTATACTCCTCTAGGCTTTCTGCAGTATTGAGCTCTCGGTGTCTCACATAAGCTTCCCTTTTTTACCTTATATTACCCTGTATGCTCCTTGTCATCAGGGGCTCTAGATTTGGCAGTCCCACTCTTTATCTTTGTGACATGTTTACTCTGAACCCCTTGAATCTCCCTCTTGAATGCCTCCCACTGCTCTGACACTGATTTACCTTCAAGTAGCTGTTTCCAGTTCACCTTTGCTAAATCACTTCTCAGCTTAGTAAAATTGGCCTTTCCCCAATTTAGAACTTTTACTCCTGTTGTTTCTTTGTTCTTTTTCATAACTATGCTAAATCTAACTGAATTATGATCACTACCACCAAAATGCTCTCCCACTGATACTTCTTCCACCTGCCCAGCTTCATTCCCTAAAAACTAAATCCAGAACTGCCCCCACTCTTGTTGGGCTTGCTATGACTGGCTAAAAAAGTTCTCCTGAATGCAATTTAAGAATTCTGCACCCTCGAAACATTTTGCACTGATTGTATACCAGTTAATATTAGGGTAGTTGAAATCCCCTACTATTACTGCCCTATTGTTTTTGCACTTCTCAGAAATTTGCCTACATATTTGCTCTTTTATCACCCTCTAACTGTTTGGGGGTCTAATGTACACTCCCAGCAGTGTGACTGCCCCTTTTTTGTTCTTTAGCTCAACCCATATAGCCTTATTTGATGATCCTTCTAATATATCACCCCTCCTTATAGCCTTAATTGTTCCTTTAACCAATATTGCCACCCCCCTCCTTTTTTATCCCCTCTCTATCTCGTCTGAAAACCCTGTAACCAGGAATGTTGAGCTGTCAATCCTGCCCCTGTTTAAAACATGTTTCACTAATAGCTAAGATATTGTACTTCCACGTGTCTATCTGTGCCTTTAGCTCATCTGCCTTATTCCCTAAACACCTTGCATTGAGGTATATACCTTAAGCACTGCCAAACTCCTTTGTTGTCTAGTTTCTAACCTTTCTTTCCTCTGCCTTCCAAACTCATTTACTAATTTTGTGCCTTCCATTTCCAGCTCTGCTTCTCTCCCTTCTGAATCTACACTCAGGTTCCCACCGCCCTGCCAAGCTAGTTTAACCCCCCCCCGACCCCCACAGCACTAACGAACCTCCCCGTGAGGACATTGGTCCCGGCTACATTCAGGTGTAACCCGTCGTAGAAGGTATGGCATCAGAATGTCAAATATATCTATGCTTGACCTTAAACATGGCTTTAAACAACCTTGGACTGATGCTGGGGAAAATGAACTCAATGGGCGTCATTTTAGCACCCGCTATCGGGTGCGTTCCAGGCGGGGGTCTCCGAAAATCAGAGAATCCCGGCGCAGGACCGGAGCCCGCCCTGAACCCGTGCACTTCCGGGTTCCCCGCTGACGCGCCGGCGTGCGCGCGCAGCCCCCACTGGTGGGAATCCCGCAGGCAATTAAAGCCAGCGGGATGCCACTTGAAAATATTTATTTAGGTATTTCAGGTCATTAACTGACCTGATTAAGGGATTATGTGAGGAGGGGTGGGATTTTAGAGCAAACTGGGACTGTTTCCCATACTGGGGGAAACACTCCCAGTTCAAATGGACGTGTTGCAGCTGTCAGCCTGTGGCAGCTGCAAAGGTGCATTTGACAGATGCGGGGGGAGACCCTCACCCATTGCAGGAGGCCACTCTGTCACTTGGGACAAAGTTTGGCCTCCACCACCCTCCCCCTGACAGTCAAAGTCACCAACCTGCACACTTACCCCGGGGTCCAGCGACATGTACCTACCTTGCAGACCCCCTCAGATGTACATCTTCCGGATGGGGGCCGCCATAGCTGCAGTCATGACCTCCTCGGAGGGCGAACAGCATCACCAGCCTCACCAGCCTCGCCATCCACGCCGTCCACCTCTGACACGTGGAGCTCCACAACAGAGTGCTGTGACACATCCACCTGTACAACAGGAGGGAGGGCTACCGCAGAGAGAGATGCATCGCAGAGGGCACTACCCTCGCCACAGGGTCTCAGCTTCCTGGACCTCTCTGAGCAGCAGTGCACACGGAGGCTCAGATTCACTCGACATGTAGTCGTGGACATCTGCAGCCTCTTTCATGCCGAACTGATCCTGGCTGGCCCGAGCACCATCTTCTTACCTGTCGCTGTCAAAGGCACCACTGCCCTCAACAACTTCTCCTCCGCATCCTTCCAAGGTGCAACCGGGGACATCGCCGATGTCTCTCAGTCATCTGTGCAAAAGAGCCCTGCAAATACACCTACACCCACTCTGCAGTGACACAATGGGTGGCATCAGTTGTGGGTCCTCATAGTGATCCTCAGGAGAGGGCATTATTGCACAAACCAGACAGGATTCGCGAAGACATGGCAGTAGTGGTGCCAATATAATATGTAATGTGAGTTGGTCAGAAATTCAATATAAGTAACACCCATGACAAACCCTCAAACACCCTTGTGCATCCCCTTCATGCTCACGACACGTTTGCCTTACGCTGCCTACTGCACATATGTGATGCATGCCCTGTGGCTGCAGCACAGGTAGTGGCAGGTTGAGTGAGGCTGGCCATGAAAGAGATGCATGAGAGGGTGAGTATGAGATAGAGCCATGAGATTGTATGAGGATTGGGTTGAGTTGTAGTGGCGGGGTAAGTACTGGCGAGGTGAGTAGGTGCAGGTAAGATGAGGATGGGGTTTGAGTGGGTATGAGGGGTGATGTGACAGAGTAGTGTTTGCAGTGCCGAAGGAGATGTGAGGTGGGGGCAGTGATGTGGCAGACGGAGTGTAGGGGAAAGACTACGTGTACTCACTGTGGCTGACCTACTGAGGTCATTGGACCGCCTCCTGCACTGTGTGCAGGTGGGCGATATGTTGGTGGTGCAGGTGACCCCCTCTGCCACCTCGAGCCAGGCCTTCCTGGTGGCGGAGGCGGGCCGCTTCCTCCCGCCCGCCGTGTGGAAGATCTCTGTCCTCCCCCTCCTCCTCACACCATGTATTGATACCTGGGGTGAGGCATCATTAAACTGGGAGCAACCTTCCCCCTGGGCTGCTCCATGCAGTCATCTTTGCTATTGGTTGCAGCATCTGTCAGTGGAGGACTGCCCCTTTAAATAGAGCGCCTCCAGCTGACAGATCTTACTGCGCATGCGCAGCCCGCCCGATGCCCAGATCAGCAGCGGGGAACCCGGAGGAGCAGGTAAGTGAATCCAATTAGTGGTTTGCCTGCTACGATCGCGCGGGAAACCCATTAATTTCACCGGGCGCGTTACCCACGCGCCCGCTAGCCCATCCGCCGAGAACCCGCAGCCCTGCTAAAATCGGGCCCCTAATCACCATAAAATTGTCACACCTCTCTTATGTCCCTGTGATGTTAAAAGACGAATAATTTACAGATGGCATTCCATCTACATACTCACTCGCACCTACAAGCCTCCCAAAGTCTTGTTACAGGATCTGTCCATATCAAAGGGATAATCAAACTTCTAGTGAGATCAGTTCCAATTGAAAAGTTACTGAACACAATTAAATTAATATAAAGAGAAATCAATAGCAGTCTGATTTGATTAACCCTTCGGTAACAATTCCCATCACCAAGCAAATATTTTCATCCACTAACCTGTCTGCTTTCTGGGGGGAACTATTCCTTCTGTGATCCCCTTGTTCACTTTTCCAGCAACCCACTTCTGGCTGCCCTTCTCCTGATACTTTCCAATGCAACCAAAGCAAATGCAGTACCTGTCCATTTACCTCTTTTACCTAAACATCCAAGGCCCAAAATATTCCTCCGTCAGAGCCAGTGATTTATATGTGCCTCCTCCAATTTAATATACTGTACCAGCTGATCTGTACTGGAAAACCAAACACAGATTGGGTGACTGATTCACTAAATATCTCTTTTATCTGTGGGTGTGATGCTAGCCTCTCTGACTTATCACTACAATTCCCTATCCCATTCCCACTCTGATCTTTCTCTGTGGCCTCCTACACTAGTCCAACAAAGTCCAAGTGGTACAGTCCTATGCTCTGAACATTGGCTTTAAACAAAAATATTCCTCTGATTCATCTGAAATGGACATTAAAAAGTATTATACTTAAATATAATTATTTGTTATGTTATTTTTGAAAAGGAACAGTTAAAGAACTGACATAGGCTGCAGTTTCCTTAAAAACACTTGTATGTCTTGCAGGTTCCAGAAAAAGTTGTGAAAAAGCCTGAAACACAGAAAACAGAGATGCGAGAAATCCAGGGCAGGTCTCCTGTCCGTTTAAGAAGCAGAAGTGGAACTCCAACCGGACGGAAAACACCCTTCCAGGATAAATCAACACCTGATCCCGAGTTGGTAAGTACTATCAGAAGGAAATGGGGGTTTAATCAATGGAAAGGAAAATCAGGCAAGTACTGGTCGGGCAATCGCTCCGACAATTTACTGTCCATTGTGTTTTATAAAGAAGTGAATATGGTGTGGCGTTGGTGATAGTAAGCGAGGCCAGTGGTGTTTGGGAAGGAGAGTCAGTTTTGTGATGAATTGGGAAGTGGTGTGGGAGTAGTTTAGGGGACTGTGGAAGTGAGGCATATGGGGGGGGGGGGCAGTGAATAGTTGAGGGAGAAAAATATTGGGGATTAAGGGTAGTTGGGTAGAAGGGGTAGGCGGAGTAGTGAGTAGTTGAGAGGATAGGGAGTACTGTGGTTAGTGAGTATTTGGGGTTTGGGGTAATGAGTAATCGGGGTAAGTAGCATGTTGTAGGAATTCAGTTGGGGCAAAGTGATTAATGGTGGAGGGAGTAGGTTGTAAATGGGGGAAGGATAGTGGGTATGGTCACAATGAATAGTTGAAGGGGTGGATATTGAGTACTGAGGGAGAAGACAGCTGAGGGGAGATTTGTGTGGCAGCTAGTGCAAATTAAGGGGGTAATGGATATTTGGGGGTCAGTGGGTAGTTGGGGAAATAAATAGTTTTCAGGTGGGCAGTGGGTATTTAGGATACTGTAGGATGGTAATGAACATTGGGGAATGAGGGAGTTGGTGGAGGCAAATATAATATGGGATACAGGATAACAATTTGAAATAAATATATATTTGGAGAAGTAGACTTATATGGATGATTGGACATGAGAAAGTGGAGAGATAGTTGGGCTGAGGCACACAGAAGAAGAAGAAAATGCAGAAAAAGAAGAACCAAAGCAGAAGGAGTAACCACAGGGAAGTGGAGAGAGGGAGCTGAAATGAACAGAGGGAGCTATGGAGGGAAAGGAGCATGGCCAAAGCGAATACAGAGCCACGATAGATGGAGAGATGGAGGGCCGAAGTGGGTGAAAATATAAACATAAATGGAAGCAATTGAACAGATTAAAAATAAATGAGCCATGGAGGAGCGGAGAGCAAACAGGCCAAAGCAGAGAGAGACAGCCATGTAGAGTGATCTTAAGCGGAGAGCAGATTTAAGTTTACAGTGAGATTGGTTGAATTATAAAATAACATAAAGGGTAAAGAAATTATGAAGCAAGATAGTTATAAAAGTTTAAAGAAAAGAAAGAACTTGAGTTTATTTGGCACCTTCCATGATCTTAGGATGTCCCAAAGCCCTTCCAATCAATGAAATAATTTTGCAGTGTTCACTGTTCTAACATAGGGAAATGTGGCAGCCAATTTGTCTCACAGCAAGGTCCCACCAATAGCAATGAGATAAATGACTAGATAAACTGTTTTAGTGATATTGAAGACTAAGTGTTGACCAGCGCACTTGATCTTATTTGAGTAGTGCCATGGGATTTTTTATGAGAGGGCAGATGGGGTCTCGGTTTAATGTCTCATCTGCAACACAGCGTCTCTGACAGTGTGGTGCTCCATCATTACGGCACTGAAATGTGAGTTTAGATTATGTGCTTAAGCCTCTGGAGTGGTGATTGAATGCACAACCTTCTGAGGTGAGAGTGCTATCACTGAATCAAGGCTAATGTAAGGAGTCTTACAACACCAGGTTATAGTCCAACAGTTTTATTTGAAATCACAAGCTTTCGGAGGCTTCCTCCTTCGTCACTCACCTGACGAAGGAGGAAGCCTCCGAAAGCTTGTGATTTCAAATAAAACTGTTGGACGATAACCTGGTGTTGTAAGACTCCTTACATTTGTCCACCCCAGTCCATCACCGGCATCTCCACATCATGAATCAAGGCTGACACTAACATTAAGAAATTTAAATTGAGTTAGTCTCAAATGAATAATGCTAAGGAGCATAGCGCCGCACAGTGCCATCTACTTTGGAGATGCAAATAAATACTTGGGAGTAATGAAAAATAAGTATATTGTGCCCAGGGGTGATGGAAATAGCATGAAGTGACATTTAGTTAAGCGCACACAGTGTGCATTGTATGCAAAGCTTATGGGGGATTTCCTTGGCCATTCTGGCAGACACCCACTGTAATTTCAGTGGAAGTCCAGGCTTGGAAATAGGCTGGGGCCCTGTATATCCAGATCCCAACCAAAGCTGGCATTTCCTGCTCGGCTTTGTAGAGGGCAGAGCCTCCGACTACCCTACACAAGGCCACTCACATGGAAGGAGCTGGCCCAGGGGTGGGGACTCCTTAAGCTGGGAGCTTACTCTTTCCTGGCCCATATAGAACATGGTATGTTTGGAAGCTAGGACACCCAATGAGATGAAGTGAACTGATCTTCAGAAGGACACAAGTGGGCCCCATCAAGGGGTCCAGGTCAAGGGAGTGACCAGGACCTCCAAAGATGAGCGTAGCTTTTTTTTTAAAGAAAATTTTTGTTTTGCTTGCTTGGCAGTGAAAAGGTATCTCTGGGGCATGATGTGCAGGCTCCTCCCATAGGATAGCAGGTGGATGCTGAAGTTTCTGGAAGCTTGGGTTTGGCAGGAGCCCAAGATGTGCCTGGGGTAGAGCCAGTGTCTGTCATTCCTGTGCAAATGAGGTGCCCTCCCACTGCCCACTCGGCATAATTGTCAGGATCGCGGTGCCCAGAATTTCTGGCCCATAATCTCCCAAAGCATCGCGCAGGGGGAGTCAAGACCAAGTGTTGTATTCAGGTGTTGTGAGATTAGAGGACAAAGCATAAATGGACCAGGGCACACAAATGTAATTCAGTCCCCCATTTTAAAGTCATATATTCTGTCCTTATTTTCATATAATACTTTGAGTTTATCTTATTATTTATAGTTAACTGATAAAACTTACAGAGCAGAGTTGGTTATAGTATAGGAGTTTCTCTGGAGCAGGCTGAGGAGCTGGGAGGTGCAAAAGTGAGGCGCTAGACTGCCACTATTGGCAGGAAGGTGTAATTACAGTGTGACCAGTTTACTTCGGCAGTTGCCGTTATAAATTTGGACATAGGAATTTACAATGGAAAATGTTGACATGGACGTGCACGCAGAAATAAGATTTTTAACATATTACTAGTCTCCTACAGCATTGGACATGGTAGCAGAAGTTAAACTTGAATTATCCGGCGGGAACATTGACTTCAGTGCAGAGTAAAATTGGACAGGGTGTAAAACGGGTGTCAGACCAGAACCCACGTCATTCCTGCCATGAAGTTTAGGTTAAAATCGGGGCTTGTAAGTCTTTCTCTTACTTGTCTCTGACATCTAGTTACTGTTTCTCTCTCCTCTTTTGCTTCTGAATTTTTTTCTTCTCCTGCTTCTCTCCTCTTAACTCTTCTTTTTGCTTTTGGTTTTATTCATTCATGGGATGTGGGCATCGCTGGCAAGACCAGCATTTATTGCCCATCCCGAATTGCCCTTGAGAAGGTGGTGGTGAGCTGCCTTCTTGAACTGCTGCAGTCCGTGTGGTGAAGGTTCTCCCACAGTGCTGTTAGGTAGGGAGTTCCAGGATTTTGACCCAGTGACGATGAAGGAACAGCGATATATTTCCAAGTCGGGATGGTTTGTGACTTGGAGGGGAACGTGCAGGTGGTGTTGTTCCCATGTGTCTGCTGCCCTTGTCCTCCTCAGTGGTAGAGTCACGGGTTTGGGAGGTACTGTCGAAGAAGCCTTGGCTAGTTGCTGCAGTGCATCCTGTGGATGGTACACACTGCAGCCACGGTGCACTGGTGGTGAAGAGAGTGAATGTTCCGGGTGGTGGATGGGGTGCCAATCAAGTGGGCTTTGTCCTGGATGGTGTCGAGTTCTTGAGTGTTGTTGGAGCTGCACTCATCCAGGCAAGTGGAGAGTAATCCATCACACTCCTGACTTGTGCCTTTTAGATGGTGGAAAGGCTTTGGGGAGTCACTCACAGCAGAATACCCAACCTCTGACCTGCTCTTGTAGTCACGGTATTTATGTGGCTGGTCCAGTTATGTTTCTGGTCAATGGTGACCTCCAGGATGTTGATGGTGGGGGATTCGGCAATGGTAATGCTGTTGAATGTCAAGGGGAGGTGGTTAGACTCTCTTTTGTTGAAGTGGTCATTGCCTGGCACTTGTCTGGCACGAATGTTACTTGCCACTTATCAGCCCAAGCTTGGATGTTGTCCAAGTCTTGCTGCATGCGGGCACAGACTGCTTCATTGTCTGAGGTGTTGCGAATGGAACTGAACACTGTGCAATCATCAGCGAACATCCCCATTTCTGATCTTATGATGGAGGAAAGGTCATTGATGAAGCAGCTGAAGATGGTTGGGCCAAGGACACTACCCTGAGGAACTCCTGCAGCAATGTTCTGGGGCTGAGATGATTGGCCTCCAACAACCACTACCATCTTCCTTTGTGCTAGGTATGACTCCAGCCACTGGAGAGTTTTCCCCCTGATTCCCATTAATTTTAATTTTACTAGGGCTCCTCGGTGCCACACTCGGTCAAATGCTGCGTTGATGTCAAGGGCAGTCACTCTCACCTCACCTCTGGAATTCAGCTCTTTTGTCCATGTTTGAACCAAGGCTGTAATGAGGTCTGGAGCCGAGTGGTCCTGGCGGAACCCAAACTGAGCATAGGTGAGCAGGTTATTGGTGAGTAAGTGCTGCTTGATAGCACTGTCGACGACACCTTCCATCACTTTGCTGATGATTGAGAGTAGACTGATGGGGCGGTAGCTGGCTGGATTGGATTTGTCCTGCTTTTTGTGGACAGGATATACCTGGGCAATTTTCTACATTGTCGAGTAGATGCCAGTGTTGTAGCTGTACTGGAACAGCTTGGCTAGAGGCGTGGCTAGCTCTGGAGTACAAGTCTTCAGCACGACAGCCGTGATGTTGTCGGGGCCCATAGCCTTTGCTGTATCCAGTGCACTCAGCCGTTTCTTGATATCACGTGGAGTGAATCGAATTGGCTGAGGACTGGCTTCTGTGATGGTGGGGATATTGGGAGGAGGCCGAGATGGATCATCCACGTGGCACTTCTGGCTGAAGATGGTTGAAAACGCTTCAGCTTTGTCTCCGTCTCCATCTTTTTTGTTTCTTCTTTCCTTTCGGGTGGAAGGTGGAGGGTGGTATGGCATGATGTGACAGGGAAAAGAACCACAAATGGTTCAAGTGGTTGAGGCTTGCAGGGAAAATTTAGCCCTTAGCGGCTCTATTCTCATCTCCTTCCCCAAACACACATGCTTCCACCACCCTCTCACTACTGTCATGTCCCCTATACTTTCCCCATCCTACTACTCCTTCCCCTGCCCCTTCTTACCACACCCTCACTCCCATTTCTACCCCACCTCTTCCCATTTAAATTATCTGTTCAACCCCTTTATCCTCCCCTCTTCTTTGCTAAACTGTAACTCATCTCCCTTTAGCCTCCATCCACTCCTACTCGTTCCCCCAAAGTCAGATGGGAAGAGGCCAGAAACTCTCTCAC
Organism: Heptranchias perlo; assembly: GCF_035084215.1. Taxonomy (NCBI): domain Eukaryota; kingdom Metazoa; phylum Chordata; class Chondrichthyes; order Hexanchiformes; family Hexanchidae; genus Heptranchias; species Heptranchias perlo. Next base: position 65,767,661 of record NC_090332.1, read on the forward strand.
CTTCAGCCAATTTCCTTCTACCCTCCCCTTCCTACCCTACCTTCCCACCTGTTTCCACCAGAGACTTTGGGCCTGATATTACCATGATGGCGGGGGGTTGATTGGGCGCCTGGTTAAGGCGCCCGGTGAATTCAGACTGCTTCGCGCGCAATCGCAGGCTGATTGGATCCACTTACCTGTTGTTCTGGGTTCCCGGCTGCTAAGCTGCGCGGTGGGTGGACTGCGAATGCGCAGTAAGGTCTGTCAGCTGGAGGAGGTCTATTTAAAGGGGCAGTCCTCCACTGACTGATGGTGCAAGAAATAGGAAAAATTACAGCATGGAGCAGCCCAGGGGGAAGGCTGCTCCCAGGTTTAATGATGCCTCACTCCAGCTCTTATTGGATGGGGTGAGGAGGAGGGGGAGGACAGAGATCTTCCCCCCGGCGGGCGGGAGGAAGTGGCCTGCCTCTGCCACCAAGAAGGCCTGGCTCGAGGTGGCAGAGGAAGTTACCTGCATCACCAACATATTGCGCACCTCCATACAGTGCAAGAGGCGTTGCAATGACCTAAGTGGGTCAGCCAAAGTGAGTACACTTAATCATTCCCCTACACTCCATCTGCCACATCACCGCCCCCACCCCACATCTCCTTCTGCACATCACTCCTCACACCCACTCAAACCTCATCCTCATCCTCATCTTACCTGCACCTACTCACCTCACCAGTACTCATCCCGTCACTACCAATCAACCCAATCCTCCATACAATCTCATGGCTCTATCTCATACTCACCCTCTCATGCATCTCTTTCACGGTCAGCCTCACTCAACCTGCCACTACCTGTGCTGCAGCCACAGGGCACGCATCACATATGTGCAGTAGGAAGCGTAAGGCAAACGTGTTGTGAGCACGAAGGGGATGCACAAGGGTGTTTGAGGGTTTGTCATGTTTTTTACTTATATTTAATTTCTGATCAACTCACATTACATATTATATTGTCACCACTACTGCCACGTCTTTGCGAATCTTGTCTGGTTTGTGCAATAATGCCCTTTCCTGAGGATCACAATGAAGACCCACAACTGATGCCACCCATTGTGTCACTGCAGAGTGGGTGTAGGTGTATTTGCAGGGCTCTTTTGTGCAGACGACTGAGAGACGTCGGCGATGTCCCCGGTGGTACCCTGGAAGGATGCGGAGGAGAAGTTGTTGAGGGCAGTGGTGACTTTGACAGCGACAGGTAAGAAGATGGTGCTCGGGCCAGCCAGGAGCAGCGCAGCATGAAGGAGCTGCAGATGTCCACGACTACATGTTGAGTGACTCTGAGCCTCGGTGTGCACTGCTGCTCAGAGAGGTCCAGGAAGCTGAGCCTCGGTCTGTGGACCCTGTGGCGAGGGTAGTGCCCACTGCGACGCATCTCTCTTTGCGGTTCCCCTCCCTCCTGCCATGCAGGTGGATGTGTCACAGCACTCTGTTGTGGAGCTCCACGTGTCAGAGGTGGGCAGTGTGGCCGGTGAGGCTGGTGATGCTGTTCGCCCTCCGAGGAGGTCATGACTGCAGCTATGGCGGTCCCCATCCGGAAGATGTACATCTGAGGGGGTCCGCAAGGTGTCTGGACACCGGGGTAAGAGTGCAAGTTGGTGAATTTTATTGTTAGGAGGAGGGTGGTGGAGGCCAAACTTTGTCCAAAGTGACAGAGTGGCCTCCTGCAATGAGTGAGGGTCTCCCCACCCCCCCCCCCCCCCACCTGTCAAATGGACCTTTGCAGCTGCCACAGGCTGATGGCTGCAACACATCCATTTGAACTGGGAGTGTTTCCCCCATTACGGGAAACAGTCCCAGTCAATAGCAAAATCCTATCCCTGCTAAAATAACAGATCAATCAGGTCTGTAAACAACCTGAAGTACCTGTTCAATTACTTTAAGTGGCACCCCGCCGACTTTAATTGCCGGCGGGAGTCCCACATGCAGGGGCTGCGTGCGCATGTCAGCGCGTCAGTGGGGAACCCGGAAATGGGGCGGGTTGGAGCCGGGCTACCGACCCGCCCCGGGAATCCCTGATATTCGTAGCCCCCCCGCTACCAACGCATCCGATCGCGGGTGCTAAAATCGAGCCCTTTATTTGCTTTCAAAATTCAACTAGTGTTTTAAAAAATAAATCAGATTAGAATGAGGAAAGAAACTTCCTGTCAGTTTTTCTATTTGCGTCTTTCTCTCTGTCTCACGGGTGTACGCCATTTGCATTGATCTTTTCTTTCAACAGAACACAGATTAGGTAATTAGCCGGCTTTAAATTCAACTTGGTTTTTTTTGAAAATTTATGTAACATTACATGAAGGAAGAATGACTCTTTCTCCCCTCCTCCCTCTCTCTCAACCCTCTCTCTAACCTAGTCTCTCTCTCTCTCTTTCATTTTCTAAGGTTTATGGAATACAAAACAAAGGCTACAATAGGCGTGTCATCAGAGCATTCTCATTTTTTCTGCCTCTCACACATTTGCCTCTGTTTAAAAGAATACTCAATATGTATTTTACCTCTCTAAAGCTTTTGAAATTTGTTCTTTAGCTTTTCTTCAAATAATTTTGAAAAACATTTGAGCAGAAACTGTTAGAAGAAGGGAAATAAAAAAAATATGCCCCAGTGTAGCTGACTGGTACTGAGGCAGCCTGGTACGCTGCAAATGCTCAGACTGCACTATCTAAATTTAGCTCATAACATCACATCTCGGGAAAAATTTCAACTCCAAGTCCCCTGGCTTTTGGGAAAGGCTGAGGCCTTCAGGTAGAAACTTTAATGCTGGCATTCAAAGACACAAAAGGCAATTCGGTGGATAAATGTAATCACGTTATTATGAAATGTCATTTTTTTTATTGTTTTGGTTAATCCCTTATTTTGGACATTAGAAATTTCAGTTATTAAGTTAAAATGGCTCCTGAAAAAATAATTCAGAAGCATTTTGAGTGGCCAGATTATGAATCAGTTACAAGTTTACATAGATATTTTCTATTATAAATGTGGACATTGGAATTTATAATGAAAATGTGACACAAAAATGTGCAACAGAAAGTCAAGTAGCACCAATAGGATGTGCATACAGATATAAGATTTTTAATATGTTATACATATAGGCCTAGAAATGGAATAGCATGGGAAAACATGCACTATGCGACCCAATTTCTAGGCCATTGTTCATGGAGTCAGAAGAAGGGGCTTGCAGGGTGACCCTTCAGCAGTTTGGGGACATAATTGCAGTGACAACAGCAGAAGCTTGCCGACCTGGCGGGTGACAGGGCTCCTCCCTTCTCCCAGAAATATGTTGATCCTGGCCCCCTGTCGCTGGGGGCCATTTTATGATTTTTTTAAAGAAAAAAATTCCTCCTGAACCTGAAACCAGGTGAGCCCCACATCTACTGGTTTTGACAAGTTAGGCCTCCAGGCATACCAGTGCCAATGCTGCGCCAGGTCTAGACTGAGGACCAGACGGCAGGTACTCCCGCATTAGGGAATCACTGTCCCCCTCATGTCAATGACCTTGTAAAGGTGAGCGAAGGCCCTGCCCCCACAAGCCCACCTTGGATACTCACACTTAACGCTGGGAATTGGAGTACTCGGGTCCCAACCGAGTTTGCAACTTCCCCAGCATAGTCCTGCTGATTTTACAGCAGGCGTCCCGCAGAATGGCCGAACAATTTTGGGGCTATTATATAGATAAATAAAAAACAGGCATGTAAGAACATTGTTGGGCTGAGATGGTGCTACCATCTGGTATGTCGATGTGGAGTGGGAGGACACATGTTCATTCCCATGTTTCACCGCACACCAAATTCCAGATCTTGACTACTGTAAGGAGGAGGTACTATGTGGAGGTGAAGCGCATCTTGATAGAAATAGTGGGAAAATATGAGGGTGAGTCAGGCTGGGTTGATTTCTTGGCAGTAGGCTCAAGAGCAGTTGTAATAGACTCCTCGAAAGAGGTAACTGCTCACTTTCTTAGCTGGGTACGGTGTCATGGTATGGAGAAAAGAAGAAAAAATTGTATTAAAACAGTGCAAAGGGCAGAGAGAAGAAGGAAGATAACCACGGTATAGAAATTCTTTATCTCAAAATGCACTTCCACTTCAAATCAGGTTACGCTCATCTGTTTTAGAGTATTCAGCGATCCACTTTAAATCGTCAAAGGGGACATGAGAGAAAGTCACCGGCACCAAGCTTAAATCTAAGTGTGTTCCAAAGAGCAAATTCTGCCGGCCGTGCAAGGGGTAAGATTTCTGGTTTAATTCCAAGCAAGTTGAGCTTAATTGTAATGTAACTATATTTTAGAAATGTTTGTTGTTGATTGTTAGATGACTGCATTGCAGATAAACACAGAACTGTTTGTAGTTATTTCATAGACCTGTCAATCACATCTGGTGCTCAATTTAAAAAGGCGGCGAAATGGCAGCGGGAGTGGGGGGTGATTTGTAGGCGCCAAACCTGGAATGGAAGTAAGTGGGTGATCGCAACCCACTGATTGCCGGTAGGATCTGCACATCCGGGGTGGGGGGGGGGAGAAAGAGAGAGAGAGTGAGACGACACAAGATAGGCCAGGTGGTTGGTAGTGAGGAGGAAAGCTGCAGACTGGTCAGATGGGCAGAAAAGTGGCAAATGGAGTTTAATCCAGAGAAGTGTGAGGTAATGCATTTGGGGAGAGCGAACAAGGCAAGGGAATATACAATAAATGGGAGAATACTGAGAGGTGTAGAGAAAGTCAGGGACCTTGGAGTGCATGTCCACAGATCCCTGAAGGTAGGAGGACAGGTAGATAAGGTGGTTACGAAGGCATATGGAATGCTTTCCTTTATTAGCCGAGGCATAGAATATAAAAGCAGGGATGTTATGCTGGAACTGTATAAAACACTAGTTAGGCCACAGCTTGAATACTGCGCACAGTTCTGGTCACCACATTACAGGAAGAATGTAATTGCACTAGAGAGGGTGCAGAGGAGATTTACAAGGATGTTGCAAGGACTGGAGAATTTTAGCTATGATGACAGATTGGATAGGCTGGAGTTGTTTTCCTTGGAACAGAGGAGGCTGAGGGGTGATTTGATTGAGGTGTACAAAATTATGAGGGGCCTAGATAGAGTGGACAGAAAGGACCTATTTCCCTTAGAGGAGGGGTCAATAACCAGGGGGCATAGATTTAAAGTGATTGGTAGAAGGATTAGAGCGGAAATGAGGACATTTTTTTTTCACCCAGAAGGTGGTGGGGGTCTGGAACTCACTGCCTGAGAGGGTGGTAGAGGCAGAAACCCTCAACTCATTTAAAAAATACCTGGATGTGCACCTGAAGAGCCGTGACCTGCAGGGCTACGGACCAAATGCGGGAAAGTGGGATTAGGCTGGGCGGCTCGTTTCTCAGCCGGTATGGACACAATGGGCCAAATGGCCTCCTTCTGTGCCGTAAATTTTCTGTGATTCTATGATTCAATGATTCTAGAGACCGCATCAGCTGTTGCGAGGGAGAGTGGGGGTGGGGGGAGACAAAGATCAGGGAGGGGGGAGGAGACATCGGACATCGTCGGAGGTGGGGGAGAGACTCGGACATCGGGGTGGGTGAGAGACAGCGGATATCGGAAGGGGAGAAGAGACATTATACATGAGAGCAGGAGGGGGTGCAGGTGACATCGTTTGTAAGGTATGTTTATTTATTTTTTTACAATGGGAAATGTAATTTTATTTAGTTTATTTTTCACTGATCCGGCCCATCATGCCTGGTTTCAGTGGGTTTCATCTGGTTTCACCAGGCGTGGATCGGAAGCCGCGGGAAAACCGCCCAGGTAAGGTCAAAATCTTTTTAAGTGGCCAATATGCTAAAAATAAACTACCTTAAGTACCTCAGTGAGGTACATTTGCTTGTTTAAATATTGTAAGATGGCGGGACTTCCGGGTTCGGGAACGGCGCACGCACCCAGATGACTCTGGGTCGTGCGCGCTCCGGATTTCTCTGATTTTCTTTGCTCCCCCGCCCCCAATGAACCCGGACTTTGCTTTTAAAATTGAGCCCCTGGTGAATTTTTTTATCTACTCCCTGTGTCATGTTTCTTGTAGAATTTAGTCCAGTTTAAAATCTCTTGGTTCAGGTTATTTTTGTGAACAACTGAGTTCTGCAAGTTTCTGTTCCTCCCAAAAGATTAAGTGAATGAAATGTTGAAACACCTATTTAATCTCATGCATCTGGAACAACTGCTTTTCTTGGTATGACATTTTTTGTGATACCTACAGCTCAGGAACCATCATGTTCTGCAGTAGTGTCTTTGTTTTTCTCTCCAACAATTTTCTTGCGCCTTCTGAAACTGCTGACTCATGCTTTAAAAAACAATTGTTCTTAGGATGTGGGCAATGCTGACAAGGCCTCATTTATGGCCATCTGTAGTCACCAGACAATGAGCATTAAGAGTCAACCAGACTAGAGTCACATGTAGGCCAGATTAGTGCAGCAGGTTCCCTTCTCTGAAGGACATTAGTGAACTAGTTGGGTTTTAAAGATAATCTGGCAGCCTTTGTGGTCATTTTTAAGGTGCTATTCCACAAATCCTCAATAGGGCACTGAATATAGCCCTTATCTTCATTTTGAACATATCGGTGTCCCCACTTGAACTTCAGAACTAGCGACTCAGATGTCGTAATTTCAAATTCCATCAAAGCAAGTAATGAGATTTCTGAGCGGCCTACACCTCCTTAATGCTCTCCACACTCCAACTCCTCCCTTGTACCTGCAGCTGTCTAGAATTGACCTGGTGATGATAGTGGGACCTTTACATTGTCCAAAGAATGTCTTTGGCAGCTGTATGGGGTCTTGGTTGGTTACCTGAACATTTGGGTGGGCCAGCAACATCACTGTCTGTGTGGTGGCATTAGCAAGATGAAATTGTCTTTGGTTGGCCTGTGGTGGGATTTCCTATAGGTCTTTACAATAGATGTCCAGTCAGATTTCATCCTCTATTTGACTGGCTGGCACTGCCATGTTGTGGGGGCACAAGGAACTTCTTGCTTGAAGTGTTCTGTGGGGTCTGACTTTGAAGCAGGAACCAGCACAGCTTTAATGTTGAGTGCCTCCTTTCTCCAGACTGGAAGATCAGCTGTTTGCTTCAATGCTGAGTTGGTTGTCAGGATTTTAAAGTTCAGGGTCTTGTTTAAAGCATTCAGTTGGGGTCCTGGGCTAGGAATGGGAGAGGATGTTCTTTTCAGGTTTGGCAGGGAACTGTGGGGAGTAGCTGAGTGCCTGTAGGTCAGCCACTGGCATAAACCCTGTACTTATTGGCAGCAGCGGTGACTCACCAGAGAAGCAAGAACTCTTCCCTCTTTCTAGCAGAGCAGGAGAAGGGGCTGGGACAGGTGCTCCATGGGGTACCAAGGTTGTTGGATGTAGAGCCACAGCCTGTTACTGGTAGGGAGCAGCAGGACAAGGGGTGCAGAGCTCTGGGTTTCTTTTTTTTTAATTTTAGAGGTGAGGGAGTCTGACCTTATTTTGTACCTGCTTGGTCAGCATGATGAGGTCAAACTGTACCTAGCTTCACATTCACCCTCCTGGATCTATGGGTGAGATTTATTTCAAAGATTGGTGTCAGGTTCTGGTGCTGCTAGCTGGTCCATCATCTCCTGAGGGCACCCCTCCTCTTCACTCAACACATCCCCCAGATGACCCAGCTGAGGTCAGTGAATGGAAGGAGACATCAGTTGCTCCCACTTGATGCTGCAACATGATAGCACTTGGTGTGAAGCACCAGTCGGTTGGTAATGCAGATTATTGTACATATCTACATTTGTCAAATTCACTTAGATATTCAGCTGTTCAAACATTAAATTCTTGAGACATGCACAGAAATCACATTGAAAAATGTTAATAACTGCCTCTGATTTTTTAGGTGTCCAATCTTTCAATTCAGGTAGTTCAGAGGATAATTCCTGCATGCCGTTGGAAACAAGAGATCACGTGTTAATGTCCAGGTCCCAGAGTAACGCTACTAAACTACAGGTAACTGAAAACATCAAACCATTAAAGCTGCACTGCCCGTGAATAGGGTTATACAGTCTGAAACATAAGAATTTAAATAACTTGATTACTAAAAATAGTGTTTGCGATGTATATATTGTCTAAGTTGCTGTTGTGAACAATGCCTAATGAGATGTTGTTTATTGTGGGTTGGGGGAAAACTGACAATTTTTTAAAGAGTATATTTTGCTTTTTTTAGTAATAAAAAGTTTTTTCAGATTTGAACAACCGCCAATCAAAATGATGGCTGGCAGGTATTTCTGTGCTTTCAAATTTGTGAAACATGAATTTATAGGAGGAAAGGTAGAAAACTGGTCAGCCACAATGCAGTTGCATTAATACAAGTTTCAGACGTCAATCTCACTTAAGTTGCCTGTTAATCAGTGTAGGTGCTGACAGTTGTAGTCAGCCAACTGTGGACTGCAAAGGAGAGAGTAAAATGCTGTCTTTGTGAGTGGCTGTTGACTTTGTCAAGCCCAATTTAAAGAGCGGCACATGGAGGTGGTAGTAGATGGGTTCATGGAGGGGCTGCATTCACAGTTTTAAATGAATGGTCAATCATGGAATTTCAATGACCCTCCTATAAATACATAAAGTACAAACCTAAAATTACCAAAGTACCATCAACGGTCTCCAGAGACAAATTTATAAAGTTGTTAAAAAATATATTATTGTAGTTACAGGCTGCTCAACATTGTTGTACCATTGGGAGTGATGGTGTGTAGTGGATAAGTTACACAATAGTCTAACAGACATATTACTTGCTTGTAAACAAAGACTGTGCAGATTATAATTTATCATAGAATCATAGAAATGTTCCAGCCCGGAAGGAGACCATTCAGCCCATCGAGTCCGTGCCAGCTCTCTGCAAGAGCAATCCAGTTAGTCTCACTCCCCCGCCTTATCTCCGTAGCCCTGCAAATTTTTTCCCTTCAAGTACTTAACCAATTCCCTTTTGAAAGCCACAATTGAATCTGCCTGCACCACCCCTCAATAATTAATAAAAATGATTCTTTGCTGTAAATAATGTTGAATGGTTTAGTAAGTTACTAAGTGTTATTTAGTTTTTACTTGTAGGATTTATTAAGAGTCTGTCTGCAAATCTGGGTGTCTGGGAGGAATAGGGTAATGACTGACTCCTATATAAAACTGCAGATGATAGGGAGACACTTTATTTTTTATTCACTTTAAAAAAAAATTATTGTAGGGAGTGGGTCCTTAATGATTGTGTGTGTGTTTTTTGTTGTACTGGGGATGCAGGCTCTGAGACATTCCAGGGCATGCATTCAAAATTTGTGCCCACATGTTATAGAGTTTTAATTCCAAAAATAGGGCACAGTAAGGAAAATCATTTTTCTGCCCATTTTTGCAAGCTAATTGGCCTTTGGGAATCATGCGGCTGACAGATGTCTCCTGTAATTGGTCAGTTGAATGATGTGGTTAGCAGAGTACCAGTCTCTAACCTGTTCGTTGGTGTCAATGTCAGTTTATCGAATTATGTGGCAGGATACCTGCCTCTACCAGAAGGCTTGAACAAAGAGCATAAGAAACATAAGAAATAGGAGCAGGAGTAGGCCCCTCTAGCCTGCTCTGCCAATCATTCAGATCATAGCTGATCTTCGACCTCAACTCCACTTTCCTGCCCGTTCCCCATATCCCTTGATTCCCCTAGAGTCCAAAAATCTATCTATCTCAGCCTTGAATGTACTCAATGACTCAGCATCCACAGCCCTCTGGGGTAGAGAATTCCAAAGATTCACAACCCTCAGTGAAGAAATTCCTCCTCATCTCAGTCCCCTTACCCTGAGACTGTGTGCCCTAGTTCTAGACTCTCAAGCCAGGGGAAACAATCTCTCAGCATCTACCCTGTCAAGCCCCCTCAGAATCTTATAAGTTTCAATGAGATCACTTCTCATTCTTCTAAACTAAGAAACTTTTTGTGCACTTTACAAACTGCACACCCATTTGCTAAATTTTGTTCCCATTTGTAAATCCTGAGTCTTTTTTACTGGCATCATTTTATAATTACTTTGATTATACATTTAATTTCATTTATTAGATATGGGGCTAGGATTTTTTTATGAATTAGCACTCCTAACAGAGCTTTGTGCAGCTGGAGTGCCCATCATAAACTTGTCTGTGGAGGTCAGAGTGTCGCTTCCTGCTATTAAACCATCCAGGTGCACTGACCTCCACACCTAAATTCCCGATAGGCATTACCTCTGTGCAAAGCTCTGCTTCAGGAGTGCTAATTCATAAAATCTACCCACGTTCTCAGTTTTTTTTTTGGTCCTGTTCCCTGTTTCCACCCCCTCTCCCGTCTGCAAGGCCTCCCTGAATGCTTCAATTTACTATTTTTAACTGAGCCCAAACACAGAGTTGTCTCGGTTTTTTAATATATTCTGAGTCATTTTCTTCCTACTTTTATTTCAGCTGACGGTCCAATATTTATTTATTTTAGTTTCAGTTTTCAGTTGCATGCTCCAGATCCATCGCATTTTTAACTTGGATTCCCGAACCTACCTTTATATTGCCTCAGAGTGCCCCATTGGAAAGTACACCTTACCATTTTTCTAAACCCTGTAGTGTAAATTGAATAGAAGGCACAACTTTCCAATTCAACATTAAAGTCATTCTGTGCCAGATCGATCTCACCTATGATGTACTTGTTTTTTTTAAAATTCTGGTGATAACTACGCCTTTTTTAGACTCATTTGTGGTATTATTTGTTTGACGTTCATAGATTATTGTAGCTTTAATTGTTTAGTGCATCAATTGTTTCTGCAACAGCTTCTTGCTGTCTTATTAAAAAGAAACAGTATATTACCAATAATATAGACAACTAATGATTAAACTAAGAGTAATGCACTTGTGTAATTGCTTCATTGAGTAAATACGTATTTTTGGAGGGAGTTGTCTTTGATTAAGTACTTTTCACATTGTTAACACAGATACAGGAAACAAAGGCTTTAAACAGGAGCGCAGCTGAGACAGTCTCCAGACCAGAAGAGAGACCTCCTTCAGGCCGCAGGAGTCGCAGTGCAACCCCAAATGGGAGAAAGACCCCACTGGATGGTAAACAGATAGCTTTTGACCTTGAACAGAAGGTTTGTATTTTTTATAGTCACTAATGTTGGTATCCTTAATAGAACTAATCACTTAATTCTGAACCATAGTCTGCAGCATTATACAAAACATTAGTCAGGTACAAACAATGGGCTAGAAATTAGGCCGTGTAGCGCCCGTTGTTTCGGCGCTACGTGGCTACTCAAAGTGCCAAGATGGCGTCTTGGCTGCACATGCACGTTTCTAGCGTGAGACGCGCCGGACGCCATCTTGGTACAGGTATTAATGCATGCGCAAATAATGAACGCCGGCAGCATGTAAAGTAAGGAGAAAATGGATACAATCAGTGTGCAACGCTGATTTAAAGTGATAGACACCATTTTGGGACTTAACGCTCCACTCAACGCAGTCTTAATCGCGACCATCTGAACATATCTTAAAGTGCCCGGAGGACCCCCCCCACAAGTGCTATTTAAAGGCTCCATGCAGGATTTACAGGTTAGTTGCTGGATTATTGCTTCTGGCTGCTGATGCATTTATAACTGTTTTTGGAGGTCTCCTATACTTGAATACTAGGACGAGGGGACATAGCCTAACATTTAGAGCCAGGACGTGCAGAAGTGAAGTTAGGAAACGCTTTTACATGCAAAGGGTGTGAGAAGTTTGGAACGCTCTTCTGCAAACAGCAGTTGATGCTAGCTCAATTGTGAATTTTAAATCTGAGATTGATAGATTTTTATGAACCAAGGGTATTAAGGGATAGGGGGGCTAAGGTGGGTATATGGAGTTAGGTCACAGGTCCACCATGATCTCATTGAATGGCAGAACAGGCATAAGGGGCTAAATGCCACTGCCACTTGCTGCCTCCTGTAATGTGCTACCTTCTCCTGCAAGAAAGTGGGACATGTGTCTGGGTAATGTGCCTGTCATGGTTGAATAGCTGCCAGTGTGTGTGGCCTGTGAATTGTGGGTGGGCGGCTTGCAACAGTGGTAATGTGTAACGATGAGAGGAAGCATCTGGTTGGTAGAGTTGAGTACTGATGGAAAGAGTTTGTTGGTATGTGGGTGATGGGGGATGCAGTGCATGAAGTAAAGGATATGACTAGTATAGCAGCTGGTAGGAGATGCCACTTGACAGTTGATCTCACTCACCTTGACCACTCGTGTCAAAGTATTGAACTTCTTCCTGCACTGCATCTATGTTCGTGGTGCTATGCCCCTGGCATTGACTTCGTCCCCCGCTGCCTCACACTGCCATTTGAGCATATGTCTGGAGGGCTTCCTGCCCCCCTGCGGATATAGGTTGTCCCTCTTTCTGTCCTTCTCTTGCACCAAGGCCTCTAGTGCATCAGCAGAGAAGCATTATGCATGCACTCTCGCAGGCCTGGTACAAACTCAGATCGGCAGATTGGTGAGGCCTGGCAAGCAGATTGGAAGATGTGGGATTTAGTAATGCGCAACCATTATTCAATGTTTTTATATAACTCATCAGTTTGTAAACATTGGGACAGGACCTGCATCTGTGTTTTATGTGTGCGATGTCTGATCTCTGTTCAGACTCCATGCAGACAGCAGATAGCAGGTACCGGTTACCTTTAAGAGATTTTAAGAGACATCCTCCCTTTAAGAGATTGTGGCTCCTCCTTGTGGTGGAAAGTGTGCATTTCCTTGAATCCTTGTGTCAGGCCTAGTTTTTAACACTGCTCGACGGTAAATACGCAGGCCAAACAAATGTCTCGCGCTGCCTGCGCAGGAAGCACCAGGCGCAGGTTCGTCACGGACTGCGCTACCTACGCCTGATTATTGGCCTTGTTCAATTTAACCCCCATAGTGTGTGTAGGAGGTATAAGTTAAGCATGTGTGCATCAAATTGGGCCAGAATAAAACTTCCTGAAGGAGATTTACATTCTTCAGTTTCTTTAAATTCAGCAACTTTTGTAGCTGGAAAATACATGTCCCTTCAGGCTCCTGAAGCAGATTTTGCTTCCTCCTGTTTGTACATAAAGTAAAAACAGTACATTGAAGGGAGATTGTGGTCAGTCCTTTTTGCATGTACACACAATCATTTGTCTTTTTTAGATTTATGTAATATGTAAGTGCAATGAATGGATAAAAGGGTGTTAGCATAATTATATTCAAAATGGCTCATCAAATTATCTATAAAAAATTGCCACCATTAACTTTACCTATTTTGCATTTAAGCATTAGTTTTATATCATCAGTTTGCAGCACAACATGTTCTCCCTGGTAAACTTGAACTTTTAAAATATGGCATCATTGTTTACATAGTAAAAGCAAAGTCCTCAAAACCCTGCAGAGGATTTATTTACCTGGATATGGTGTACAGTGGGAGGAATGAAAAGGGATAGCTGTTCACTAATGTCTCTAGTAATTCCACCGATTTGATTTCACAACCAGGGTCCTCTTTCAGTGTTGTAACCTATCTGCAGCTTCTGCCGTGGGATTTTCAGTCATTGTTTGCCCTTTCTGCAGAGCTCCTACCGCTTTGGTTTTTTAGGTAGCTGTAAAGAACTGGTTTTGATTTTTCAGGTTAAACGGCCAAGCTCTGTTTTATCAAGAAGAGAGTCTACTTATTTTAATAGTAAAGTTGCACATGACGGTGTCAGAGAGGAAATCCAGTACCCAGATGGCAAGGTAATTGGGCAATAAAAAGATTTTAAATGCAGTGTTGACAAAAAAAGAAACATTTCATTGTTTAATATTTTACATCTTACAGAGGTAATTCATTCTCATCACTAAGAACTCAAACTCTTACCTATTATAGAATATGTGGATTAACTTAGAAATAATTTACTACGAGAATGGCCAGTCAGTATTGTGGTAGAGCATTGCACTGCCACTTAAGAGAGGAAATGCATGCGCTTGAGTCCTAGTACTGACTTTTACACTTACCTGTTCTCTCTGGTACATTCATCACCTCTTTGGCTGGGTTTGTAGAAGGAGCACTGCATTGTTTTGGGGAGAGGGGAGAGGGGAGAGGAAAGTGGCAGCATCAGTTCTACGGTCATGCGTTTAATGTCAGTCAGTCACGGACCATCGTTGTATTGGCCTTGGGAAATTTGCAACCCAGATCATTCTGAACCCTCGGCTATAGGAAGAGGTGGCTGAAAATAGAAACAGAATGTAGCTGCGTAATATTCCAATTTTACTATAATAAATGTATCTTGTGTGGCCAAGTGGAAAAAATAGGAGAGATTGACAGTATTCAGGGAGATCTGGACCAGGGAAGTGGACAGGGTAAGGAATGATAGGGGGATTTTAATTTAGATATAAGTGTTAGATAATGCATAGTTGAACATGAAATGTGCACTTGATGAAGGGATCCTATTTTACAAAGGCTGGTACTAATGTGGAGCCAGGCAAGCGTGGCCCCACAGGGGCACAATCAGGTCTTTCTCTCCCGCCCCCTCGCCCCCCAATGATTAAAGGGTGACCCCACTAATATTTTTGGGGTTTGGCTGGCGCAGTTCTTGAAGAGATCTCTATTCGCAGAGATAGAAAAGGAAGTGGGACGTGAGTGTAATTATTGATTGTCCGTTGAAGTATTTGGTCAAAATAAGGAGGATGAGTAATTTGTGGTATCTGTACTTGTGAGTCCTAAACTTGTGCAGCAGGGCACTAGTAGACAAATGCTTACATGTTCATCTTAAATTTCTCTTGTTATTTTAGTGGAGGTGTCAACCCATTTATTTTAAATAGGTTAAAGTCCGCATTAAATAGTAGAAAGAGGTACTTCAGATGACATTTGTTGATTTGTAATCTAAATGTGTTTGTGGGTCATTTGGAGCCATACCAGCTGGTTATTACGCATGATTTTTAAAATTCAAATGGTACTGTTTGTATGATTGTTTCTTATATCAAAATATTCAGCTGGTTTTAATAATTTCTACACAATATTCGGTTACAAAAATACAACCACAAAATGTATTTAGAATTTACCACCTCTTCATAATAATTGTGTCAAAGATAAGGAAAGTTAAAAGGTGCACATGGCTACCTATTATGTTGAGGTGAACACCTATCTTTTTTACTCCCAGTTGGAACAGTTCCTGACAAATGGAAATCAAATCATCAGCTTTCGCAATGGCACAAGAAAGGAGGTCAGTGCAGATGGACAGTCTGTCACTATCACATTCTTCAATGGGGACGTGAAACAGTTCATGCCAGACCAGAAAGTGGTATGTGCAAACGCTGTCTACTATAGTTATTACAGGCCTAAGAAAGCAGTGCAAACTAATTAAGTTGTTTAAAAAAAAGTAGTATCACTGCTTTTGAGACATTATTATATAGGATGGTTTCCAACCTATAATCTATTCATGTTGAGGACCTTAAAAATCATGTTTCCAAAACTCACAAGACCTGCAGTAAATATCAAACCATTGGCTCGTCCCTTATGTTTCTCAGGGTATAATAGCTCTATGTTTTGTAATTTAAAAAATAAAAATCACACAGCTTTATATTGAGGCCCCTTTCCTGTCTTTATTGGAGGAATCACAGT
Organism: Heptranchias perlo; assembly: GCF_035084215.1. Lineage (NCBI taxonomy): Eukaryota > Metazoa > Chordata > Chondrichthyes > Hexanchiformes > Hexanchidae > Heptranchias > Heptranchias perlo. Next base: position 65,783,260 of record NC_090332.1, read on the forward strand.
GATCCAAGAGTCTTGTAACACATTCATTGGAATTACAGAATCTTTGGGGGTAATTTTGACTGTGCGATAATGTAAAATGGGTGATAGTGAATCGGCAGCTGGTTTTACATCTCTTCCAATTTTTATTTCCATTGACCTCAATTTGCTCTTCACTGCTGTTGCTGCTGGCTCCTACTTGATGTCGCTCCTGCTGTTGGGGTGGGGGGGGGTGGTCAACAGCTGCTCTGTCATATAGGGAAGAAACCTAATCTCGCAAATCTATCATGAGAATTCCAATTTACACATGCAGCAGTGTTCAATCCCCTGAGTGTCATCAGTGTCAGGTAGGAACAGGGAGTGACTGGGAGAAGAACAGTACGATTTTCTTGGGGCATTTTCATGGATTCTGCGATTAAAAAAAGGCCACAAATTTCCAGTTACCCTTCTACGTATATCTGAACCAGTCAGTTATGGGAAATGTAAAGGTCTTGGCAACTCTGGTTAGATTCTACAGTGAAGACTTCGGCGGGGGGGGTGGTGAATTTAAGAGTAAATTTTTCTACTTTCTCGGCTCCTGTCATGGGAGCCCAGATCACAGATTGCAGCAAGTCATTATGCCCAACTTGCAGGGCTCCCGATTTTCTGGTCATTAAGTTTAATGACTATGGCAGGAGCAGTGTCTTCCAGAATTTATCCTGTAATATGATTCCTCGATAACGGAACTTCAATAAGTGTGAAAAATAACTCTGTTCGTTCAAAACAAATAACACCATCTATGGGCTGTCTTTGCCATTTTTCAGATATTTGCATAACATCTTTGGCAGTACATATAAGGACTAATTTTGGCAAAATGTGTGCTCCTGGTGGGAACCGTTGCCCAGTGGGAATGATTATCGGGAATTCAGTAATGGACGTAAAATCATGGGGAACGTGTGCCTGAATTCCAGATATAGGTGGGCAGAGCTATATGCCAGGACTGTGAGTTCATAATATTACCCCTGTGGAAGAAAATCAGTGGAAGAAGGAAGTCCAATGGATATTGTCTACTTGGATTTCTAGAAAGCTTTTGATAAAGTTCGACATGGGTGGTTATTGGAAAAAAAATTAGAGGCCTTGGAATTATTTGGAACTAGCATAATGGATTGGGAGTTGTTGAAAACATAAAGTAGTTGTTAACAAGAAGTGGAGATGCCGGTGATGGACTGGGGTTGACAATTGTAAACAATTTTACAACACCAAGTTATAGTCCAACGATTTTTATTTGAAATCTACAAGCCTTCGGAGGTTTCCTCCTTCCTCAGGTAAATGTTCAGGAGCTCCTTGAAGCCTACGCATTTATACATCACAGAACAATACATGGTGTTTACAGACTGCCCCTGCAACTGCCCATTGCCAAGGCAATCACCGTGTTCAGACAGAGAGGTGTCACCTACAGAACCCCCAAATACACATTCAACAAAAAAAAAGAGAGAGAGAGAGAGAGAGAGGCAGAAACATCCGGAAGGCAGAGAAAGCCAGCAAATGACCCATTATATTAAAAACAGATAGCTTTTGTTCGCTGGTGGGGTAACGTGTAGCGTGACATGAACCCAAGATCCCGGTTGAGGCCGTCCTCATGAGTGCGGAACTTGGCTATCAATTTCTGCTCGACGATTTTGCGTTGTCGTGTGTCTCGAAGGCCGCCTTGGAGAACGCTTACCCGAAGATCGGTGGCTGAATGTCCCTGACTGCTGAAGTGTTCCCCGACTGGGAGGGAACCCTCCTGTCTGGCGATTGTTGCGCGGTGTCCGTTCATCCGTTGTCGCAGTGTCTGCATGGTCTCGCCAATGTACCATGCTCCGGGGCATCCTTTCCTGCAGCGTATGAGGTAGACAACGTTGGCTGAGTCACAGGAGTATGAACCATGCACCTGGTGGGTGGTGTCCTCTCGTGTGATGGTGGTATCTGTGTCGATGATCTGGCATGTCTTGCAGAGGTTACCGTGGCAGGGTTGTGTGGTGTCGTGGATGCTGTTCTCCTGAAAGCTGGGTAATTTGCTGCGAACGATAGTCTGTTTGAGGTTGGGTGGCTGTTTAAAGGCGAGTAGTGGAGGTGTGGGGATGGCCATAGCGAGGTGTTCGTCGTCATTGATGACATGTTGAAGGCTGCGGAGAACATGGCGTAGTTTCTCCGCTCCGGGGAAGTACTGGACGACGAAGGGTACTCTGTTGGTTGCGTCCCGTGTTAGTCTTCTGAGGAGGTCTATGCGATTTTTCGCTGTGGCCCGTCGGAACTGTCGATCGATGAGTCGAGCATCATATCCCGTTCTTACCAGGGCGTCTTTCAGAGTCTGTAGGTGTCCATCCCGTTCCTCCTCGTCTGAGCAGACCCTGTGTATTCGCAGGGCCTGTCCATAGGGGATGGCCTCTTTGACGTGGTTAGGGTGGAAGCTGGAAAAGTGGAGCATCGTGAGGTTGTCCGTGGGCTTGCGGTAGAGTGAGGTGCTGAGGTGACCGTCTTTGATGGAGATTCGTGTGTCCAAGAAAGAAACTGATTCTGAGGAGTAGTCCATGGTGAGCTTGATGGTGGGATGGAACTTGTTGATGTTATCGTGTAGTCTCTTTAGTGATTCTTCGCCGTGGGTCCATAGAAAAAAATGTCGTCGATGTATCTGGTGTATAGCGTTGGTTGGAGGTCCTGTGCAGTGAAGAAGTCCTGCTCGAACTTGTGCATGAAAATGTTGGCGTATTGGGATGCAAATTTGGTCCCCATGGCTGTTCCGTGTGTTTGGGTAAAGAACTGGTTATCGAAGGTGAAGACATTGTGATCCAGGATGAAGCGGATGAGTTGTAGGATGGCGTTTGGAGATTGGCTGTTGTTGGTGTTGAGTATTGATGCTGTCGCAGCGATGCCGTCATCGTGGGGGATACTGGTGTAGAGTGCCGAGACGTCCATCGTGGTGAGAAGTGTTCCTGGTTCAACTGGTCCGTGGGTACTGAGTTTTTGTAGGAAGTCTGTAGTGTCGCGACAGAAGCTGGGGGTTCCCTGTACGATGGGTTTCAGGATGCCCTCGATGTATCCAGAGAGGTTCTCACACAGGGTTCCGTTACCTGATACGATAGGACGTCCGGGTGTGTTGGCTTTGTGTATCTTTGGGAGGCAGTAGAAGTCTCCCACGTGGGGAGTACGTGGGATGAGAGTGCGTAGGATGCTTTGAAGGTCTGGATCGAAGGTCTTGATCAGTTTGTTGAGCTGGTGGGTGTGTTCTTTGGTCGGATCTGCGGGTAACCGTCTGTAGTGTTCCTGGTTGTCCAGTTGTCGGTATGCTTCTTTGCAATAGTCCGTTCTGTTCTGTATGACGATGGCTCCTCCTTTGTCCGCTGGTTTGATGACGATGTTGCGGTTGGAACGGGATATGATACTCGACTCATCGATCGACAGTTCCGACGGGCCACAGCGAAAAATCGCATATTCCGTACACAGAAGACTAACACGGGACGCAACCAACAGAGTACCCTTCGTCGTCCAGTACTTCCCCGGAGCGGAGAAACTACGCCATGTTCTCCGCAGCCTTCAACATGTCATCAATGACGACGAACACCTCGCTATGGCCATCCCCACACCTCCACTACTCGCCTTTAAACAGCCACCCAACCTCAAACAGACTATCGTTCGCAGCAAATTACCCAGCTTTCAGGAGAACAGCGTCCACGACACCACACAACCCTGCCACGGTAACCTCTGCAAGACATGCCAGATCATCGACACAGATACCACCATCACACGAGAGGACACCACCCACCAGGTGCATGGTTCATACTCCTGTGACTCGGCCAACGTTGTCTACCTCATACGCTGCAGGAAAGGATGCCCCGGAGCATGGTACATTGGCGAGACCATGCAGACACTGCGACAACGGATGAACGGACACCGCGCAACAATCGCCAGACAGGAGGGTTCCCTCCCAGTCGGGGAACACTTCAGCAGTCAGGGACATTCAGCCACCGATCTTCGGGTAAGCGTTCTCCAAGGCGGCCTTCGAGACACACGACAACGCAAAATCGTCGAGCAGAAATTGATAGCCAAGTTCCGCACTCATGAGGACGGCCTCAACCGGGATCTTGGGTTCATGTCACGCTACACGTTACCCCACCAGCGAACAAAAGCTATCTGTTTTTAATATAATGGGTCATTTGCTGGCTTTCTCTGCCTTCCGGATGTTTCTGCCTCTCTCTCTCTCTCTTTTTTTTTCCTGTTTGTTTTTTTGTTGAATGTGTATTCGGGGGTTCTGTAGGTGACACCTCTCTGTCTGAACACGGTGATTGCCTTGGCAACGGGCAGTTGCAGGGGCAGTCTGTGAACACCATGTATTGTTCTGTGATGTATAAATGCGTAGGCTTCAAAGAGCTCCTGAACATTTACCTGAGGAAGGAGGAAACCTCCGAAAGCTTGTAGATTTCAAATAAAAATCGTTGGACTATAACTTGGTGTTGTAAAATTGTTTACAGTTAACAAGAAGGGTGCAGATTGTGGCCTGGTGATCATTGGAGTTCCCTTGGGCTCTGTACTATGTCCTTTACTGTTCATTATTTTTGTCAATGATCTTGAGGAAGGCATAATAATACCACTTAAGTTCCAGATCTGTGCAAGAGTTGGGAATAAGGAGATCGTAAGCTGATTTAGGTAAGTGAAATGGTAGATGCGGTTTAATGTGGAGAAGTGCTTTGTTATGCATGTGAGGCAAGCCAACACCCATGCAGGGCTGTCCATTGAAAGTAACAGCAAGAAAGGGGCTTGAGTTTTCACTGACCAACCATTAAAGGTTTACAAGCAATGGAAGGTATAGGGAGGGAATTAATGTTATAGAAAAAATTTATAGGCCAATAAAGTACAAAATTAAAACCACTATACTTCAGGAAAGCAAGACTTTGGTAAGGCCACACTTGGAGTACTGTGTCCATTTTGGTCACCGTATCTGAAACCGTAGGGCAGGACAATAGACATGATATATTAACTTAGATCTCTTAATTACAAGGATATGGTTAGACAGTTAGACTCAATGGGGTTATGCTTGAGTTCTTAAAAAACTAAAGGTTTGGTTGTAGTGAATTTGGGTAAGATACTCAAAATGGATAGTGATATTAGGACAAGAAGGAATGCCTAGATAATGGGGTTGATGAGGGTAGTGCGGTTGATGTTGTGTATATGGACTTTCAAAAGGTGTTTGACAAGGTACCACATAATAGACTTGTAAGCAGAATTATAGCCCATGGGATTAAAGGGGCAGTGGCTGTGTGGGTATGAAATTGGCTAAAGGACAGAAAGCAGAGAGTAGTGGTGACTGATTGTTTTTCAGACTGGAGGGAAGTATACAGTGGTGTTCCTCAGGGGTCAGTATTAGGAGCACTGCTCTTTTTAATATATTATAGTGACCTGGACTGGGGTATACAGGGCATAATTTCAAAGTTTGCAGATGACATGAAACTCGGAAATGTAGCAAACAATGAGGAGGATAGTAGCAGACTTCAGGGGGACGTAGACAGACTGGTGAAATGGGCAGACACATGGCCGATGAAATTTAATGCAGAAAAGTGTGGTGATACATTTTGGTAGGAAGGATGAGGAGAGGCAACATAAAGTAAATGATACAATTTTAAAGGGAGTGTAGGATCTGAGAGACTTGGGGGTGTAGGTACACAAATCTTTGAAGGTGGCAGGACAAGTTGAGAAGGCTGTTAAAAAAGCATATGGGATCCTTGGCTTTATTAATAAAGGCATAGAGTACAAAAGCAAGCAAGTTATGCTAAACCTTTATAAAACACTGGTTAGGTGTCAGCTGGAGTATTGTGTTTAATTCTGGGCACCACACTTTAGGAAGGATGTCAAGGCCTTGGAGAGGGTGCCGAAAAGATTTACTAGAATGGTACCAGGGATGGGGGACTTCAGTTATGTGGAGAGACTGGAGAGGCTGGGGTTGGTCTCCTTAGAGCAGAGAAGGTTAAGAGGAGATTTGATAGTGGTGGTCAAATTCATGAACGGTTTTGATAGAGTAGGTAGGGAGAAATTGCTTCCAGCGGCAGAAGAACCGGTAACCAGAGGACACAGATTTAAGATAATTGGCAAAAAAGCCAGAGGGGAGATGAGAGAATTTTTTTTTATGCAGCGAATTGTTGTGATCTGGAATGTACTCCCTGAAAGGGTGGTGGAAGCGAATTCAATAGTAAGTTTCAAAAGGGAGGTGGATACATACGTAAAAAGAAAAATTTGCAGGGCTATGGGGAAAGAGCAGGGGCTTGGGACTAATTGGATAGCTCTTTCAGAGAGCCGGCACAGGCATGATGGGCCGAATGGCCTCCTTCTGTGCTGTACATTCTATGATTATACATGTGACTGCTTTGAATGCAGCAGCTGAAGGAGATCTTCAGAAAAGGGAACTGCTGTTTACAATGAAGAGCATCAGTATAAGTAAAAATAGAGGAACAAGTAAAAAGGAAATGTCAACTATTAAACATTGGTTTCATTAAGCAAAATAGCTGTTGTATGTGGCTACCCTATGCAATAAAAGCAAATACTACATTTAAGAGTTGTGTTGTTAATGACCCAACAATCATATTAACATTACCGTAATTCATTTTGAGATAAACAACTGAGAAATTCAGGAGAAAGTGCTGCACAAAAATACGTAAAGGTTTAAGATATGCTTGAGGTTATGTGTGTAGCCAAAAACAGATGTCTGATTTTAGTTATTTCTCTCTGATTTTTGATAGCTGCATTCCCAATTGCCTGGTTCAGAAATTGAGAGTTTTGTGCATATCGTGTGTGAGTTGCTCTTGAACAGGTGTCCTTTATTCAGTTTAATAATGTGATGATCTTAAGGTATACTAGATTGAGTCTTCATGTCATTTCTGCTTCTAGGTGTATATATGGGGGCGGGGGGAGGGAAAATCACAGTGTTAGCCTTACACGTGGAGAAAGACCATTTAGACAAGGTACCAGTGCTTGCTGCCCATTGAATGGTACTCCAACAAAAGTAAGGGCCTTCGCATGAGGAGGGAAGAAAATTGAAAAGAAATATGTTTAAAGAAATGACTGTCTAAAACAAGTAACTTATTCTGAACTCTTGCAGATTTACTACTATGCTGATGCAAAGACGACTCACACTACATACCCAAATGGAATAGAGATGTTACAGTTCCCAAATAACCAGATAGGTGGGTGTTTTTATGAAGCTACATTGAATGATGCTGCATTTATGCTGCATTAGAGAGGCATGAGGGTGATTTAATCTCCCTGAAAACAGATTCAAGTGGAGCATAATGAAGCATGAGATTTGACAGATGCTAGGTTTTTCCATCACTTTCCTCAGGTCTCATGTGTTTGTATTCCATTCTATTTTGTGTGTCACTTCTTAGCCCTTTTCCTCTTCCGCCTTGGAAAGCTTGTCAATGGTTTGAAATGCCTTCCGAGCTTTTCCTACGACTATAATGATTTTTATCCCCCTATTCTAACACTCCCTTTAATTGTCTGCAACCCTTTAAAATTCATCTGCACACAAATTTCTGCTCTCACACTAGCATGTTCCTTCCACACGTCCCAACATATTCCTGAAGCAATGCATAACTTTGCCTCCGTATTTACCAGGGAGACTAACAAGGTGGGCAGGGCATGAGAAGAGGTTGAAAGTTTTTTAAAAACATTTGAGATAGAAAGGGGGAGATAATTGATAAACTAATCAAACTAAGGGAGAATAGACCTCTGGTCCGGATGGGTTGCATCTGCGGATATTAAAAGAAGTTAGGGAGGAGATAGCAGAGGCACTATTACGTATATATAATAATTCACTAGAAAAGGGAAAAGTGCCAGAGGACTGGCAGATAGCTAATGTTATTCCTGTATTTAAAAAGGCGGATCGAACAAATTTAGGGAACTATAGACCAGTTAGTTTAATGTCGGTGATAGGAAAGATAATGGAATGAAAGATGTAATAGAAAGACATCTAGAGAACGAAAATATAACAAAGAATAGCCAGCACGGATTTCAGAAGGGAAAGTCATGCTTGACCAACCTTTTTGAATTCTTTGAAGAAGTTACAGAAAGAGTACACAAGGGTAAAGCAGTAGATGTAATATATTTGGATTTTCAAAAGGCCTTCGATAAGGTATCGCATTGTAGACTCATGGCTAAGGTTAGGGCATGTGGAGTCAGGGGACAGGTAGCAGAATGGATAGCAAGCTGGCTACAAAACAGAAAACACAGAATAGGGGTTAAGGGTAGCTACTCAGTCTGGCAAAAGGTGGGAAGTGGGGTACCCAAGGAATTGGTGCTGGGACCATTGCTGTTCACAAATTACATTAATGATTTGGATTCGGGAAGCTGAAGTACAATTTCAAAATTTGCGGACAACATCAAATTGGGGTGTAGTTAATGCAAAAAAAATGCATCAAAATGCAAGAGGACATTAATAAACTTGCAGAATGGGCATGTAATTGGCAAATGAATTTCAATATAGATAAGTGAGGTGGTGCATTTTGGTAGGAAGAATAAGGAGGCCACATACTCCTTGGAAAGTAAGAGTCTAAATGGGATAGAGGAGCAAGGGGACCTACAGATACACAAATCCTTAAAAGTAGCGACGCAGGTCAATAAGGCCATAAAAAAAAGCAAATTAAGCACTCAGGTTCATTTCTAGAGGGAAAGAATTAAAAAGCGAAGAATTTACATTGAACTTGTATAGAATCTTGGTTAGATCACACTTGGAGTATCGTGTACAATTCTGGTCTCCATATTATATAAAGGATGTAGAGGCATTGGAGAGGGTACAAAAAAGATTCACAAAGGTGATACCAGAACTGAGAGGATATCCTTATCAGGAAAGGTTGAACAGGCTGGGGCCTGATAGGGTAGACGTAGAGAAAATGTTTGCACTTGTGGGCAAGTCCAAAACTAGAGGTCATAATTATAAAATAGTCGCTAATAAATCCAATAGGGAATTCAGCAGAAATGTCTTCACCCAAAGAGTGGTAAGAATGTGGAACACACTACCACAAGGAGCAGTTGAGGCAAATAGCATAGATGCATTTAAGGGGAAGTTAGATAAACACATGGGGAGAAAGGAATAGAAGGGTATCCTGATAGAGTTAGCTGAAGTAGGGAGTGAGAAGGCTTGTGTGGAGCATAAACACCACTAGTTGGGCCGAATGGCCTGTTTCTGTGCGGTAGTTTCGATATAACTCGATGTAATTATGATAATGAGCCGACCACATAAAACTGGGTACAAACTTACATTTGGATCAAATTTGAACCTGTTTCAAATCATCTGGATGTTAAACTGCACACATATTGGAAAATCTGGACTTGAGTGTCAGCAAGCTGTTCAATATGGGACATCAAGAAAGAACTTCCATTTATGTAGCAAATTTCATGTCTTCAGGATGTTCTAACGCACTGCACAGCCAATAAATTTGTTTTTAAGTGTACTCACTTTTCTTTTGTAGATATATGTGGCAGTCAATTTGCACAGAGATAGCAAAGGTGATAACTGTTTTGGTGGTGGTGTTTGATGGATAAATATTGATTGGGAGAATTCCCATAACCTTCTTTGAACAGTGCCATGGGATCATTTATATCTACCTGAACAGACAGACAATTTAACATCTCACCCTAACGGCAGCATCTCTTGACAACATAGAATTCCCTCAGTGTTACACTGAAGCGTTAACCTAGATTATATACTCAGCTCCTGGAGTGGAGTTTGAATCTATGATCTTCTGAGTCAGAGACAAGCCAACTACCATCCAAGTCAAGCTGACACTCTAACACCAGTCTGATTTTATCCCCACCTGATGTCCACATAAATGCACTTCCAACAAGAGTCAGTGGAGAACCGTTGGAAACAGGGGCATTCCCTAGTTGGGAGCATTGACGTCAAATGTAGTGAGGCTGAAAATCGGTCCACTCCAATACGACCTCACCGGAGTTCGTGGGATCATTGGGAGGACACCTCATTACCATGGGACATGCGGGTACTTCAGGTGCATCTCTGGCACCACCTGCCTACGTGTGGGGGTATGGTTGCCCAGCTCCCCACCCTGGACCCTGGCCATGGTTCCCTCAGTCTTCTTGGTAGGGGGCTGATCCTGGGTATGGCCACTTGCCCGGCTGGTACGCTTTATGTCATCGGGTGTACCATCCTCCACAGTATGTCAGGTCGTGAATGAGCCTAAGGTGCAGGAACTCCCAACATATGAAGTCCTGCCCCCAAGCTTTGTCCCCTTGATGCAACCAGGTCTCAGCCATTTTCTGGGGGGGAAAAAACTGGTTGAACATCTGCGGAATCTCGGTGCCTGCATATCTACTGCCATCTATTAAAACTCCCTTTACAAGAGTTAAACCATTAATCTAAGCATGATAAAAATCAAAGTAATAAATTTCAACATTATATTGTGGAATTGGCCATTTGTTCATCCAGACCAGAGAAGGAAAGGGAAAGGAATGAATTTACTAGAATTACAAAAAGCAGAAAGAAACGGTGCCAAGAGCTGCAATTTTTTCTATTTACCAGTGCAAGGCATTAAAAAGGGTCACATTTGCTATTTATGTTTCTCCCTTTTGCTCTCAATGTTAGTTCTTGCATATTTTTGTGTGTTTTCAAGTAACAGTTTTGTTATGATCATGTTAAAATGTTAATATTTCTTCTCTTTTAGAAAAGCATTACCCTGATGGTAAGAAGGAAATAGTATTCCCAGACCAGACAGTCAAACATCTTTTTCCTGATGGTCATGAACAGAGCATATTCCCAGATGGTACAGTTGTGAATCTGCAGAAGTAAGTGTATTTCCCTCCTTTTCCTTTGCAGAAGTAAGTGTATTTCTCTCTGATTCCTCTGCAGAATTCGGTGCATTTCTCTCTGATTCCTCTGCAGAATTCAGTGCATTTCTCTCTGATTCCTCTGCAGAATTTGGTGCATTTCTCTCTGATTCCTTTGCAGAATTTGGTGCATTTCTCTCTGATTCCTCTGCAGAATTCGGTGCATTTCTCTCATATTCCCTTGCAGATGAAAATGTATTTCCCTCCTATTCCCCTGCAGAACTAAGTATATTTTTCTCTTATTCTGCTGCAGAAGTAAGTGCATTTCCCTCCTATTCTTATGCTGAATTCCATGCATTTCTCTCCTATTCCTTTGCAGAATTCAGTATATTTCTCTCCTATCTTCTGCAGAATTCATTGCATTTCTCTCCTATTCCTTTGCAGAATTCAGTGTATTTCTCTCCTATCTTCTGCAGAATTCATTTCATTTCTCTCCTATTCCTTTGCAGAGGTAAGTGTATTTCTTTCCTATCCTCTGCGGAAGTAAGTGTATTTCTCTTCAATTTCTCTGCAGTATTCAATGCACTTCTCTCCGATTCCTTGAAGAAGTAAGTTTATTTCTCTCCTATCCTCTGCTTAATTCAGTGCATTTCTCCCTTATTCCTTTGCAGAATTCAGTGCATCTCGCTCCTATCCTCTGCAGAATTGTGTATTTATCTCCTATTCCTCTGCTAAACTAAGTGCATTTCTGTCGTTTCACTCTGAGTTACTGGGGGTAACCGGGGGTAAACCCCGGGTTGGAGTTTAAAATAAAAAATGGACAACCCCCTAACCCGCCACCTACCTGCCCACTTCAGGTTTTAACGGAGGCGGGTTGGTTGCCCGCCCCCCAACCCGCTCTCAGGAGGCAGGTCAGTCCCTAAAATATTGTAAGGAAGCTGCATGCCTCCAATTTAACTTAACTTTTAGTTTTAACACCTGCAGGAGTGTGTCCCCCTGGCTGACCAAGCTTACCTCCACGGGATCGGGTCCCCACGATCGGCCGACCCCCCCACCCCACTACGATCATCCAACATCCCCCCCCCCTCGCTCCCACGTGATGTCCAACTCACCCCCCCACGATCATCCAACATCCCCCCCCACGATCATCCAACATTCCCCCCCAACTCCCCCGTGATGTCCGACTCACCCCCCCCAAAACCTCCTGCGATCATCCGACTCACCCTCTCCCCCCACCCCCCGCGATGTCCGACTCCCCGCCCCGCCATGTTCAACCTACCTCTGCTCCGGTCCCCAGCTGCCTTCCCACTCAACAGGTAGCCAGTCTGTTAATCTGGCTGGCTGCGGCTGGGAAACCTGTTGAAAATATTTAAAACAGGTCCTATCTTTAAATTCAGCGGGACCTGCGGGAAACCCGTACTTCCTGGTTTCCTGGCCGCAAATCCTCCCTCCTTCCTGCCTCACAGTTATTATTGGGATCACTATGTTCATGCCTGCCTGATGTATGTACCTTCCACTTTTGCCTGAGATCCATTTTGCTCCTGTCCTCCTACCTATGTGGTCTGAATGACTCTCAATAGCTTTTTGTTGTTAACTCATTGTTCATGCTTTGTTAAGTACATTTTTGTACTGAAAATATTCCTAGTTACTTACGAAAATAGCATCATTACTTTCACACCAAATTCACAGCTGAATCATTTCCAAAAGCTACAGCACACTGTTGGCAGACAAATGCAATATTGGTGCACTAGAAAGGTTATCTGCCCAGTTATCCAGACAGGAGCTAACGAACTGTACAACCTACGTCCTCCCCTGCGGGACCCAGTGAACTGACTTCAAGATCCTTCTCCTCTATTTCAAATCCTCCATGGCCTTGCCACACAGTACCTCAGCTGTCTCCTCCAGCCATATATCCCCGCATGGGTCCTCCATTCCTCAGATTGCAACCAATTTATACTTTGTTCTCCTCTCCCTCCATTCCACCACTGGTGGCAGACCTATCAGTTACTGCGCCTCCGAACTCTCTATGTAAATCCCACTGTCTTACATCTCCCTCCCTGCTTTCAAATGCCTCCTTAAAATCCATTTTTTTTGTCTGTGCTTTCGCCTCCCCACCAAACTTTCTGTTTTTCTCTTCTGCTTAGTGCCCACTCTAAGCACTCCAAGACAATCTGCTGCATACAGGAAGCACTTTCAAAATTTGTTATATAGAGGAGGTTACATACAAACAGTTGTGGCTTAAAGGACAGTCAGGGCAAAGATCAAAACACTGGCATTTACAATGGCTTTTGAAATTGGAACACAAACATTTAAAACAGGAACACTGGCATTTGAAATGAGCAAGTTCTACAATGTGAGGAGAAATGTATAAAAGACAAGTAAGTGACAATTTAGGAAATTGAGGGATTTTGCTGAAAAGGGAGGATGCAAATGAAGAGGTGAAGACAGAGCTAAAATATTTGGTCAGGAAAGAAAGAGAAACTGAACATAGACAAGAGTACAACTAATAGAAAGGAGATTATTTTAAGATAAACAGTAAAAGTCAAGAACCAGTAAATGATATACATATTTAGGAAAAGAGGAAAAGGAAGAGTCACTAGTAAGACAATCCAGACAATCGAAGGAAATGGCAAATACGATTGTCACTGTGAATTATGAATTTTAATAACCTAGAAGTAGGCCATTTGGCCCATCTCACCTTTGTCAGCTCTCTGAAAGAGCTAACCACTTAGCCCCAAGTGGCTCTCTATACCCTTTTTAATTTTTCTTTTTCAAGTATTAATAGAATCATCAACTGTATTTGATGCTAGATTGATTTAACTCAAAGTAATTTAGAAAATGTTACTGTATTTAAACCTTACTGTGAATGCTTTGTAATGGTGTAAATAGCTACATGTAATATTTTGTTCTAAACCCTTAATTGATGTTATCCAACCTATTACACATGTTTATAATAAATAAATTCAAATACAAGTCACAAATGACATCAATCATTTATAAAGCATAGTATGTTGAAATGGAAACTAGGGACTGATACTGTGGTGCATATCTGGCACCAGTGACCTGGATTATCGGCAGCTCAGGTCTGTTTGGCACCCATTTCTCAAACACAGTACTCGGCGGCTGGGAGCTGCTTGTGGATTAAGTGTCTGTGCACCTGATGTGGTACTAGTTGATTAAGGCCCTGAAGATTACTCAATTGAAGTAACGCCCCCTTATTGCAATCTGCGTGCCTGAATAGCATTCAATATAACAGGAACTGGTGGGTAGATCTGTTCAGCTATGTAGGGTCCTCTTCTTAAAGGTATTTTGCAGTTATTACAATTAAGTGCTACAAATTAATACAGAAATTGTCAGCTTATGTGCTTTCTTTTGGTTTTACCACTGAAGCAATTTATACCCTGTTAAAGCATCATCTATTGTCAACAAGGACAGGCTGGTCAAGGTACTGGTGATTGTTGTTCTTGAAAGAGAGATTGGATAAAGCCTTTCAGCTGCATCAGTACTGAGAAAGCATCCACGTCAATATTGGATATTCAATACACACAGAATCTCTATGTTTATCTTTCCCAAACTGTTGCTGTTTTGATGTTAAAATACTACAATCAATGTGTTAGTCAGTTAGTGAACATTTGATTCTTTCTTAGAAATGGAATAAAAATCATTGAATTCAATAATGGGCAGAGGGAGATCCACACATCCCAGTACAAACGGAGGGAATACCCTGATGGAACCATAAAGACTGTGTATTCTAATGGGAGGCAGGAAACAAAGTACTCCACAGGACGTGTCCGAATAAAAGACAAAGAAGGAAATATCATTCTTGATAAAAAGTGACTGAAGAGGCTTTTGTTTTGTACTGTCCCAAATGGTTGTGTAAGGTCTAGGAGAAAAAGATCCAACTGAATTGCAACAGTTGTGTTACAGGGAAACAATCTATCGATTTAATCCTGATTTCAATTTTTTTTTAAAGATTTGCATTTACTATAAAAGATTGAATATTCCTCACCAAGGATCTGAGCCATAACCTGTCTGTGCATTACAACAAATTTGTAAACTTGGATAAATAATGCATCTTTGTGCATACAGGGAGTTGGGTTTAGTTTTAAAAAAGCTGATATTGAGAAATATGCAAACGACACTTTGAGCGACTTTGCTTCCGATGTATCTGGATTGCCCTGGAATCTCCGGGAGTTGAAGAGTCATCTCCAGGAAACTAATGCAAGTAAACAGGGAGAAAAATCATAGGGGTATTAAAAAAATTGTGTGTATTTTTCATTTTCGTTTTTAGTTATAAAAATATTGGAGAAGGATTAAAAAAGGATGTTTAACCGGGTTGGAGGCTGGAGGTCATGTGATGAAACCTCCAGGAATACGTCCAACCAGAGTTGGCAACCCAATCCTGACATTGTTATTGTTTTATTCTGTGGACATTAATGTTAATTTATTATCCTCCCCATGTTGACAATTTGTAATATGATGATATTATGTTTGTTGAAATTTCTACCACATACCACAAGCAGCACACTAAGTGCAATCACAAAAAAAATGAGAAACGTTGAGAGCACAGGTCCTCACAATGTATTGAAAACTGCCAGGCAAAACAATCAATCTTAAAAAATATTATTTTTGTCATGATAATATTTTTGTCATAGTAAATCTATGTAATTCAAAGTAATTACATAGAATTACTTAGAATTACATGATCCATGCCAGTGTTTATGCTCCACACGAGCCTCCTCCCACCCCTCTTCATCTAACCCTATCAGTATAACGACCTATTCCTTTCTCCCTCATGCGTTTATCTAGCTTCCCCTTAAATGCATCTATGCTATTCGCCTCAACTACTCCTTGTGTTAGCGAGTTCCACATTCTAACCACTCTCTGGATAAAGAAGTTTCTCCTGAATTCCCTATTGGATTTATTGTTGACTATCTTATATTTATGGCCCCTAGTTTTCATCTCCCCCACAAGTGGAAACATTTAGAACATTAATGTCCATAGAATTAATGGAATATTACATCAGTCTTACTGTGTCACCAGCGTTACTTAAATAATTTATTCAGAACTGCACTGTTTGGGAAATAAACTCAAGTAAGACTGATGCCATGTTCTGTTTTGTTTTGTTAAATCCCCCATTAACAATCTATTTTCTGATGTCGATGATTCAAGAAAAAGAACACAAAATGATTTGCACCTTTAAAGTGGTGCTGTTCGCTAATTAGCCCACTCAACACCACAAAAACGACTTCCTGTTGGCAAACAAACCACAGCACATAGGTACCTACTGAAGATAGCAGTCGAGAGCTGTGAGGTTATATAAAGTTTATATTTGTAGTAACTTATTCTGATGCAACTTTAGCAATGAAATAGTAATATAATTTGGCCATAATTTTATAGAATGCCTTTGGTGAAAACCGATTTTTAATTATATGGTTCTTCAATTAAATATTTGTAGTTGGCTTAATGAAAAATGTTCTTTTGTATAAAAGGTGGCATAGCAACAGAGACAACTACTGTATAATGAGGACAGAAGAGGTAGGGAATTAACACTGTATTTGTTTCTTTTACCTCCAGACTCGATTATTCCAATCCTCTTCTGGCCGGACACCCAATTTACATAGAATTATATAGAATGTACAGCGCAGAAACAGGCCATTTGGCCCAACAGATCCATGCTGGTGTTTATGCTCCACACGAGCCTCCTCCCTCCCTATTTCATCCAACCCGATCAGCATATTATTCTATTCCTTTCTCCCTTGTGTTTATCTAACTTCCCCTTAAATGCATCTATGCTAGTCGCCTCAACTACTCCTTGTGATAGTGAGTTCTGCATCCTAACCACTTTCTGGGTAAAAAAAGTTTCTCCTGAATTCCCTTTTGGATTTATTAATGACTATCTTATATTTATGGCCCCTAGTTCTGGTTTCCCCTGCAAATGGAAATATTGGGCTCGATATTAGCAGGGCGGCGGGTTCGCAGCGGGGGGTCGACTGGGCGCGTGCGTAATGCGCCCAGTTAAATCGGGGTGCTCCGCACGGAATCGCAGGCTAATTAGAGCCACTTACCTGTGCTTCCGGGTTTCCCGCTGGTAAGCTGCGCAGCGGGCGGACTGTTCATGCGCAGCATAGGCTGTCAGCTGGAGGAGCCCTATTTAAAGGGGCAGTCCTCCACTGACTGATGCTGCAGGAAATAGGAAAAATTACAGCGTGGAGCAGCCCAGGGGGAAGGCTGCTCCCAGGTTTAATGATGCCTCACTCCAGCTCTTATTGGATGGGGTGAGGAGGAGGGGGAGGACAGAGATCTTCCCCCTGGCGGGCGGGAGGAAGTGGCCTGCCTCTGCCACCAAGAAGGCCTGGCTCAAGGTGGTAGAGGAGGTCCTGCATACAGTGCAGGAGGCGCTTCAATCACCTAAGTAGGTCAGCCGAAGTGAGTACACTTACTCATTCCCCTACACTCCGTCTCCCACATCACCACCCCCACCCCATATCTCCTTCTGCACTGCCAACACTACTCTATCACATCACTCCTCACACCCAGTCAAACCTCATCCTCATCTTACCTGCACTTACTCATCCCGCCACTACCACTCAACCCAATCCTCATACAATCTCATGGCTCTATCTCGTACTCACCCTCTCATGCATCTCTTTCACGGTCAGCCTCGCTCAACCTGCCACTACCTGTGCTGCAGCCACAGGGCATGCATCACATATGTGCAGTAGGAAGCGTAAGGCAAACGTGTCATGAGCATGAAGGGGATGCACAAGGGTGTCTGAGGGTTTGTCATGGTTTTTACCTATATTTAATTTCTGATCAACTCACATAACATATTATATTGTCACCACTACTGCCACGTCTTAGCGAATCTTGTCTGGTTTGTGCAATAATGCCCTTTCCTGAGGATCACTATGAAGACCCACAAGTGATGCAACCCATTGTGTCACTGCAGAGTGGGTGTAGGTGTATTTGCAGAGCTCTTTTGTGCAGACGACTGAGAGACGTCGGCAATGTCCCTGGTGGCACCCTGGAAGGATGCAGTGGAGAAGTTGTTGAGGGCAGTGGTGACTTTGACAGCGACAGGTAAGAAGATGGTGCTCGGGCCAGCCGGGTGCAGCTCAGCATGAAGGAGGCTGCAGATGTCCACGACTACATGTCGAGTGACTCTCAGCTCCCTGTGCACTGCAGCTCAGAGAGGTCCAGGAAGCTGAACCTCGGTCTGTAGACCATGTGGCGAGGGTAGTGCCTTCTGCGACACATCACTCTCTACCGTTGCCCTCCCTTCTGCTCTGCAGGTGGATGAGTCACAGCACTGTGTTGTGCGGTTCCACATGTCAGAGGTGGACAGCGTGGCTGGCGAGGCTGGTGATGCTGTTCGTCTTCCGAGGAGATCATGACTGCAGTTACGGCGACCCCCATCCGGAAGATGTACATTTGAGGGGGTCCGCAAGGTAGGTACATGTGTCTGGACAGCGGGGTAAGTGTGCAAGTTTGTGAATTTTATTGTTAGGAAGAGGGTGGTGAAGGCCAAACTTTGTCCAAAGTGACAGAGTGGCCTCCTGCAATAAGTGAGGGTCTCCCCCGCCCCCCCCACCTGTCAAATGGACCTTTACAGCTGCCACATGCTGATGGCTGCAACACGTTCATTTGAACTGGGAGTGTTTCCCTCAGTACGGGAAACAGTCCCGGTTGTTTGCAAAATCCCACCCCTCCTAAAATATCATGTTAATCAGGTCTCTAAATGACCTGAAATACCTAAATAAATACTTTAAGTGGCACCCTGCCGGCTTTAATTGCCGGCGGGAGTCCCGCATGCGGGGGCTGCGCGCGCATGTCAACGCGTCACTGGGGAACCCGGAAGTGGGTGGGTTGGAGCCGGGCTCCAGACCCACCCCGGGAATCCCCGATTTTTGCAGCCTCCCCGCCACGAACGCACCCGCTGGGGGGTGTGAAAATCGAGCCCATTGTCTCTATGTCCGTATCAAACCCTTCCATAATTTTAAAGACCTCTATCAGGTCACCCCTCATTCTTTTCTTTTCTATCGAAAAGAGGCCCAGCCTGCTCAATCTTTCCTGATAGGTATAACCCCTCAGTTCTGGTATCAACCTAGTAAATCTTTTTTGCACCTTCTCCAATGCCTGTACATATTTTTAATAAAATGGAGACCAGAACTGTTCACAGTACTCCAAGTGTGGTCTAACCAAGGTTGCATACAAGTTGAACATAACTTCTCTGCTTTTCAATTCAATCCCTCGAGAAATGAACCTCAGTGCTTGATTTGCTTTTTTATGGCCTTATTAACCTGCGTCGTTACTTTTAGTGACTTGTGCATCTGTAACCCCAGATCCCTTTGCTCCTCTACCCCATTTAAGCTCTTATTATTCAAGCAGTATGTGGTCCCCTTATTCTTCCTACCAAAATGTAATACTTCACACTTTTCTATATTGAAATTCATTTGCTAATTACATGCCCATTCTGCAATCAATATGACCAGTAGAGTCCAGGGGAAGTATATCCCACTAAAAATCAAGAACAAACTGGCCAGTAATGATACACCATGGATGAATAAAGAAATAAGGGTAAAATTGAAACTAAAGAAAAAGGCATATATTAAGTACATAGACGACAATGGAAAGGATGCCAAAAGGGAATGCGAAAGGTTAGGAAAGACATTTAAAAAAAACAATTAGGAAGACGTTACTTTGACCAAGCTTTTGGTCACCTGTCCTTATGTGGTTCGGTGTCAAATTTAGTTTGATTACACTCCTGTGAAGCGCCTTGGGACATTTTGCTATGTTAAAGGTGCTATATACATGCAAGTTGTTGTTGTTATTTGCTGGTTACCCTGAGAGACTTGGAGAAATTGTTGTGCAGAAAAAAATAACTATCGGGGTAATTTCACTGATTCTCAAGGAGTGGTGTGCTGTACTAACAAAAAAACATAAGTGGGCGCACTTCCACTGTATAATATTTAGAAATCACATAACTTGTGTTACGATGCCCACACTTTGAATTTCTCTTCAAATATGGAGAAGAGGAAATCTTCCCCAAGGTATTTAGATGGAATCAGTTGTGTTCTGAACAGAGGTGATAGTGTCCCCTGTCATCTGTGTCACTATTGCAGGAGCTGCCTGTAAAACAGGGTCAGACTGCAGGTGGACTGGAATGTCTATTGCATTCTGCTCATTGCCAGCAAAACTCAAAACGAATCAGCCTTGGCGAAGCAGCAGGACGGTCACACTGTGTCAGTTTTTAATTTTATTTCTTAATACCAGGTTAACAAAACAGAATTTAATAATTCTACCATTAACAATATTTAATAATGTGCACTGCTTGTTTAATTATTTCCAATGGCCCATTCATTTATCAATTGAGGTTATAAAATCTCTATTTTCTTCCCACTATGCTTACCTCCCTCAGTCATGCACTGCAACAAGGTGGCCGGTTTTCTTCCAAGCCTCCATCAATGCCTGTCTGAGCCAGCTGCTATGAGGTGTAGGAAAGCAACTCAGAAATTACTTTCCCCACCGATTTCTCCTTTTCTTCTCGTGGGGAGATACTGGGTCCTCCCTCAGCAACATTGCTGAGATCAGGAGCTCAGTCAGGGATTAGAGGAGATTGACCTGCATCTCTCCACTCCAGGGAATGGCATGTTCTGCAGTGCACAGTGTTAGGTCCTAGAAACTCATCTTCCAAATGAGGTGGTCGAAAATGAACTGCCAACTGTGTAATTCCTTGGTACTACCAGAAGTTCTGGTGTTTTACTTTCACTCATTCTCCCACCTCAGAAGCGAGATCGTTCGGTGCAATGCACAAACTACTATTTGCATAGGTGGAAAAAATGAAAGGAATCAGCCATTGCCTCTGAGCTGCAATGTCTTTGGCAACAACGACTGCAATAAAATGCTTTGGTGATTGCTAAGTTATTTTTACCTCTTGGAGTCTGTCTTTGCCAGGTAACTTTGCTGGCCATGAAAACAGCCTGTTGGGTCTCTAATAATGTTTAGAAGTTAGATTGCCGATGGGAATTGACTTCAATGGAAATGAAAATCGGGAGAGATGCATAGTGGACGGCTGTTGCGCTATCACCAGTTTGCGCTACTGCTCAAAGTCACAATTACCCCCACTACAACATCTGTTCCTTTTTAGTGCACAGGCTCCTCATTTTTCCCATTGGCAATCTAACTTCTAAACATAATCTTGAATAAAAATATAAATAATTTTAAAAATGTATTTTAACTAAATTTAAAGCATTCATTAAAAG
This sequence comes from Heptranchias perlo, assembly GCF_035084215.1. Taxonomy (NCBI): domain Eukaryota; kingdom Metazoa; phylum Chordata; class Chondrichthyes; order Hexanchiformes; family Hexanchidae; genus Heptranchias; species Heptranchias perlo. The sequence continues at coordinate 65,804,289 of NC_090332.1, forward strand.
ACCCTGATTAAAATGCACTTTTCCGCATTCAGACTTAAAATAATTCTTTATTTCTAAATATCATGTTCCACTCTGTTTGATAACATTTTATAGAAAAGAAAGCTATTCTATTTGAACTGTAAAAATATGCATTAATTTAATACTGTTTGATTTATATATCATGCAAGTTTTGTTTTTTACATTTTCTACTGTGTAACTTAATCTTTGTAAAATGTAAGTATTAGATAAAGATTAGAAATGTGGGAACAAAATCCACAATCTACTTTGTATATTTGTGTAATGCAATAACTGGTCTGTCTCTTTTCAATAATCTCATTGGTTGATAATAATCAGGTGATAGGTCCAATTTTTGGTTTCTAGCAATCACATTGGCCAATTGTAATCATGTGATTGTTCAATCCCTGTTGCTTTCGAGCGAGCACATTGGCTGCTGCTAAGCACATGAACAACCTGATAGTTACATGTTTGACATGGCACTGGACCAGGGCAGGTCAGGTGAAACTGGGGATTCAGCCTGTTTCTGTCTGTACAATGATGGCTCATTTGGCCCTGTTTATCACATGCTTGCTTCCATGGTAACTGCTGCTGCTTGTTGGTTTTAAGCATTATAATTGGTTCATAAGAACAATGTGACTTAGAAATCTCGTCTGTCATTGGTCCCTGGTAAATGCGTCACCAAAACAAAGACTGACACAATAGCAGTGATATCTCAAAGCAGGTTTAATTTAATTTTCTTGAGTTACAAAAAAAATTCCTCACAAAATTAATCGAACTTTAAGTAGTATAGGCAAGGGGGCAAAGAATTGGCAGGAAATTTATAAATAAAATAGAAAGCAATGTATATTATATAATATAAATGTATAGTTTAACACTTTTTTGTCTGTGAAAATACTGCAGCAGATCAACGATTTGCAGTGGTAACGTACATGATTTACGCAGGGTAATGTTTCACCTAATATGAAGAGCCCCCCTCAACCCCATGCTAGTAGTAATCCTATAGATTTATCATCTGGATGACACTTGCTAGCAGGTAATCTTTCCAGATTGTGACTAGATGAATCAGTTATTTCTACCTCAGAGAGCTGTGGATGCTGAGTCATTGAGTATATTCAAGGCTGAGATAGATAGATTTTTGGACTCTAGGGGAATCAGGGGATATGGGGATTGGGCAGGAAAGTGGAGTTGAGATCGAAGATCAGCCAGGATCTGATTGAATGGCAGAGCAGGCTCGAGGGGCAGTGTGGCCTACTCCTGCTCCTATTTCTTATGTTCTTATCCTTGAGATTGAACCATTGTAATGTGTTGCATTGCAGAATTAAGTGCCATTTATTATTCTGAAGTTTGGATTTTCCAATTGGTGTTTTTTAATACCTGTAAAATCCAAGGTTTCGAGTCACAAGAGCCTAAATTCTGCAGGACTTCCACCGGTGTCCTGCTGTAACTCCAGCGGAACTCCCAGGAAAACAGCCAATGCCCAATTTCTTCTTTGCCTTGTAAGGGCGGAACTTCCATCTATCCCTTACATGGCAAGTGATGGCAATGGACGGGTCTCCTTAAGTCAGGAGTTCCTGCTTGTGAGTTTGGAATGGGGTTCTAGTGTAGTAGTGGTGGCCAGTATGACAAGTGAGTGGAGACATACCAGCCTCCACGAGGGTGTATGTGGGCCTGGGCCCCTGAAGACTTACAGTTTATAAAATGCTTGCAAATCTGCCCCTTTGCTCTGGCGGCCAACAGGACCATGGTCAGAGTCACTGTGGGGTTGGGGGGGAGCGTGGGGGGATGGGAATGGTCGGGGTAGCCCCCTTCCCCCACAGATGCTGGAGTTTCTGGCAGGCATGGGCAGCCCAGCTGGTGCCAGAGATGTGCCCAACATGAATGTTGTACCAGCTTGACTCCTGCTAACGAACAACCACCTGAGGAACTTTGGGGCCATAAAGTTTAGTAAATAAACATCAAAGAGATTAAGTGTTGAGGTCCTCATTTTTTCTTGTAGCTGCATCTCAAAATGTTTCAAATTTGTTGAAGTCAGATAAAAGTATTGACCCTGAGGCTGTGTGTTTGCACTTATGTCAAGCAAATTGTTATTGTTATTTATATCAAATTTACATTAAAATTTCCAGTCTGGAGTAGTTTCATTTTTTTAGTTCATTTGTCTTATAATAATGCATATAGTGTGCCCTATATATGAGTTTTGGACGGTTGAATGAACGGATCAGACTGGTAGTGTATGCTAATTTATTTGGATTGATTATGAACTTTATGAAATAAACATATGGTAGTATAAATGTACTCTGTTCCCTTCATTATTGTCAGTACAGCACATTCAGCCAGACTAACTACCATGCATTAAAAATCCATCTTGCATGATATTCTTTTTCATCATAGCATAACTTTATCACACTATGCCTTTTATTTTTGGCTGATTCTCCGGGTTAATATTTTACAAATAAATTTTCAATTTATTTAATAATGTGTAATAAATAAGTATGGTTTTCATACTCGGTATATTCCTTTTCAACTATTTTACTTGGTTTTGACATAGCAAGAAAATCTGACAAAAAGGGTCCCGAAATTACGCAGCGTGCAGATGATTAACACATTTGTCTCAAATGTCTCTCTGCTATGTTAAAACAGCCATAATCCTGTTTAAAATAAATGGGTTAATGCCTCTGTTAAGATAGTGGACATTAGAATTTCAGATGAACACATTAATAGTTTATATGCTAGTTTTCCATACCGTAATTTCAGTGCTAAAATCTTTTAACAGGTAAAAGGTTTCAGATTCAGGTTAGTAATTTATATCTGTTTAGTTCTTTACTTCCCTTGTACACACATTCTTGTGCTATCAAGAAATTGGGCTTTATTTGTACAGGTGCAGTTAGTAATTGCACCAACCCCTTATGAGTGTATTCCTGGTCAATTTCCATGTACCACTCTCATGTGAGCCAATTATGTACTCCTGTTGCACTGGTGACAGGAAGTGAATGCAAGTATGCAAAGAGGATCAGCCATAATCATATTGAATGGCGGAGCAGGCACAAAGGGCCGAATGGCCCACTCCCACTCCTACTTTCTATGTTTCTATCATGTTGAGCCAAACTTGCATAATTTCACGAGGCCAGCTCATTTTAATAATTTCCTATACAGATTGGCTGATTCACAGAGCAGGCTATGGTTGCAGGGTGGATTATCTGGTGTATCAGCAGCTCTGAAAGGGCTTCTGATAATAATTAAAGCTGAGCTGCACATTTTAAAATTTAGTTTTTGCTGATAACATTTCAGCATGGCAGCAAAGAGGGAGAGGAGCAATACTGCTTCTTTGAAGATGCCGCTCTGGAGGTGATTCACCAGGCATATTATGCCTGAAAATCCATGGGACTACTTCCAAAGAAATAAGCCATTTACATTGTCAGCCTTCTCCACCTTGCTGCATGGCCCCCTTAAGTCCCCCCATCTGAGTGGGGTGGGGGAGGGTGGGTTCCAAGCACAATTCCTACCACCAGCTTCTTGGGACACCACTGGAAATGGGCGTTTTGAGGCGTAAGCATAGGAATTGGAGGAGGGAGAGCTGAGAAGCCCCATAATTCTCAGGACAATGTAAAGAAAACAGAGACCTCGCATAATTGGCCTCTGTCCTCTTATTTCTGACCTTTGCCTCAGGAATGGCTATTGCCTGGGTGCAAAGGTCAGAAAAGTTAGCTACTATATCCACACATTTTGTAATCTTTGTGAATGGAAGCTGCTTTATACAACCTGAGCTTCTAAATTCTAACATTGGGTCTGAATATAGATGTAAGTGGATGCACAATCTATAGTATGGGTACTGTAGATCTAAAGCTGGTCTCCAAGAAGACATATTGATCTTAGGTATCGCTCTTGTCAGAAAATTCAGCAAGCCTGAAACCCATATGATTTTTGCCTACTTTTCCCTAAGGTGGTCTCTGAATTTTACATTGCCCAAGCAAAAATAATGCAAATTCTACCTTGTGGATATAAAAAGTGCCCTTTCCTATTATATGGATGGAATTAAGTACACAAGAAAGCATTCTTAACTCTTTATACAAGACAAAAAAAAGAGTGGATTCTTCTATCTCCAAGGGACTAATAACATATCTGGATGGTTGACTGCATCAATCACTGGAACCAGTAGAAATGGGTCTGTGGGCTCTGGACAGTTCAAGATTCCATAACAGACAGAGAATTCTCAAGGCTTCCTTTCAGGTCCCACATTTTATACCTCGAGCAGCTAAAATGTCAGAAGATGGCTGCTCAAGAGTATTCTCATATTGTAGTGCAGGTTTCCAAGGTAACGGGGAGAGGAATTGCTCTGGCCACTATATGTAGCAACATCATAAATACATTCATAAAGAGTGGGTTTACCACTTCACTACACATATTACCTCCGCTCTCTTAAAGAGATAGGTGTCCCAATAATTTTCCTAGTTAATTAGTTACCTACCAGAAGTAAGAATTTGCCCACTAATGCCTGGAAGAACCAATCCATTAATAATGCTTATACATGTTTTCCTGCCATTTTCTGGTGGTACAACAATAATTTGAATTTATATAGCGCCTTTAACGTAATAAAACATCCCAAGGCATGTCACAGGAGTGTATTAGGGAAAAATTTACACCAAGCAAAAGAATGATATATTAGGTCAGGTGACTAAAAGCTAGGTCAACGATATAAGGTTTAAGAAGGGTCTTAAAGGAAGAGACAGATGGAGAGGTTTAGGGAAGGAATTCCAGAGCCTAGGGTCTAGATGGCTGAAGGCACAGCTGCCAATGGGGTGAAGGGAGTGGGGATGCACAAGAGTCCAGAGTTGGGGGAATGCAGAGTTCTTGGAGGGTTGTAGGGATAGAGGAGGCTCCAGAGATAAGGAGGGGTGAGGCCACAGTGGAATTTGAACACAAGGATGAGAATTTTAAATTCAAGGCGTTGGTGGATCAGTAGACAATGTAGGTTAGCGAACACAGGGGTGATGGGTGAGTGGGTCTTGGCACGAGTCAGGATAAGGGCAACAGAGTTTTGGATGAGCTGAAGTTTACTGAGGGTGGAAGATGCGAGGCCGACCAGGAGAGTATTGGAATGGTCGAGCCTGGGGGTAACAAAAGCATGGATGAGGGTTTCAGCAGCAGATAAGCCGAGGCAGGGCGGAGATGGGCGATATTAAGGAGGTGGAGGTAGGCTTTCCTTGTGATGGAGAGGATATGAGATCGGAAGCTCAGGTCAGGGTCAAATAGGATGTCGAGGTCGTGAACAGTCCGGTTCAGCCTGAGACAGTGTCCAGGGAGGGGGATGGAATCTGTGGTGAGGGAACAGAGTTAGTGACGGGGGTGGGGGGAGAGGAGGTGAAGACAATGGCCTCCCAGTGTTTAATTGGGGGAAATTGCAACTGACCCAGGATTGTATATTGAACTAGCAGCTTGACAACACAGAGACAGTTGAGGAGTCGCAAGAGTTTGAACTGAGTGTCGTCAGTGTACAAGTGGAACCATGCATGATGTCGCTGAGGGGCAGCATGTTGATGAGAAATAGGAGGGGGTCAAGGATAGATCCTTGAGGGACTCCAGAGGTAATGGTGCGGGAGCGGGAAGAGAGACTTTTGCAGATCTTCTTCCTATGACTAGATATGTAAAAGTGGTGGTGTAATGGTTGTTTCTCTCATATACTGGTTGCCCATAAATAATATAGGAGCTGTCGCTGAAAACAACACTCGCAATAAAGCCTCAACATGCTGGTTAAATGGCACATAAACATGCCACGGAAGTCGGCGCTAAATTGCTTCCTGGCCCCAGTGTTTGTGGCAAAAATAAGAGAACTGACTAATGGGGGACTGATGCATTAAGAAGGTCTAGTGGGATACTGAAACTTATACGGCATTGCAGGTCTTGCTCTGCAGTGAGTGAACCACCGCAGGTTATGAAGGATGAAAGACTGCCCTAATTTTCATCTTGAAGGGTAATTGTATTGCACAGTGTTACATTTCGAATATGTAGGAAAGTTAGCTGTAATTCAAGGATGTAGGTGCATTCTTTTTTCACAATTTATTCGGATCGTGGGAGAATTAAAAAAAGTATGCAACATACAGATTGAATGCAGAAAGTTATTTTATTTATTTAATAAAGCCCTTTAATTACTCAGTGTTTGAGCTGTCATAAGGAATGAGTAATACAGCTCCGTACACAATGCTGTGAAGCAGGTTAAAAGTTGGGTTGTTAAAGGCTTACTGCAGCATATGATTTCAAGTACTGTACTACAATAACAATAAGAAAGTGTCTGCAAAGTGTACTGCATCACATTCTTGTAAACAACTAGTAGGTTAAGACTATTTCACTTACTGGTCACGTGATTACTGTATAGTACATGGTATCCATCCTATTTACCACTATTTCTTTGTGCCATCATGTTTACAACTGTTGTGTGATACTTGTGCAGCCATTACAGTGTGAAAATAAAAGTTGTTTTTACTACTTGAGATAACTGGATCAATAACACCTGACAGATTTTTCTGGTTTCCAGGCATAAGTAAATTAGACCAATACCCGTAAACTAATTTTTTTTAATGAAAAAAGTCATAAATAAACTATCCCCAGCAAGTTGTCTTTATTTCCAATCGTGAATAATTTAGTATCTTGATTTATAAAATTAAAGCAACTGGGATTAATACAAATGTTCGACCACTTAGTTTTCAAAGCAGCATTCGCTAAGCAATGGAGGATTCCGTGGTCCCCACAGCAAAGAACCAAAACATTCTTTTCTATTACAAGAACCATCCGGATGGGGCTCGTTTTTTCTTTTTGCATTCTTTGGTTCCTGAAATATCTTTCTCATCAGGATCTTTTGCAATTCCTGCATTACTGCCCTTATGTTTAAAGGGTCTTGAGAAGCCTTCAGTGTCACTTCATTAAATGGAAATGTCAGTATAAAGTCGCCTCTGCGGCTCATGGGCTTCTTGTCAAAATCTGAAATGCTGTACTGAGGAAAAGATACTAGTTCGTACCTTTGCATTTTAACTGGAGGGAACCTCGGACCCATTTTACAAAAATACCAATCAAACTGAGCAGTTCTTGTTTCCAGCAACATTACCCTGTCTATTGGATTCCGTGTATATAGCGGGGAACGTTTGTTCATCTTTTCTTTCAACTGTGAAGTCAAGGTTTTCTTTGGCAGTGATCTGGTGAGCTTCACATTCTATACTACATCCACTGGTTCCCCCTTATTCACCCTCAAAAAATTCTAATAGATTTGTCAAACACGATTTCCCGTTCATAAAACTGTGTTGACTTTGCCTAAACATATTGTGATTTTCTAAGCGCTCTGTTACTACATCCTTAATTCGAGCATTTTCCCTACTACTGATGTCAGGCTAACTGGTCTGTAGTTCCCTGTTTCCTCTCTCCCTCTTTTCTTGAATAGCGGGGTTACATTTGCCAGCTTCCACTCCACGGCGACCGTTCCAGAATCTGGGGAATTCTGGAAGATCAAAACCAATGCATCCATGATCTCTGCAGCCACCTCTTTTTGAACCCGACGATGTAGGCCATCAGGTCCAAGGGATTTGTCGACTTTTAGTCCCATTAATTTCTCCAGTACTTTTTCTTTATTAATCTTAATTACTTTAAGTTCCTCACTCTTATTAGACCCTTAATTCCCCACCATTTCTGGGTATGTTTTTTGTGTCTTCTACTGTGAAGACAGATATAAAGGGCTCGATTTTTGGAACCCCGAGCCGGCGGGTTCGTGGTGGGAGGCTCCGAAAATCGGGGATTCCCGGGGCGGGTACGGAGCCCGGCTCCAACCCGCCCACTTCCGGGTTACCCAGTGATGCACTTACATGCGCGTGCAGCCCCCGCATGTGGGACTTCCGCCAGCAATTAAAGCCGGCGGGATGCCACTTAAAGCAATTAAGTAGGTACTTCAGGTCATTTGCAGACCTGATTGACCTGATATTTTAGGAGGGGTCGGATTTTCAAATCAACTGAGACTGTTTCCCGTACTGGGGGAAACATCCCAGTTGAAACGGACGTGTTACAGCCACCAGTCTGTAGGAGTTGCAAAGGTCCATTTGACAGGTGGGCGTGGGGAGACCCTCACTCATTGCAGGAGGCCACTCTGTCACTTTGGTCAAAGTTTGGCCTCCACCACCCTCCTCCTAACACTAAAATTCACCAACTTGGAACCTCAACCCCAGTGTGCGGACACATTTACCTATCTTGCGGACCCCCTCAAACGGGGCCGCCGTAGCTGCAGTCATGACCTCCTCGGAGGACGAACAGCATCACCAGCCTCGCCGACCATGCCGTCCACCTCTGACACGTGGAGCTCCACAACACAGTGCTGTGACACATCCACCTGCACAGCAGGAGGGAGGGCAACCGTAGAGAGAGATGCATCGCAGAAGGCACTACCCTCGCCACAGGGTCTACAGACCGAGGCTCAGCTTCCTGGACCTCTCTGAGGAGCAGTGCATAAGGAGGTTCAGAGTCAGTCGCCAGGTAGTCGCGGACATCTGCAGCCTCCTTAATGACGAGCTGTTCCCGGATGGACTGAGCAGCATCTTCTTACCTGTCGCTGTCAAAGTCACCACTGCCCTCAACTTCTTCGCCTCCGGATCCTTCCAGGGTGCCACCGGGGACATCACCGGGGTCTCTCAGTCGTCTGCACACAAGTGCATAAGGCAGGTCACTGACGGCTTGTTCTGCAGGGCCTCGCACCATATCAACTTCCCCATGGATGACCTCAGCCAGATGGAGAGGGCAGTGGGATTCCACGCTGTGGCTGGCTACCCACGGGTGCAGCGTGTAATCGATTGCATCCATATGGCAATACGAGCACCTCCACACGAGCCAGGACTGTTCGTCAACAGGAAGGGCTATCACTCCATCAACACTCAGCTCATCTGTGACCACCGCAAGAGATTCCTTTACGTGTGCGCCAGATACCCTGGCAGCTGCCACGATTCCTTCATCCTCAGGGAGTCCACCGTCCCGCTCCTCTTCCACTCACCCAACATCCGCAAGGGCTGGCTCCTCGGGGATAAGGGATATCCCCTGCACACGTGGCTTATGACACCTCTGAGGAACCCCACCACCAAGCCAAAGCGTCGATATAACGAAAGCCACATCGCTACCAGGTGTTGGCCAGAGGCTGCAGAAACCTATTGAGCTTAATTCGAAGTGCTAACAAAGACACTGACCTTTTGAACTGAGGTGACCTGGAGTTCAGTCACTGGTCTGAACTGGCCAGAACCGGTTTGAATTCGTTCCGCTTCTTAGAGAGACAAAGGAACGGTGATGCTACCTGGGCTCTTGGAACAGAGCCAATCAGGGGATGACATCGATCACTCCAGCAACTTTGAGCCAACCGGAGAAGACAGCATCATTCGAAAAGACAGACTTGGGGAATAAAAACTGAAGAGTTGCTGGTTTGGTCCCAGTGTGTGTGTGTCTTTGTTTGTTTGTGAGCAAGAGAGAGAGTGTGTGTGTGTGTTTTTGTTGGTGTGTGTTTGTCTGTGAGGGAGACTCTGGGAGACTCTGGAGACTAACCCTCGTGGAAGTGAATACCTTACGTCAGGGACGTAAAGACTGCGTCAGGGACGTGGAGACGACGTCGGGAGTAAGAGGGAGAATTGCCTGGCCAGCAGCGTCTCTCCTTTCCGGGTAATATAATATCCTTTCTATTCTGGGAGCACTCTGGGAGTGTTGTCAGGAAAACCTAGTGGGTGTGCGTTTAAAGCCTAATACTCGGGGAGTATTACTAGAGAAACCTAGTGGGTTTGCGTTTAAAGCCTAATACTCGGGGAGTATCACTCAGGAAACTTAGTGGGTGTGCGTTTAAATCCTAGTTTGAGTATAAACCTGTATAACCTGCTGTAAACTACATGCCTATATCTAACTAGACGTATAAGCGGTATGTACATGATCTAATAACGTTAATAAAACGAATTGAGAATTAAGAGAGAATTGACTCTTCCTCTGTGTACTAAGCCAAAACCGTTAACCGGTGACTTCTGGTCAACACAGGTCTACAATTGAGCAGGCTATAGGGCTGCTCAAGATGACCTTCAGGTACCTTGATCGTTCTGGGGGAGCGCATCAATACGCTCCACACAGAGTGGGATGCATTATAGTCGTGTGTTGTGCTCTGCACAACATGGCACAACAGAGAGGGGTGCCGCTGAAGGAGGCCCCATCCACACCTGCCACCCACATTGAGGAGGAGGAGGAGGCCGAGGAGGAGGAGGCCAAGAAGGAGGAGGACGAGGAGGAGGAACAACCCATGGGCAGAACAGCGGCTCACCTGGCTGCTTGTGAGGCCAGGGAGTCACTGATATGTGAACGGTTCTCCTAACATCAGACTGTGTGAAGAGTCCAGTCCTCATCACCTGGACAAAGGAGCGGCCACACCAGCCCCCTCCCCTGACCCCTGCACAAAACAGTGGTGCAACTACACCTACATCCACTGTAGAATGACCCAATGGGTGGCATTAAGTGTGCATGTTCATGGTGAACCTCATGAAAGGGACCTATTCCACAAGCCCGTCAAGAATGGGCAAGACGTGGCAGTAGTGGTGATAATAACAAGATTTATTGTGAATGTGGAAGAAAACAAATATAAATAAAAAACATGACAAATCGTCAAACACCCTGGTGCATCCCCTTTGTGCTCACAAAACCTTCGCCTTACATTTACAGGAACCCCTATGTGGTGCTACCCCTGTGGCTTCAGCAGAGGTAGTGTCAGGTTGCTCTTGTCCATGCCCTGACCGATGAGATGCTTTGCACGGACGCCCTCTGGGTTTCGGTGCCCATGAGGGCCCCTCCAAAGACTGCTCCACCTGCACCTGTGCAGGGGCAGACTCGGCCACCTGGAGAGGGGGCAGCATTGTGGGTACTGGTTGAGAGGGGGGCAATGGGTGAGACGTGGGAGCGCTTTGAGTGATGTCCCCACTTCCATGTCCCCTTTCACCATCATCCCTCTCCTGGCCCAGGCCCACATCACTCCTTCCCCCCTGCTGGACGACAGTTTGGAGGACTTGTGTGAAGTCTTGGCAGGCCAGTTGTAAGGTATCTGTCAGCCTGTTTAAGGCGGCAGAATGTTGCTCACCCTGAATCCTATCGGCCGTTGTCAGGGCCTGAATGGACTCATTGTTGAGCTGTGCTTGACGCTCGATGGAGGCTAGCCTTTCATCCATCGCAGACGTTCCTGCACCTATCCGCGACACTATCTCAGAGATGCCTTCACGTCCTTGTGACAATATTTCACGCATGCAGGAAATGGACTCCTCCATCCTCTGCGCGATTGTGGAGAGTGCACGTCGCAACTGTTCCAGTACCTCGGCAATGTGCTGCTGCCCCTTGATGACTCTCCTTTTCATGGCTGGCCCCCAGGGTTCAACATCTGGGTCCAGATGAGCAAAGCCTGGAGAAGAGTGCTCCCACCGACGCGGGCTCTCCACGGCTGCCCCTGCCACCAGGGTCTGTTTGTGCTCACATGTGCGTGGTGACTCACCATGTGCAAGCCCAACTAAGTGAGGAAGGGGACCCACCAAGGTGTGTGTAATCTGCGCTGGTGGATGGATGGCTCAGATGTGACGATGGACCCTCAGAGGCAGGCAGGTCCTCTGAGGAATCGCCCTCCACGGTCACGGCGGTTGCAGATGGCCCTGCAAGAGAACAGAAAGCAATATTAAGCATGTGGACAGATGTTGAGGTGCTGCAGATGCCAAGTGATGCTAAGATCATTCGCTATCATGAGTGCTGAGTGTTAGCTTTCTGTCACCAGCCACTTGTGCAATCCCAGTCTCGGCATCTGCCACAGGCAGGCACTCCAGCGTGTGGCTTATCTTGAGTGCCTGCTGCTCCGCATCTGTTAATGCCACCTGGTGTGGCGGTCCCCCTCCAGTCCTTGCCCTCTCCCTGGCATTCTGGCATCTCTTCTCCTATCAAGGCAAAACACAGAGGCGTGATTGAATGATGGTTGCATGGTGACCCGCTGCATGCATTGGTGTGGGTGGGGTTGAGCGTGAGGGAGATGCATGGGAGGGTGTGTGTGCGACATAGCCATGAGATTGTATGAGGATTGGGTTGCGTGGTAGTGTTTGAATGGGGACAGCGGCGGTGAGTACGTGCAGGCAAGGTGAGGATGATAGTTGAGTGGATGTGAGGAGTGATGCGAGAGCGTTGTGGTAGCAGTACAGAGGGGTTGTGTGGTGGTGGAGGTGATGTGGAAGACGGAGTGTGCGAGAATGCGTAAGTATACTCACTTTGGCTGACCTGGTTAGGTCATTAAATCTCTTCCTGCACTGCACCCAGGTTCTGGACACATTGCCACTGCTGGTGACCTCCTCGGCCACCTTCAGCCAGGCCTTCTTGGTGGTGGAGGGAGGGCACTTCCTCCCATCTGATGGGAAAAAGATTTCCCTCCTCCTCCTGACCCCATCGAGCAGCACCTGGAGTGAGGAGTCAGAGAACCTTGGAGCAGCCTTGCCTCTGGCCTGCTCCATGCTCCTAAATTGGTTGTTTGCTGCATGAGGAGCATTGGTGGACTGCCCCTTTAAATAGGGCTCCTCCTGCTGACAGCCTGTGATGCGGGTGCGCAGTGCGCCCGCTGCGCAGGTCTAGGACGGGAAACCCGGAAGCCAAGGTAAGTACCTTCAATGAAGCTGCGATTGCGTGCGGAGCACCCAGATTCACTGGGCGCATTACTCACGCACCCAGTCGACCCCCCACTGCCAACCCGCCGGCCTCCTAATATCGGCCCCAAATTATTTGTTTAACGTCTCTGCCATTTCCTTATTCCCCATTATAATTTCTCCTGTCTGAGCCTCTAAGGGACCCACATTTACTTTCACTACTTTCTTCCTTTATACATACTTGTAGAAGCTCTTACAATCTGTTTTTATATTTCTTGCTAGTTTACTCTCATATTCAATTTTCTCCCTCTTTATTAAATTCTTGGAAATTAGACTGTAACCTTTAAAAAGCCAAGTCCGGCTGAAGATTGCAACAGCAGGCTGGGGTGACACCAGGTAAGTAGGAAAGCAGTCGGCTCACTGAGTTCACTGTCAGGTATCTGGAATGGAAGACTTTTGAAGAATGCCGTTTGCTGGAGAATTTGACGTAGAAAGCCGAAGAAGGGGCAAAGAGCATCGCAAAGAGGAACGAGAGAAGGGCTCGCATTTTCTGTGAGACTGATCCCCTATCCTTCCTCTAGGAGGCTAAGCAGAGGAGAGGAGAGGAAGGGTGCTGGGTTCTATCTGCAGAAGCTGGAATAAAAAGTCTTTCCTGCTATATGGAAGGAGGTGGCACTGGCACTGAGTGCCACCTCTCTGACCCCCAGAACTGCAGACCAGCACTGCAAGAAATTGAATGACCTGACCAGGGCAAGCAAGGTAACACATCAGCTACTCTTCCTTTTCTTCCAGCATACTCTTCACCGTTTAAAGTTAAGAACTGTAAAACTAACCCTTAGTTAAGTGGTGTGGGGGGGGGGCTCAAATAACTCCGGATCTTAAAGTATGTGTCTCCATCTCTCCTAACAGCACTTGCTTGCATGCAGAACCTTAAAACCCTTTGCTCCATTTTAGCTGGTTGATACCACCAGATCTTGTAAATTGCACACTCGGTCTCTGCGGCAGCACCTGTTCCCGGTCCCCGGTCCGCGGCTCCCGACATGAACCCGTCAATTCACGTCTTATTCAAACTTCCCTCTCCCTCCGTCGCTGCTGCACCTCTTTGCCTCGTGAGCTCCGGGTTTCGGTTCCAAACATTCTCTCCGGTCGCTAGGCGACAGCCCCACGCTATGTGACGTCACACTACCGGTGCGTCAGTCCCTGCACTCCAGAGTGCGGAGCCCGCGTGCCCAGAGCACAACAACAAGTGGCGGGAAAGAGAGAGGGGAGGTGATGCAACTCGAGGGCAGTGTTCAGGGCAAGCAGGGCAAAATTTGACCCTTCTTGGCCTCTACTGACCACAGTGCTGCACCCCGCCAGGTATCTCAGTGGCTTTGACACCGGGCAGGCCCCCTCCCCCTCAGTTTTGGTAAAAAAGGTGTTTTTTACATTTAAATTAAACCCCTGCTTGCCTGCGGCGAGCGCCTTGGCCAACTTAAAATTTGGTGAAGATGAATTAGCGTCGGGCGGGAACGGAGAGGTCTCAGGCATTTAGAAGTGCATTCAGCTTGATCTTAACCCTTCTCACGCACTATTCTCGCTGGGCCGGGGGGTTAAAATCGACCCCTTAGTTTCTAAAAATCAAAGTCAAATGGCTAAATATTTTATTACTAGTTGATCGCATATGGAGGATTCAAGACAAACGGAGTCTTGAATGGAGTGGGATTAGAGGATAATTGCACCAAGGTGTGCAGATGTAATTTGGTTGCCATTTTAAAGTAATGCATTCTGTCCTTATTTTTATATAATATACGTTTGATTTTATATTTGTAATTAAATAACCAAATGTACGGCAAAAAAAGTAGTCACTTGGAGCATAGGAGTTTCTCTGCAGTACAGGCTGAGGAACTGGGAGATGCAAAACTGAGGTGCCACAGTGTGACTACTGGCTGCAGGGTGTAGTTACAGCATGACAAGTTTACATAGGCAGTTTCTTATATAAATATGGACATAGGATTTGTAATGGAAAAAGTTGACAAGAAGTTTGTGCAAATGTAAGATTTTTAATATAAATGTGCAGTGCCATGAATATTCAAATAACCTAGTTCATGTTTGTATGTGCTAATGAGTTGAACAACAATAGGAACTTGTATTTATATAGCACTGTTAACATAGAAAACATCCCAAGACACTTCACAGAGGCCTAAGGAAAGTGGATACTAAGCTAAAAATGTAGAGATTAGGAAGGGTGACCAGAACCTTGGTCAAGAGGTGGGTTTTAAGGAGGGCCCGAAAGGAAGAGGGTGGTGTAGAGGCAGTAGGGCTTAGGGAAGGAAGGACCTAGCCATTTAATGCATTGCTTTGTTTTCACAAATACAAGGCGCCCTCAATATATAACCAGAGTTGGCTAAGAGTACCTATGAATCCTGTGTACACGTGGTAGCCCCAAGTCTGTCTTCTGAAGAGAAAAATAGCTGCAACACCTGCAGTACATGTCCCCAGGTTCTCGGATGCTGCTTTGGAGGCTCTGGTCCAGATGGTGGACAGGAGGAAGAATCTCTTCCCCCCCAGAGGGTAGAAAGTTCTCCAGGCACTAAGTCCACTGCCAATGGTAAGACATTGCAGAGGAAGTCAATACCAGGAGCTTAGCTCCCAGGACATGGCTGCAATGCCAAAGGACATTCAAGGACATCACCAGAATTGTCAAGGTAACAATACTGCTGTCTTACTCTCTGCTCACAACTCCACCACCTCCAGTCTCAGTACTCACAATATTCCCCTTCTCCGCTTCCCTTCACTCTCCTACAATCACAGCACCAGATGTGGAGACCCCTCTGCCAGTGGAGGAAGAGGAGGCCAGCCCTCCTGAAGATGCAATGTCACTCAATCACACCCTCCCAAGCACCAGCTCAGATACTGGCACCTCGCATACTTTAAAGGCTAGGCTCCAGGTTGGGTTTTCACGTGGTGAATCACCGGGCACAATTATGCAGGAACTAGGGCAGGGGGATAGGATGCCACAGGTGCCAGCCTACTGAAGAAGGCTGATAGGCATACACCAAGAAATGCTAGGTGCACTGGGCAACCAGCCACCTTGGGCACAATGTCTCAGAGCATAGAGGGGTCCAACTCCAACTTGTGTCAAGACTTCGTGCAGAGCATGGAGATCATTCTGTCCAACGAGTGGTCAGCTCCATCAGCAAGACGATGGTGCCCACCATCATGGATGCCCTCTTGACAGCACTCACAGCTGCAATGGATGCATAGTGGCTGAAAAATGGATGCAGCATGATCAAATTTCTTGGCCCACATCTCCCACATGGTTGTACATGCACACAAGCTCTGGCATACAAAGAAGATAATTACAGGGCAACCTGAGAAGAGGGACTAGGTATTACTTTAAGTGTTGATTTTTCTTAGTAAGGTAGGTGTAATATTGTTTATAAAATATAATTTTGAGTGATGTGAAAAGCATTTTGTGTGTGTTTGCATCAACTTTAGGAAACATACATGTGGACACAGAGAGGTGAAGGCTTTCTGAGGCTTTGCTTTGTACAGCTATTATGCTTATAATAAGTAAGTATCAATTCAGGAGATAAGTGTACCCTTAAATTATTGCCCCAATTTTTTTTGATTCGTTCATGGGATGTGGGTGACACTGGCAAGGCCAGCATTTATTGGCCATTCCTAATTGCCCTTGAGAAGATGGTGGTGAGCCGCCTTCTTGAACCGCTGCAGTCCATGTGGTCAGGGTTCTCCCACAGTGCTGTTAGGAAGGGAGTTCCAGGATTTTGACCCAGCGACGATGAAGCAACGGCGATATATTTCGAAGTTGGGATGGTGTGTGACTTGGAGGGGAAAGTGCAGGTGGTGTTGTTCCCATGTGCCTGCTGCCCTTGTCCTTCTAGGTGGTAGAGGTCGCCGGGTTTGGGAGGTGCTGTCGAAGAAGCCTTGGTGAGTTGCTGCAGTGCATCCTGTGGATGGTACACATTGCAGCCACAGTGCGCTGGTGGTGAAGGGAGTGAATGTTTAGGGTGGTGGATGGGGTGCCAATCAAGTGGGCTGCTTTGTCCTGGATGGTGTCGAGCTTCTTGAGTGTCGTTGGAGCTACACTCATCCAGGCAAGTGGAGAATATCCCATCACACTCCTGACTTGTGCCTTGTAGATGGTGGAAAGACTTTGAGGAGTCAGGAGGTGAGTCACTTGCCGCAGAATACCCAGCCTCTGACCTGCTCTTGTAGCCACCGTATTTATGTGGCTGGTCCAGTTAAGTTTCTGGTAAATGGTGACCCTCAGGATGTTGATGGTGGGGGCTTCGGCGATGGTAATGCCTTTGAATGCCAAGGGGAGGTGGTTAGACTCTCTCTTGTTGGAGATGGTCATTGCCTGGCACTTGTCTGGCGCAAATTTTACTTGCCACTTAACAGCCCAAGCCTGGTATTGTCCAGGTCTTGCTGCATGCGGGCATGGACTGCTTCATTATCTGAGGGGTTGCAAATGGAACTGAACACTGTGCAATCATCAGCGAACATCCCCATTTCTGACCTTATGATGGAGGGAAGGTCATTGATGAAGCAGCTGAAGATGGTTGGGCCTAGGACACTGCACTGAGTTACTCCTGCAGCAATGTCCTGGGGCTGAGATGATTGGCCTCCCACAACCACTACCTTCTTTGTGCTACGTATGACTCCAGCCACTGGAGAGTTTTCCCCTTGATTCCTGTTGACTTCAATTTTACTAGGGCTCCTCGGTGCTACACTCGGTCAAATGCTGCCTTGATGTCAAGGGCAGTTACTCTCACCTCACCTCTGGAATTCAGCTCTTTTGTCCATGTTTGGACCAAGGCTGTAATGAGGTCTGGAGCCGAGTGGTCCTGGCGGAACCCAAACTGAGCATTGGTGAGCAGGTTATTGGTGAGTAAGTGCCGCTTGGTAACACTGTCGATGACACCTTCCATCACTTTGCTGATGATTGAGAGTAGACTGATGGGGCGGTAATTGGCTGGATTGGATTTGTCTTGCTTTTTGTGGACAGAAAATACCTGGGCAATTTTCCACATTGTCAGGTAGATGTCAGTGTTGTAGCTGTACTGGAACAGTTTGGTTAGAGGCACGGCTACTTCTGGAGCACAAGTCTTCAGCACGACAGCCATGATGTTGTCAGGGCCCATAACCTTTGTTGTATCCAGTGCACTCAGCCGTTTCTTGATATCACGTGGAGTGAATCAAATTGGCTGAAGACTGGCTTCTGTGATATCAGGAGGGGGCCGAGATGGATCATCTACTCGGCACTTCTGGCTGAAGATGATTGCAAACGCTTAAGCCTTGTCTTTTGCACTCACGTACTGGTCTCTGCCATTATTGAGGATGGGGTTGTTTACAGAGCCGCCTCCCCCTCCTGTTAGTTGTTTAATTGCCCACCACCATTCACGACTAGATGTGGCAGGACTGCAGTGCTTTGATCTGATACGTTGGTTGTGGAATCACTTAGCTCTGTCTATAGCATGTTGCTTCCGCTGTTTAGCATGCATGTAGTCCTGTGTTGTAGCTTCACCAGGTTGGCACCTCATTTTTAGATATGCCTGGTGCTACTCCTGGCATGCTCTTCTACACTCCTCATTGAACCAGGGTTGTTACCCTGGCTTGTTGGTAATGGTAGAGTGAGGAATATGCCAGGCTATGAGGTTGCAGATTGTGCTGGAATACAAATCTGCTGCTGCTGATGGCCCACAGCACCTCATGGATGCCCAGTTTTGAGCTGCTAGATCTGTTCTGAATCTATCCCATTTAGCATGGTGGTAGTGCCACAGAACACGTTGGATAGTGTCCTCAGTGTGAAGACAGGACTTCGTCTCCACAAGGACTGTATGGTGGTCACTCCTACCAATACTGTCATGGACAGATGCATCTGCAACAGGTAGATTGGTGAGGATGAGGTCAAGTAGGTTTTTCCCTTCTGTTGGTTCGCTCACCACCTGCCGCAGGCCCATTCTGGCAGCTATGTCCTTCAGGACTCAGCCAGCTCAGTCAGTAGTGGTGCTACCGAGCTACTCTTGGTGATGGACATTGAAGTCCCCCACCCAGAGTACATTCTGTGCCCTTGCTACCCTCAGTGCTTCCTCCAAGTGGTGCTCAACATGGAGGAAGATTGATTCATCAGCTGAGGGAGGGCGGTAGGTGGTAATCAGCAGGAGGTTTCCTTGCCCATGTTTGACCTGATGCCATGAGATTTCATGGGGTACGGAGTCAATGTTGAGGACTCTCAGAGCCACTCCCTCCTGACTGTACCGCCACCTCTGGTTGGTCTGTCCTGCTGGTGGGACAGGACATACCCAGGGATGGTGATGGAAGAGTCTGGGACGTTGGCTGAAAGGTATGATTTGTGAGTTTGGCTATGTCAGGCTGTTGCTTGACTAGTCTGTGGGACAGCTCTCCCAATTTTGGCACAAGTCCTCACCAGATGTTAGTGAGGAGGACTTTGCAGGGTCGACTGGGCTTGGTTTGTCTTTGTTGTGTCCAGTGCCTAGTAGTCCGATGCCGGGTGGTCTGTCCTGTTTTATTCTTGTTATGACTTTTCATAGCGAGACTGAACAACTGAGTGGTTTGCTAGGCCATTTCAGAGGGCGATTAAGAATCAACCACATTGCTGTGGGTCTGGAGTCACTTATAGGCCAGACCAGGTAAGGACGGCAGGTTTCCTTCCCTAAAGGACACTAGTGAATCAGATGGGTTCTTACGACAATCCGGTAGTTTCATGGCCACCGTTACTGATAGTAGTTTTTTATTCCGGATTTTTTTATTTAATTAATTGAATTCAAATTCCCCAGCTGTCATGGCGGAATTTGAACTCATGACCCTGGATTATTAGTCCAGGCCTCTGGATTACTAGTTCAGTAACATAACTACTATGCTACCATACCCGGGTATATTGAAATATATTTGTTTTGTACAGAGGCTAATATAGCATTTAAGTGCATTTTTTAATGTGCATGTCAGTTCTAAGTATATATGTGTTACTGCTCAATGTATTTTCCCAGTTTAACAACACCACCTGTGAGGCATACACTTTATGTACTCACGTTGTTTGTGACTGTGATCCACATGTTCCCTTAGAGCCAGAAGTTGGTGTCCATTATTGTACCCAAGGCTCATTGTGCCCTTGGGGATAATGACTATTCCTGAGGTACTTTTATCACTGCCCAGAGGCTTCTGTGCTTGAATTGCTGGGTTGTCCCTGCTTTTGAGGGTGTCCCAGAAGCCAATTATGCAGTCTCTGATGCTGGCACAAAGCTCACACTGACATCTCTGTCACTTGGATGTTGCCTTACCTCTGTACACATGTTGCTGCTACTGAATATCTCTCCTTAGGACACATACTCCTCTGCCAGGGGACAGAAGTGTGTGCATCTGAAACCCTCCCTGATCAGTGCCTGTTATGTTGTTTTAGAGACTCCATACCTACTTTGCCTACTACAGTAGCAATTGGTGCTAATGCCTCACTTATACGAACATACAATGTTGGACCCCTGAAACAGGCTGCTGGCTCATACAGTGGACGCCGATTCGCTGAATTCCTTTAAGTGAGAACAGGAATTCACCCTCTGATCCATCCGGCCTGTCCCACACAATTGTAATACCTTGTGCATCACAATATATACACTCCCACCCGGAATCATGTGATCTCCTGGGAGAGGTGAAAAAACAGATAAAAACCCAGGCCAATATGGGGGGAAAATATCTGGGAAATTACTCTCCGACCCCTTTAGGCGATCGAATCTAGTCCAAATTACTCTGACCCTGATAATTTTATGCTGTACCTATCTTTTGTACGAGGTGATCTGCCCTAGCCAGAAACAGGTCCAGCTCTCACTTGAAGGAATTCAGCGAATCGGCGTCCACTGTATGAGCCAGCAGCCTGTTTCAGGGGTCCACTATTCTTTGGGAAAAGAACCACCTCCTGACATCTAACCTAGATCTGGCCTTATACAACTTAAAATTGTGACCCCCGGTCCTCCCTAACCTATTTAATTCAAACAAACTGTCAACTCAAACACAATCTATTCCCTTCATCATCTTATAAACCTCGATCAGATCACCTCTAAGTCTATGTTTCTCTAAAGTGTAACAGATTCCGTATGAGGCAACTGATCATTGATCCTTTCAAGTACTGCAAGTATGTAATCAAGGAACATCTTCACATGGTCCACGAATTCAATAAGTCGTTGCTGGTAAGTAGGAACACTAAGCATTCCAGACCAAGGACGATGAAAGGGCAAACCAGCATGACAGCTCTGGAACTGCTTGGCTCTGATCAGCCCTCATTTCTTACCCCCAACATCCAGTATTTCCTAATTACCCTCTCTGTTAGTTTTTGGGCTGTTGCTAGGTGCTTTGGTGCACTATGCTGCTCTGATTTCTGCTGTGGATCACTGGTTCCTGCGCCACTATCTGTGAAGAGACCAGAAGGTACATTTGTAAGTGCGTTACCACACTTTTTGAATTCACCATTGCCATTGAAAATAATGAACTGCATAACTGTTATTCTCATTGTGGCAGCATGGTAACGTTGGTGTTACCTGCTCTGCCAATTAAGAGAAAAAGCATGAATTTGGACACACTAGCTATTGCGTGCCTCCCTCCCATCACCGAAAAGGATTGCCTTTGACAGTCTCCAATGGTGATGAAGGCCATCATTTTTTATTCAGTGGCAGACATTGTTCGGGGTGGGGGTGTGGGGGGGAGGCTATGGTGTCATTTATTGAACGCTACATTTTTTCTGTTCATGAAATATGAATACATATTAGAGCAGGGCCTATTCACCAAGATTCCTGAAATGCTGCATGAGTCTTTCTGTACTGTCACAGCATACACAAGTCTGATGAGACCCTTTAAAAAAAAAGCACATCTTTCTTCAATTATAACTGTGTCAGCAATGGACTTTGGCTTCTGATGCCTGAGTTTGGAATACCTTAAGCTTTTACATTGAAATGTGTGCTTACAGTCCATAGTAAAGCTTGCATCATTTGCATTTCAGCTGTGTATTACCTTGATGGCTAACCTCAAGTCATGGTTACTTCCTAATTTCCTTCCAGCACTTTTGGCTTTCTCTCTAGTTTCAGTGCAATGAATTCTTTTGCCCTTCCTTTCTGCATTATTAAATTGAGTTATCCTCGGCATTAATTTGCACATGGACAGGGACCAGATTTTTTTCCAACATGCATATGTTCTTCTCTGCGCAGAGTTGTTTCAGAATCTTTAGCAAATGGGTCTCCTCAAAAGTCATCTTTGATGAAATTGGTGATTCACATCCTGGCAGCCTGACACGGAATAGACCGTTCGGTCTCACAAACAATATCTTGCTTTTCATGCAGCTTTTTAAGAAGGACGCCACGGTCATAGTCAGATAAACAGGGTTTGCCAGCAGCCACTGTTTGAGCATTCTGATTTCTCATACCAAAGCTGTGTTTATTATGTTCTGAAGAAATGGTGAATAAGCAGTTTCTTTTTAATCTGATAAGGACAGTGAAGTTTCCTTAATTTAATTTAAAACTCCAGAAACTTGTACATATCCCATAAGACATCACTGAAAATTTCAATAAATTAGAAAACCCAAAATAAAGACTTGCATTTATATAGCGCCTTTCACGACCTCAGGACGTCCCAAAATGCTTTACAACCAATTAAGTACTTTTTGAAGTGTAGTCATTGTTGCAACGTAGGAAAGGCAGCAGCCAATTTGTGCACAACAAGCTCCCACAAACAGTAAGGTGATAATGACCAGATGATGTTTTAATGGTGTTGGTTAAGGGATAAATATTGGCCAGAACACCGGGGTTAACTCCCTGCTCTTCCTTGAAATAATGCCATGGGATCTTTTAATCTACCTGAGAGGGCAAATGGGGCCTGGGTTTAACCTCTCATCCAAAAGACAGCACCTCCAACAGTGAAGCACTCCCTCAGTACAGCAATACAGTGTCAGCCTGGATCTTGTACTCAAGTTTCATGGAGTGGGACTTGAACCCACAACCTATCTGACTTAGAGGTAAGTGTGCTACCAACTGAGCCATGGCTGACACTAAATGCAAGAATTGCATTGTTATGTTTTTGGGGTTTTAATGCCAGACAGTTTCCTTGGGTTCAGTGTCACTGGTCCCTCTCATAAGCCTATGAACCAAGTGTACCATAACCTGCCCAATATCCGATTAGAAACACTTCGGGGCTGCAGTACTCAGGAACATCAAATGACAGAACTTCTTCAAGGATAAGAAGTATCATTCATTAAGTTCAAGAACATCAATTTGGGACTCATTATTACAATTAGGAATAATAGGTACCAACTGGTCATGCTGTATTGCTATAAACAAAATGTCCATCTTTACCTTTGCTCAATCATACCCACTGCAGCTCAGGTTATGATGCAGTTAAAAAGTGCACTATGACTCCTTTGTGGCATTTTTCACTTTTTCTTCCTTTTCTGTGCTTTAGAAACAGAATTGTGGCTCATAACTCTCGTGTGCGCTGCAATCAAGAATGACACTGATGATTCTTAGAATAAATGTTATAACTGCATAAAATACCACAGCCTCATGTTCAATGAATTCAGAAACCTTCAGAAAGTAAAATTAATTCATCCAAATGCATGGAACAAGTTTTGGAATATTTCATTTATTATTAAGAATATTGTTGCTTATGGTGATTATATATATCCTCCTCAGCGTAAACTTCTTATATAACCTTAAAGCTCTGAGAGCTAGAGATGGAATTCGACCGTGAAAACTGTTCCTACCTTAGCCTCTGAAACTCTGATCCATGCCATTGTTGCTTCCACACTTTTACAAAACCTCTGTTGCTGGCCTTTTGAGTTCCACCAATCCAGCCAGAACTCTGCAACCCACATTGTATCCCACTCACCCAAATACTTGGTGAACTCCATCAGCTTACCGTTTTAGGTTTAAAATCCTTGTCCTTGTCTTCAAATCCCTACCTGGTATTGCCCTTTCCTACCTCTGCATCCTTGTCCAACCCTATGCGCTATGCACCCTCCACTTTATGATCAGTGGCAGAGTCTTCAGCCATTTTGCAATCAAAGTCTAGTGGCATCCCTAGGCCCCACCTTGCTACAAATTTCCCACCTTCAAAAGTCTCCTTAAAAACTACCTCTTTGATTGTGCTTCTACTCCAGCTCATTATTACTGAATAACGTACAAATTAACTTATCTGTGAGGATCTGAAGAATGTAAAGGATACACCTGGATTTTCTGGCTTGGCCATTAGTCAAATATTACCAGCATATTTACTATTTCACTCTCAGCATAAACACTGGTTAGAGCTCCTGCATAAGAGCATGTTTTTGGTACAGAAGAATTAGTGTTACCAGTTAAACAAGGCGAATTGGAGAGATTTATTTCAGGCTATAAGCATTACAAACGCCAATTACCTGAGCACGACAAAGTGAATTTGTTGGGTAACCTCCAAGGCAAAAATATTAATGCACCATATGATATTCACCAAGCTGTGGAACACTTTTACAAGTGTATGGATCAAAGATGACAGATATTTAAAGATCCCTCTTTAAACTGCATGGGGTGTTGGACTTCAAAAGAGTTGCAGTACAGGCTGCTGCAAAATCCTCTCTGACCCTTGTCTTACAGTTTGAGCTCTTTCCTCAACGCCGTTGCTTGTGTAACTGGCTAGACAAGAGTTTCCATAAGCAGATTAAATCTCCTATGAACTGAAATCTGTCTTTATTTTCTGCCATCTCATGAATCTACTTATATCCATAAGGACATCGTAGCACATACACTAAAATATTATGTTACAGTTTAATTATATTATCTAATTCAATTAAAGATGGAATATGACAAAAGTCAATCCTGGTCATTTTAAAGTTAATATAATAGTTGAAATATATTTTTAAAATTATATTTTCATTTTAAGTAAATTATAAAAGAGCAATCAATATATTTGAAATTGTACAGTTGATCTTTGAGAGAATATAGATGCTGTCATTTTCTGAGGTGTCTGTAGATATCAATGAAAATGCTGCTTTTATAGCTTTGTCTCAGATGTGTTTTGGGTTTTGACGTCATTGTCATCAACAGATTTTACATCAGTGGTTTCAGGTTCCTCTTTCCCTTCCTCTTCTTTCTTTTTCTTCTGTTTATTTTTCAGTTGAGCACAGCATAAAGTTTGTGAAACAGTTTGAGGATTTTGACTGGTAGATTGCTTATATGCAATGTATTCCACCAATCCGTATAATAACATACCTATTATCAGGACTATCAGCACAATAGTCAACTTGACCTTTATGCACAAAAAGTTAGCATAAGCAAATGCTGTAACAAATCCCACAGACTCCCACAGTCGGTAGTTGGCAAATGCTGCTTCTGTGTGGTCCTGAAATAAAACTCCATACAGGGCTTGAAGGAGAAAACACAATTATTAAGTCAAATTTCTGCTTTTATCCTGTGGAAATTATTTTCTAAATTCTTCTTATTTTCATGTATCATCTATGTTCCAAATTTTTTTTCTTCCATAATTTTCTCCCCTCAAAGGCATTCATTACCACACTTTCAGTTAGGATGGTGGCCCAATTTGGAGGACACATTTCTAAACTCGGCCCTCAAACCAATTTCATGTTTGGAGGCAGCAAACAAGGGTCAAGGCAATTCACGAAATGTTGGTAGCTTCTTTCCTGTCACCTGACGAAGGAGAAAGCCTCCAAAAGCTTGTGATTTTCAAATAAAACTGTTGGACTATAACCTGATGTTGTAAGATTCCTTACATTTGTCCACCCCAGTCCATCACCGGCATCTCCACATCATCAGATGACCATCTCATATCCAAGTGGCACTTCATTGAACAGCTTGAGGTAATTTTCAACTTCGCCGCCTGGGCCATAACCTGGTGGAGTGGATTGTCCACCTGTTGCAGATCCTGCCCGATTCCTAGCCCATTGATTTCAATGAGGATGAAAATCAGACAGGTTCTAAATGGGTGGGTGATCCGCCCCACCAGGTTACCGTCCAGGCGGCAAGGTTGAATATTACCCCGCTAAGTCACGAATTGGCAAACTCCAGAGCCAGGCAGAGTGAATGACAGCTGTAACACTGAAAATCATGAACCTATGATCAGGACTAAGTACTTTCCACTTCTGAATTTCTGTTCTTAAAGAAGCTATACAACATTAATAGTTGACATTTCAAACTGGACAAATCCACATTGCTTAGGTTGTATTGACCATGGAAAACAATATGGAATATAGGGCTAGAAATTTGGCCGTGTAGCGCCAGTTTTTCACCTGAGGTCCCAAAATGGCATCCGGAATGCGTGTGCACGCTTCTAACGTGAGGTGCGCCGGACGCCATCTTTGTAAAGGGGTTCACGCAGGCGGAGATAACGAACGCCAGCAGTGTGTAAAGTAAGGAGAATATGCATTAGATCAGTGTGCAATGCTGATTTAAAGGGACAGGTACCACTTTGGCACTGAATGCTCCAGCCAACGCATTGTCTTAACCACGACCAGCTGAACATGTCATAGACAGTCTGGAGGATTCCCTACCAGTGCTATTGAAAGGGATCATGCAGGATTTACAGGTTAGTTGATGGATTATTGCTTTTGCAGCATTTGCACCTGTCTTTGGAGGTCTCCTATACCTGAATACTAGGACGAGGGGACATAGCCTTACATTTAGAGCCAGGACTTGCAGGAGGGAAGTTAGGAAATGCTTCTACATGCAAAGGGTGGTAGAATTTTGGAACATTCTTCTGCAAACGGCAGTTGATGCTAGCTCAATTGTTAATTTTAAATCTGAGATTGATAGATTTCTGTGGACCAAGGGTATTAAGGGATATGGGGCTAAGGCGGGTATATGGAGTTAGGTCACAGGTCAACCATAATCTCATTGAATCGCGGAACAGGCTCAAGGCTAAATGCCACAGCCACATGCTGCCTCCTGTTATGCACCACCTTCTGCAAGAAAGCAAGAAGTATGTCAGTGAGCGTCCAGCAGATGTCTGGGTGATGTGCTTGTCATGGTCGAATAGCTGCCAATGTGTGTGACCTATGAGTTGTGGGTATACGGCTTGCAATAGTGGTAATGTGTGAGGGTGAGAGGAAAGATCTGATTGGAAGAATTGAGTACTGATGGAAAGAGTTTGTTGGTAGGTGGGTGATGAGGAATGTAGTGCCTGGAGCAGTGGCTGTGGCTAGTGGTGCAGTTGGTAGGAGATGCCAACTGACAGTTAATCTCACTCACCTTGACCACTCGTGTCAAAACATTGAACTTCTTCCTGCATTGCATCCATGTTCGTGGTGCGATGCGACAGGCATTGACTTTGTCCCTTACTGCCTCCCACTGTCTTTTGAGCATATGTTTGGAGGGCCCCTTGCCCCCCTGTGGATATAGGATGCCCCTCCATCTGTCAACCTCTTGCCCCAAGGCCTCTAGCACATCATCAGAGAACATTGGTGGACGCTCTCTCCCAGGCCTGGTACAAACTCAGATCAGCAGATTGGTGAGGTCTGGCGTGCAGATTGGAGGATGTGGGATTTAGTAGTGCACAACCTTTATTCAATGTTTTAACATAACTCAACAGTTTGTAAACAAAGGGAAGGGACCTGCATCTGTGTTTTACATATGCAATGTCTGATCTCCATTCAGACTCCGTGCGGACTCGTATCTTATTTCTTGCAAATCACCAGGCGTGGGTTAATCATGCACCCGGATTTGGTGGTTAACCAATTTAACCCCCTAAGTCTTATGTCAGACATTCTGTCCCTTCTTCATTATCTTCCTTGCAGTGTTGCTACAGTTCTTCTGATGCAATATTAATTTTGCTTTAACATTTCCATTTTAACAATTACATTATCTTGTCACCTATTACTTGTCAACGTACCATTGGTCTGCGTCTGCCAAACAGCATCAGCCATTCCCCAAAGACATGGAAACACAAAAAACACTGGCAGTTGATTTGGCCGTGGTTGCCACAGAAACAATGCAATTATTGATCCCAGATTCGTAATGGTTGCTGTGACATGAAACAAATAAAAATGGCTTTAGATTGTTGTACAGTAAAATGCAGTACATCTTTTTAGCATATCATAACGGGCCTGAATTTGTTGAAAACTTGCACCATTGGCATATGCCATTATTATGGTGCGGAAATTATGGCGAGTGATTTATGCCATTACGTACACCACGTCATAATTTGCTGAGACTTTTGAGCTGCTCTACAGAAACCCTCGCTGAGAAAGTTGAACAACTAATAATCATAGCTCCGACTCCCATTAAAATCAATGGTGAGATTGAGTTTGTTGTATTAATGCCACAACCACTCAGACCGTTACAGAATGGTGCTGGATTTTAAAATTCTCATCCCTCCATGGCCTCGCGCCTCCCTTGCTCTGTAACCTCTTCCAGCCCTACAACCCTACGAGATCGCTGCGCTCCTCCAATTCTTGCCTCTTGCGCATCCATGATTTTAATTGCTCCACCATTGGCGGCTGTGCCTTCAGCTTCCTAGGCCCTTGGCTCTGGAATTCACTCCCTAAACCTCTCTAACTCTCTACGTCTCTCCTCCTTAAAAACGACCTCTTTGATCAAGTTTTTGGTCACCTTTCCTTATATCTCCTATGTGGCTCGATGTCAAATTTTGTTGATAATGCTCCTCTGAAGCGCCTTGGAATGATAAAGGCGCTGTATAAATGCAAGTTATTATTGTTCTTGTTGAGTGCTCAGAATCAGTAAAGTAAATCGCTTAGCAGGTTGCCTGAGGGTAATATTTTTACTGACATGTTCTAGGAAATTCATTGAAAATGTCAATTAAGTAATAAAATAATTTTTTTGACAGCCAGGCATGTTCTGGTATCCCCTGACTGATACTATTTATATATTAATATTTATTGAGCTCATGCGCTAAGCAACGATTGCAACCAGTAAAGAAATATGGCTAGGGATTGCCCGCAGTTTGGGAAACAACCCTATGCATACGGGTCCCTTCTTAACACCAATTTATATATTTATACTATACTATGGTTTCAGTACAAACTCACCAGTTTATTTAAATCCAATCTGGACATTCTGTCCGTACATATTGCGGTCCATCCCCATATTATCAGATCAGAGCCATTGCTTCTAAACGCAGCCCTGTTAACCTATTGTTCTGTTCTGTGTTGGGCCTCGGTAACTTGAATGTGTATCAGACACTGGCTGATGTGCTCCCGATCCGCTGCCATGCTCGCTGCAGTGTATTCTAATTATTTTTCCAGAAAATTGTGGCGTTAATTCACCACTGCAGGAATGGGGAGCACAATGGTTTAACATGGTGTTTGTCACCAATATCACTATTGCAGTGAATTCCAGGTTGGCTTATAGTGGGATGTATCAATTATCCTGAATAAAATCACATTTATTTTTAAATATCAAAAGTAAATTACATTTTCCATTTTTTTTCTATGAAATTATTCATTTGATGTTTTAAAGACATTAGCTGGCAGCAAGATCATCTCTTATTGTGCCTGTTTGAATAAATAAGTCATACTACAGGAATCCGTGTTCACGTATTTGTGGCTTTGATGGAAGCTCAAACAGCTGTCATGCAGGTTCTGAGCTTCACCTTGGAGGGACAGGTGTCTATCTTGACAGACTAATGGACCCCATCGATATGGGTTTTCAAGGAATGACTCATCTGCAGTCTGCTCTCGCAGATTAGTGGAAGTGATGAGCCCCAGTCCCATGGGAGAAACGGTAGCGAAATGGGAGTGGTGTGTGTTGGCCTCTTTCAGGATGTCAGCACAACTGCTGTTTCTCTGCCCACTCAATCAATACCCGCCATGGTGCCAGCAAATCAGCTGGGCCAGACTGCCCTGGCAGCAGCCAATGTGCAGCAATCTGCAGCCGGGCCCTGACAGGATCAAGCACACTGAAACCACCAGCCGCAAACATCTCAAGGGTCCCAAAATGAAAACAGCAGCCTTCCACCAGATTTGATGAGGCCACTTCATTGTCAGTATGTCATTGATATAGAAGTTGTTTGAATGGTTTGAATGTTCTTTAATGCAGGATGAAGGGAGTGGTGAAGGATATAACAAGAACTGTTAAGCAGAGGGGCTCTGTGTAAATTCTCAGGGCAGAGGAATGAGGACGTTTTGACAGAATCGCTGAGCAATAAGCTGTTCCCTCACATCTTTTGATGTTTAGATTTAACTAAGCTGTCACAGTGGTAAGAAATTCTGCAAAAAAGAAACACTTATTTAAAAGTTATTTACAAAATGGTCCTTAGAATTGAGTGGAAGAATGTCTGCTATAAAAATGTAATTCTAACTAACAGGATTGTTACTTATGTGCCTGTTTTTCTTTTGTAAAGTAAATTTGGTTGCTATTTTAAACTTAAACTGAGATCTGATCTGATGCTGCATTGCTTTTGAAGACTGGAGGGAGAATTTATAGGGCTAAAAATTCGATGGCATTGCACCCGTTTTTCAGTCACAAAATGGGTGTCTAACCATCCAAAGCTATTAACTAGGCTTATTAAAATATTTAAATAAAGGTTTGTTGTAGGACCCTTTTGTGATATTGGCCTGCCCCAGCGCCTGACTTGCCATGTGATAAAGTTGCAACTCATGACACTAACAGGCAGGAAGAACCCTTCACCAGTGCTATTTAAAGGGCTCATCCACTACATAGAGGTTAGTTGCTAGTTTGCTCTTTTAGGCTGCTGGTTAACTTCTGGGCGTTTTTTGGTCTGTTTTCTGACTTAAAAAACTTAATTCTTGTTTTTTTTTGCTGCTGCTACACTGCTTTTGGCTGCCCACAACAGTTGTACTGAAATCATGGGTGGTCTTATAGGGCTGCCTTTGGGGCTGGAGGAAGAGGGGAGCAGCAAGGAAGATAGAAGAAGCATCTGGAACAAGAGGGAGGAGGAGGAGGAGGGCACTGCACAAGAGGCCATACCCACAGCGGGGGTTCAGGCTTCACTTCTTCTACATGAACTTCACTGAGGAGCATGTCTGAGGTGCCTTCGCTTCACAAAGGAGGCTGTCACCGAGCAATGTCACATGCTGTAACCACAACTCGAGCCTCGCACCAGGGCATGGACAGCACTGCCTGTGGCTGTCAAGGTCACCGTGGACCTTAACCTTTATGCCACAGGCTGCTTCCAGGCTGCAGCGGGTGACATCAGTGATATAGCACAGTTTGCAGTTCACCACTGTATTAGAGAGATCTGAGGCTCTCTGTGCCATGAAGGCCCCTGCCTCAGCCCATCTGCTGCTGAAACCCTCATCCATGCCTTTGTTACCTCCAGACCGAACTATTCCACTGCTCTCCTGGCTGGCCTCCTATCTTCCATCCTCCATAAAAGTAAGCTCAACCAAAACTCTGCTGCCTGTATCCGAACTAGCACCAAGTCCTGTTCACTCATCACCCCTGTGCTTGGGACCTACATTGGCTCCCAATCCCCAAATGCCTTTATTTTAAATTTCTCATCCTCGTGTTCAAATCCCTCCCTGGCCTCGCCCCTCCCTATCTCTGTAACATTCTCCAGCCCTACAACCCTGCGAGAACTCTGCCTCCCTCCAACTCTTGCCTGTTGTCCATCACCCTCATCCTTCACACCACCATTGGCGGCCATGCCTTCAGCTGTCTATGTCCTAAGCTCTGGAATTCACTCCCCAAACCTCGATGACTCTCTATCCTCCTTTATATCCTTAATATCTACCACTTTGACCAAACTTTTGGTGATCTGTCCTAATGGGCTTGATTTTCGCACCCGCGATCGGGTGCGTTCGTGGCTGGGGGGTTTGCGAAAATCCGGGATTCCCGGGGCGGGTCTGGAGCCCGGCTCCAACCCACCTACTTCCGGGTTCCCCAGTGACGCGCTGACATGCGCGCGCAGCCCCCGGATGTGGGACTCCCGCCGGCAATTAAAGCCGGCGGGGTGCCACTTAAAGTACTTAAACAGGTATTTCAGACCTGATTGACCTGATATTTTAGGAGGGCTGCGATTTTGAAATGAACTGAGACTGTTTCCCGAACTGGGGGAAACACTCCCAGTTCAAATGGATGTGTTGCAGCCATCAGCCTGTGGCAGCTGCAAAGGTCCATTTGACAGGTGGGGGTGGAGACCCTCACTCATTGCAGGAGGCCACTCTGTCACTTTGGACAAAGTTTGGCCTCCACCATCCTCCTCCTAACAATAAAATTCACAAACTTGCACACTTACCCCGGTGTCCAGACACATTTACCTACCATGCGAACCCCCTCAAATGTACATCTTGCGGATGGGGGCCGCCGTAGCTGCAGTCATGACCTCCTCGGAGGATGAACAGCATCACCAGCCTCGCCGGCTACGCCGTCCACCTCTGATACGTGGAGCCCCATAACACAGTGCTGTGACACATCCATCTGCACAGCAGGAGGGAGGGCAACGGCAGAGAGAGATGCGTCGCAGAGGGCACTACCCTCGCCACAGGGTCCACAGACCGAGGCTCAGCTTTCTGGACCTCTCTGAGCAGCAGTGCACATGGAGGCTCAGAGTCACTCGACATGTAGTCGTGGACATCTGCAGCCTCCTTCATGCCGAGCTGCTCCGGCTGGCCCGAGCACCATCTTCTTACCTGTCGCTGTCAAAGTCACCACTGCCCTCAACAACTTCTCCACTGCATCCTTCCAGGGTGCCACGGGGGAATCGCCGACGTCTCTCAGTCGTCTGCACAAAAGAGCCCTGCAAATACACCTACACCCACTCTGCAGTGACACAATGGGTGGTATCAGTTGTGGGTCTTCATAGTGATCCTCAGGAAAGGGCATTATTGCACAAACCAGACAAGATTCGCAAAGACGTGGCAGTAGTGGTGACAATATAATGTTATGTGAGTTGATCAGAAATTAAATATAGGTAAACACCATGACAAACCCTCAAACACCCTTGTGCATCCCCTTCATGCTCATGACATGTTTGCCTTATGCTTCCTACTGCACGTATGTGATGCATGCCCTGTGGCTGCAGCACATGTAGTGGCAGGTTGGGTGAGGTTGACCGTGAAAGAGATGCATGAGAGGGTGAGTATGAGATAGAGCTATGAGATTGTATGAGGATTGGGTTGAGTGGTAGTGGTGGGATGAGTACTGGTGAGGTGAGTAAGTGCAGGTAAGATGAGGATGAGCTTTGAGTGGGTGTGAGGGGTGACGTGATAGAGTAGCATTGGCAGTGCAGAAGGAAATGTGGGGTGGGGGCGGTGATGTGGCAGACGGAGGGGAGGGGAATGAGTAAGTGTACTCACTTCGGCTGGCCTACTTAGGTGATTGAAGCGCCTCCTGCACTGTATGCAGGACCTCCTCTACCACCTTGAGCCAGGCCTTCTTGGTGGCAGAGACAGGCTGCTTCCTCCCGCCCGCCGGGGGGAAGATCTCTGTCCTCACCCTCCTCCTCACCCCATCCAATGATACCTGGAATG
Organism: Heptranchias perlo; assembly: GCF_035084215.1. Taxonomy (NCBI): domain Eukaryota; kingdom Metazoa; phylum Chordata; class Chondrichthyes; order Hexanchiformes; family Hexanchidae; genus Heptranchias; species Heptranchias perlo. Next base: position 65,837,364 of record NC_090332.1, read on the forward strand.
AGGCATCATTAAACCTGGGAGCAGCCTTCCCCCTGGGCTGCTCCATGCTGTAATTTTTCCTATTTCTTGCAGCATCAGTCAGTGGAGGACTGCCCCTTTAAATAGGGCTCCTCCAGCTGACAGACCTTGCTGCGCAGCTTACCAGCGAGAAACCCGGAAGCACGGGTAAGTGGCTCCAATTAGCCTGCGATTGCGTGCGGAGCACACTGATTTCACCGGGCGCGTTACCCACGCGCCCAGTCGACCCCCCGCTGAGAACCTGCCGCCCTGCTAATATCGAGCCCAATGTCTCCTTCTTTGGCTCGTGTCAATTTTTGTCTGGTTACGTTCCTGTGAAGCATCTTAGGACGTTTTACCACGTTAAAGGTGCTATATAAATGCAAGTCCACTTTCCCTGTGGACAAAGCAAAGCAGAAGGAGAGAGCACTAGGCTTTAGCTGCATTGTAGGCTTCCCCAGGGTCCAAGGTGCCATAGACTACACCCACATTGCCTTGGACTACATCCACATTGCCTTGCATGTTCTCCATCACCAGCCTGGCATCTTATCAATCAAAAGTGATTCCACTCCCTCAATGTGCAGCTGGATTGCAACCACAGGCAGAGCATCATGCAGGTCTGTGCTTGTTTTCCTGGCAGCAGTCACGACTCAGTCATCCTTTGCCAGTCCTCTGTGCCATTTTTATTCCTACCAGGCTGTCAGGATACAGGCTGGCTACTGGGCAGTAAGGGCTCAGTACTCCTGTCAGGAAACTGGGCAGAGCTGGCCTACAACGGGAGCCATGCTGCCACCAGAAAAGTAATCGAACAGACAATTGGCACGCTGAAGCAACGCTTCTACTGCCTGGACCATTTGGGAAGAGCTTTGCAGTGCTATCCTGAGCAACTATCCAAATTTGTGGTTGTCTGCAGCATGCTCCATAACATTGCCATCAGGAGGGACCAGCCCTTACAACCACCTGGGCAGCAAGAAGTTCAGCAGGAGTAGGAGGAGATGGAGCAACATGAAGAGGAGCAACAGCAGGAGCGGCACCAACCACCAGTGCCCCCAGCTGCCAGAGACCAGCTTATTGAAGAGTGCAACACCTGAATCATTTCTCCCTTCCCCAATACACCAACAACAACAACTTGCAATTATATAGCACCTTTAACGTAATAAAACGTCCCAAGGCGCTTTACAAGAGCAATTTTCAAACAAAATTTGACACCAAGCCACATAAGGAGATATTAGGACAGGTGACCAAAAGCTTGGTCAAAGAGGTAGGTTTTAAGGAACGTCTTAAAGGAGGAGAGAGAGGTAGAGAGGTGGAGAGGTTTAGGGAGGGAATTCTAGGGCCTAGGCAGCTGAAGGCAAGACCGCCAATGGTGGAGCGATTAAAATCGGGGATGCTCAAGAGGCAAAAATTGGAGGAGCGCAGAGATCTCAGAGGGTTGTAGTCGGAGGGTTGTAGGGCTGGAGGAGGTTACAGAGATAGGGAGGGGTAAGGCCATGGAGGGATTTGAACACGAGGATGAGAATTTTAAAATCAAAGTGTTCCCAAACAATCCTCATCACCACCATCCTTACCATCACCATCTGATTGTCTTCTTCAGTCCAACCTTATGGGTCTTGCCCTCACTTCACTACGAATTTAACGTGCTGCCTGGGACCATGTGAACAAGCTCGTGCAATGGGGCCTTGGCACTTGCACGCCCCTTTTTGGTCGAGATCAAATTTCTAGGCGTGAGAATTATAGGATAAAGTCAGTAGCTAAAAGCAATCATCAGATAGTGTTTGCTGTTTGTTTCCTGGGTATGTTACCAAAAGCTTACCTAGATCTCCAGGCAAGACACTCTTGAAGGTATGGGGACTTAGGACTCATCTTTAAGAGTGACCTAAGAAACAAGAGCTAAATAATCTAGGTTAAGAAGGTTAGAAAAGACCCAAAAACATAACGAGTGCAGTTTTTACAGTTCTTAATTCTTTTTAACCTTTTAAAAATGTTCCTATATTCCTTCCAAAGATTTTCCCCTCCTCTTAGCTATGGAGTACATATTTCTATCTTATCCATTGTCTCCCTTGGCAGTGTTGCCACTGGTCTCACTCTCCCCTAGCATGTACCTTTTTCACTGCTCTTTCCCTATCCTCAGTTGACTCTACTACTGGGTCAGCCACTGATCATCAATGAATATTTTGCAATTGTCAAGCTCTCTGAGCACCTGAACCTATGTTCAATTACCCGATCATTTTTAAAAAGTTTATTTGCTCCCAGGATGGAATTTATTGCCCATCCCTAGTTGCCCTAAGAAGGTAGTGATGGGGCTTTCTTCTTCTAGTCCTTGCCTTTTAACTCTTCGATTGGCAGACACCTTTGATTACGATAAACATTTCATACATATCATTGCTTCAAATCTCTCTCCATTTCTCGTGTGGCTTAGCCCAAATTTAAATGTATTTACTAGACTAACAGCCATTTAGTATCAAAGTTTAATAATCTTTTAAGTACTAAATATCCTTTTTAACTTCACTTCTAGTGGGCATGATTTGGACAAACTGGTATGTGACCACACAGCCGGTGATTTGGGCCCAAAAATTAAGTCTCACTAACAGCATGTGCTGGCCTCATTTTAATATTCAAATTATTTAAAACAGGTCCTGCTTCAAATGGTAAATCATAAACTTATTATACAAAAAATGTTGAATGGTCGCAACATTCCAATGGCGTTGTGCCTAAAGGTGGTTCTGTGAGAGTCATGTTATGTGACTCAGTAAGTACACTGCAGCTCAACTAAAGCTACTGTAACAACCCAGCTGCACTGACCCTGAACTCCCTTTTCCGGAATTTACCAGCAGTAATCTCTAACTGATTCCAAAGCATCACATTTTACTTTGGCTCTTGTAGTTTCTTAGTATCTCCAACACCCTAATTGAACAACATTCTGAGACTTACCACTGTCAGTTTTTCATTCTCTTTTGAACTCCCTAGCCTCCCTTGAGCAGCACTTAAAACTTTGGGAGTGGCACCTTCCCCCATGCCCCACATCGTAACATTCTGACTTCAGGCCCCATCCCCACTGTGTACCAATTCCGTCTTGGACAACACTCAGCCCGCTTCTTCTCATCCCTTCTCCTTCCCCTCTTACCCCCTACCCTTCCCCATTCTCCTCCCTTTTCCCCTACTTTTTCCTCCTTTGTGAGAATGGGGTGACATTTTCCTGATATCCTCACTGGAAGCATTCATTCGTAAAGTCACTCCCCCTTGCAATATTTCACATGATGCAAACGATAAAGGAAATGTGATGTGATTGTTTTAATGATTTCTTATCTGGCAATGAGAATGTAAGCACTGGTGCTTTTATACTTGGTGACTTGCGTGAACAGTCCTTTTTGCAGGAATCATTTGAGATGCTTTATAAAGCAGACTCAAACATTCCTTTGAGTTTTGTCATCTTAAGGTATAACTCACCATATAAGAACAGTGGAATTCGCCCAGTATATTTTGACAATTTTCCAAAAATCAGGGAGAAAATGGAATTAGAGGCACCAAAGCAGATCATAACATAACCAACATATTGTATTCCGAGAGCACAAGTGACATATGCCTGTTGATAGAAAAGAAAGAGTATGAGTACCTGTTAAATGTGAGGCTAAACATTTCAGTGAAGTTACGTTGCTTTCTCTTAGAAATCTTGGAGAAAATTGCATCTATTCTGAATACATACTACAAGCTTGCCAAATGAAAGCATAGTCATTGTTGTAATAGCTACCAATCAAGGCCAATTAGCATCCTATCAGCCTATTCTCAATCATCAGCAAAGTGATGGAAGAAGTCGTCAACAGTGCTATCAAGCGACAGTTACTCACCAAGAACCTGCTCACTGATGCTCAGTTTGGGTTCCGTCAGGACTACTCGGCTCCAGACCTCATTGCAGCCTTGGTCCAAACATGGACAAAACAGCTGAATTCCAGATGTGAGGTGAGAGTTACTGCCCTTGACATCAAGGCAGCATTCGACAGAGTATGGCACCATTTTATTTATTAACTATACGCAACCAAGAAAAGTCTATTACAGAAATTTCTTAACAAAACTAGACCCATCTCCCATAACATCAAAGGATGGGAGAGATGGACGGGGAGAAAGAATGGAGAATGGGTAAGTAGAGGGTGCAGGGGAGAGGGGAATGGGTATGACGACAAGAAGCGCGGTGAGGAGGGGGATGAAAAATGTAAAGCGGGACAGGAAAGGGAGAGGAGGCTAGGGGAGGGGTTTAGGTGGTGGATAGGAGTGTGGGGAAGGGAACGAAGAGAGGGAGAAGTGTAGGACTGGGGAAGAATGGGTGGAGGATGTTTTCATTAGTGGTTGGGGGGAGTGGGGACAGTTTCCCAGGGCCTGTTTTGATGCTCTGTGGAAGATAAGAACAGGAGTTCCTATCAGACTTCCTAACAGACCACTCAGGCCCTCAGGCCCACCATTAAGAAAATATTCCAATTTGTCTTTCTTGGATCAAAGTGGCTGACTTCACACTTCCCAACATTGAACTTTATCTTTTGGCCACTCACTTAGTCTGTCTATGTCCCTTTGTAACTTCCTGCTCCTATCTACACAACTTACAGTGACTCTGAGCTTAGAGTCATCTGCAAATTTGGATGTACAACTCTGTATTCCTTCATCTAAGTCATTAATATATATGGTGAAAAGCTGAGGCTCCAGTACAGATCCCTGGGGAACACCAGACACCAGTTGTCACATTCCGCCAATCAGAGGATGTTCTCTTTATCCCTACTCTCTGTCTCCTACCTCCCAATCAATTACAAACCTAAGTCACAAGGTTACCTCCAATTCCGTGCGCTTTCATTTTCACTACTAATCTCCTGTGCAGAACCTTATCAACTACCTTCTGGAAGACCATGTAGACAACATCAATAGGCATTCTCCTATCCACCATGCTAGTGACCTCCTCAAAAAATTCAACTAGATTAGTCAGACATGATCTATTCTTCACAAATCCAAGCTGACTCTGACCAGATTATACTTGTCCAAGTATTCAGTCACTCTGTCCTTGATGATAGATTCTAGTAACTTCCCCACCACTGATATTAAACTGACAGGTCTGTAGTTACCTGGTTTCTTCCTCCTTCCCTCCTTAAATAATGGAGTGGCATTTGCAATTTTCCAATCCAAAGATACAATTCCCAAATCTAGAGACCTTTGGTAAATTATGGCTTAACACATCTGCAATTTCCTCACTTATTTCTTTTAACACCCAAGGATGGAAACCAACAGACCATGGAGATTTGAATATCTTAAGTCCCATTATTTTCTCCATTACCATTTTTTTACTTATATTAAATCCACTAAGTTCCTCCCCTTGGCTTATTTTTAGGTTCCTTTGTACCACTGGTATTTTATCCTCTTCTGCCACTGTGAAAACAGATGCAAAGTACTCAGTTAACAAGTCTGCCATTTCCTTATTGTTCATTATAGTCTTGCCTGCATCTGTTTTTAATGGGTCCACATTCCCCTTTACCTTTCTCTTAATATATTTATAAAAAATTTTGCTGTTAGATTTGAGTCCCTTGCAATTTTTTTTTCATATTCGTTTTTTGCACCTTATTACTTCCATTGTATCCTTTTGCTTCTTTTTAGAACACTTCCAGTCTGCTGGAATTCCACTTTTCTTTGCATTTATGTAAACATTTTCTTTTAGCTTGATACTGTCCATGGTTGCTTAACTACATATTTGGAGCCTTTTGGCCTTTTAGGGATAAGTACTGGTTTTGTATTATACAAATACTTCTTTGAATACTTCCCACTGTTTGTCTAGGTTTACCCATTAACAGTTCAGCCCAGTTTACTGGCCAAATCATTTCTCATCCCGTGAAGTTTGCCTTACTTAAATCTAAAACATTAGTTTGTAACTCTCCCTCTCAAACCTAATATCAAATTCAACCACATTATGGCCATTATTTGCAAGATGTTCTTACACCGTCAGATTGTTAACTAATTCTCTTTTGTTACTCATCACTAAACCTAGTATGGCCTGTTCCCTTGTTGGTTCTAAAACATTTTGTTCTGGAAAAATAACCTGAATATATTCTAAAAATTCATTGCCTTTGCTAAAGCTATTCTACTTCTCCAGTCAATGCAGAAATTAAAATCTTCCCTTATAACCACATTGTTTTTGCCACATGCTTCTGCCTGAAAGGGTGGTGGAAGTAGAATCAATAGAAACTTTCTAAAGGGATATGGATATATACTTGAAAAAGAAAACTTTGCAGGGCTATTGGGAAAGATCAGGGGACTGGGACTAATTGGATAGTTCTTTCCGATGGGGCGAATGGCCTCCTTCTATGCTGTAAGAATCTATGATTCTATAGCCTCGATAGTAAACCCCCCACGACAGGCGGGAGGAAGTCGGGGGGTGGGGTTAAATCATAAAAAACACAAAACCCGGCCTTAACCCATACATGCCTGCTGCCATCTGTATGGTGTTGGATTTCGTGTTAACGGGATATTTTATTAACATATTTAAATCAGGCTCCCACAGTGCAATTGGGAGCCTGATTTAAATTTAACTGCTGCCAGCCGGGTTTCCCAAGGCTGGGGTGACCTGGCAGGAGTGCTCCCCGACACCGCGAGGAAGCCTTCGGACTCCCTTCTGCCGATCGCCCCTGTTGCGACTGGCGACCTCTGCCTCCCCCAAACACTGAGCTGCCACCTGCCCCATGATCACGGCCGACCCTAACCCCAAGCCCCTACGATAATGGGCGACCCCTCCCCCCCAAGCCCCGATCTGCAACTGCTCCCCTCTTGATTGCCGGGGACGGTCCCCAAGGGTTTTCACACCCGGCAGCCGGCCAGCCTGTCTATTTGGCCAGCTGCCGGGTAGAAAACTGACGTAAAAATTATAATGTGGTCCTGCTGTTAAATAAGGCAGGACCTCCATATATCCAGCCAACCGGGTTTCCTCTGCATTACTGCATTCCCCCACATCCTCCCAGCCTCCCGTAAATATTGGGGCCTATGTTTCTCTGATCTCCATATTTATACATCCCCCCATTCCATCACTACTTGTCAGCTGTGGCTCAGTGATGCACTTTTGGCTGTGAGTCAGAAGGTTGTGGGTTCAATTCCCACTCCAGAGACTTGAGCACAAAATCTGGGCTGACACTTCAGTGCAGTACTGAGGGAGTGCTGCACTGTCAGAGGTGCCGTCTTTCAGATGAGACATCGAACCGAGGCCCCGTCTGTCATCTCAGGTGGACAAAAGATCCCATGGCACTATTTTGAAGAGCAGGGGCACTCTCCCCGGTGTCCTGGCCAATATTTATCTCTCAAACAACATCACTAAGACAGATTATCTGGTCATTATCACGTTGCTATTTGTGGGTCCTTGCTGTGTGCAAATTGGCTGCCGCTTTTCCTACATTACACCAGTGACTACTCTTCAAAAGTACTTCATTGGCTATAAAGTGCTTTGGGACGTCCTGAGGCTGTGAAAGCTGCTATAGAAATGTAAACTCTTTCTTTACTATCAGGGGGTCTGTAGACAACTACTACCAGAGTCTTGCATCCTCTGCTGATCTTTAACTCTATCAATAGTACTGGATCATCCTTCCTAAAATCCCTTCTTTCTACTGTTGTAATTGTGTCTTTTAGCAAATTCCCAATTTCCTTGTCTTTCCCAAAGATCCTATAGCCTGGAATATTTAGCACCCAATCATGCCCAGCTTGTGCCAACCTGGTGAAACTATAACTCAGGACTACATGCATGCTAAACAGCAGAAGCAACATGCTATAGACAGAGCTAAGCGATTCCACAACCAACGGATCAGATCAAAGCTCTGCAATCCTGCCACATCCAGTCATGAATGATGGTGGACAATTAAACAACTAATGGGAGGAGGAGGCTTTGTAAATATCCCCATCCACAATGATGGCGGAGTCCAGCACGTGAGTGCAAAAGACAAGGCTGAAGCATTTGCAACCATCTTCAGCCAGAAGTGTCGAGTGGATGATCCATCTCGGCCTCCTCCCGATATCCCCACCATCACAGAAGCCAGTCTTCAGCCAATGATATCAAGAAACGGCTGAGTGCACTGGATACAACAAAGGCTATGGGCCCCAAAAACATCCCGGCTGTAGTGCTGAAGACTTGTGCTGCAGAATTAGCTGCGCCTCTAGCCAAGCTGTTCCAGTACAGCCACAACGCTGGCATCTACCCGACAATGTGGAAAATTGCCCAGGTATGTCCTGTCCACAAAAAGCAGGACAAATCCAATCCGGCCAATTACTGCCCCATCAGTCTACTCTCAATCATCAGCAAAGTGATGGAAGGTGTCATTGACAGTGCTATCAAGCTGCACTTACTCACCAATAACCTGCTCACCTATGCTCAGTTTGGGTTCCGCCAGGACCACTCGGCTCCAGACCTCATTACAGCCTTGGTCCAAACATGGACAAAAGAGCTGAATTCCAGAGGTGAGGTGAGAGTGACTGCTCTTGACATCAAGACAGCATTTGACTGAGTGTGGCACCAAGGAGCCCTCGTAAAACTGAAGTCAATGGGAATCAGAGGGAAAACACTGCAGTGGCTGGAGCCAAAACTAGCACAAAGGAAGATGGTAGTGGTTGTTGGAGGCCAATCATCTCAGCCCCAGGACATTGCTGCAGGAGTTCCACAGGGCAGTGTCCTAGCCCCAACCATCTTCAGCTGCTTCATTAATGACCTTCCCTCCATCATAAGGTCAGAAATGGGGATGTTCGCTGATGGTTGCACAGTGTTCAGTTCCATTCGCAACCCCTCAAATGATGAAGCATGCAGCAAGACCTGGACATAATCCAGGCTTGGGCTCATAAGTGGCAAGTAAAATTTGTGCCAGACAAGTGCAAGGCAATGACCATCTCCAACAAGAGAGAGTCTAACCACCTCCCCTTGACATTCAACGGCATTACCATCGCCGAATCCCCCACCATCAACATCCTGGGGGTCACCATTGACCAGAACCTTAACTGGACCAGCCATATAAATACCGTGGCTACAAGAGCAGGTCAGAGGCTGGGTATTCTGCGGCGAGTGACTCACCTCCTGACTCCTCAAAAGCCTTTCCACCATCTACAAGGCACAAGTCAGGAGTGTGATGGAATACTCTCCACTTGCCTGGATGAGTGCAGCTCCAACAACACTCAAGAAGCTCGACACCATCCAGGACAAAGCAGCCCACTTGATTGGCACCCCATCCACCACCCTAAACATTCACTCCCTTCACCACCGGCGCAATGTGGCTGCAGTGTGTACCATCCACAGGATGCACTGCAGCAACTCGCCAAGGTTTCTTCGATAGCACCTCTCAAACCCGCGACCTCTACCACCTAGAAGGACAAGAGCAGCAGGCACATGGGAACAACACCACCTGCACGTTCCCCTCCAAGTGACACACCATCCCGACTTGGAAATATATCACTGTTCCTTCATCGTCGCTGGGTGAAAATCCTGGAACTCCCTTCCTAACAGCACTGTGGGAGAACCCTCACCACACGGACTGCAGCGGTTCAAGAAGGCGGCTCACCACCACCTTCTCAAGGGCAATTAGGGATGGGCAATAAATGCTGGCCTTGCCAGCGATGCCCACATCCCATGAACGAATAAAAAAAAATGCCCAGCTTGTAGCCAGGTTTCTGTAATGGCGAATACATCATACCTTTTAAGCTGCATTTGTGGTTCTAACTCACTTGTTTTATTTCTTATGTGCATTCGTGTACAGAACTCTTATTTGGGTAACTGTCCCCACCCTACTCATATGCCCTGCTGGATTTTTCTCACACTTTTTGACCTACTGTGTGGATTTTCCCCTCCCACCCACCAACTAGTTTAAATCTTTCCCCACTGCCCTATTTACCCTTTCCTCAACAACATGGGTGCCCCTCCAGTTTAAGTGAGGACAATCCCATCTGTGCAGCCTTCTCTGGCCCCAAAAGGGTTCGCAATATTTCTGAAACCCTCCATTCTACACCATCCTTCAAATTGACAATCCCACTTATTCGTTTCCTGTCTGGTCCAGGGACAACTTCCCTGCTCAGTGAGTGTGGGTAATGGGTAATTTGCTTAATCTGTGAGGTGGGGTACAGTGGGTTATGGCTGATTTCGCTCATTAGTGGGGAAGGTTAGAGTGCAGCAGGGACAATTCCCCTGCTCAGTGCCACCTACTGGCACAATACCACTGGAATGTTGTGGCCATTCACTTTTTATTATAGATACATTTTTACAAAATATGCTTATTGCATACATAGGCTCCAAGCATTTTAATAGTAGTTACTCGTATGCACAAATTGACCAAATTTGACCTCTGAGAGTTTGAAGTTGTAGTATTCTTTCACAGACTTTCATGTGCAGTAAAAAAATCCAGGGCATCTGCTTACAAGCAACTTCTTCCTTTGTATGATGAACTTCACTGTCCGGGTTATTGTTTGGGTTTCTGGGATTTTTCATTTCTTGAGGTAATGTACTACTGCTACATAATAACGCAGAGGCATGTTCTGATCGGGGTGGGGGGGGGGGGGGCGGTGGTGCAATAGCAGGTGCGAAACCCGGAAGATGTTTGGGTGTATGGGAATGTCCGATTTCACATGGATACCTCATTATCATTTTACTTCCAGGTTTCGCGTCTCCAATGCATGAAAGCGGGCGTGATGCGAACCTGTATGATGTGATCTCAACTCGACCATTTAAATGGCCAATTCATAGAAGGAATTTGGAGGAGTTGGGAGCATTTGTAAAGACACAGAAAAGTTCGAACATGGAGTCAGGACGTTCAAAGGTTCCATCCTGTTTCAACTTGATATACTGCTGGGTGCAGGAAGGAGGTAATACCCCCAGCAATGGCAAGAAGAAACATGCTGCTGTCACTCAGAAGACGTGGTTAGAGGTGGCTGAGAAGGTCAGCAGCAGGAGTATAGTTCTCCATACCTGGATTCAGTGCAGGAAGCGGTTTAATGATCTAACCAGGTCAGGAAAGGTGAGCACAGTTGCAGATTCACCTGTATCCTGTAGTGCACCCCCGCCCCCCACAACTCTGTTTTGTCAGGTGTACTCCATCACATCACTTCTCACAACCACTTAAGTTTCTATGCGCTTCCACAAGTCCACATTTATTGATCCACCACTGCCACTCACCCCAATCCATATGTAATGTGATGCCACCTCAGTCAGCTCACCTGATGGTAATCACACACCCTCAAATGCATGCCAGTGGCAATCGTGATACATCTGCCTGATAGTCACTGTCACTGAATGTACTGCATCCATCGGGTGAACAGATGCCTTACGGACACTCAGAGGTCTATCGTGCCCCCTTGCAGCAGAAGCAAGCACAAATTACAAGGGAGAGGCAGAGGTAGTGCAGCTGACATCTGCGGTGGAGATCAGTGGCATGTCAGCGTCCCTGACCATTGAAGATGGAGAGACTGGGAATTTGCAATTGCATGGTGACAGCATTAAATATCTCTGACCCACATCCCATACAAGACTCAGTTGTGTTGACTTGACTTCAGCACCGAGTGAAAAATGATCATCTTAATTATGCTTAGCAGCAACATTTTTACATTGTCATTACTAATTCATATCCGTCTCTTCTCACCTCCAGGGCCATTATGGGAAGGACAACAGCCCGTGGACTTCTGGACAACGATTCCTCAGAGGAGCTGATTCCTTCTGAGGATGCACCATCAAAGGACACATGCTTACCAGGCACCAGCACTTCGGTGGGTCCTCTTAGACAGTTAGGTGGGTTTTCACTTGGCGATTTACAGTTCACAAGTGAGCACGAGCAGAGAGTGATGGTAGGGACAGCTGTGGAGAGTCCGCGTCAGAGGACGCACTCCTCTCCAAGCTCTGCTTAGTTGGACATAGATGCTGAACCCCTGGGGCCATCGATGAAAAGAAAATAATCTTAGAGGGACAGCAGCAAGTTTGCGAGGTACTGGCAGTCGTGCCGTGCACATTGTCTGCAATAGCAGAGAATGGAGGTGTCCAGCTCAAGCATTTGTGGATTGATGTCGCAGGCCATTGTGAAGATGTCTTCCATGGATAGAGTGGCCTCCTCCGTGAAACTTCCAGTTGTGAGCGGCTAGTCAGGCATTGGATGCCCATCTTCATTTTCCTTGCTCTCCTCTCCATTATAATCCTCACCAGATGAAGAATGATGAGCTGCTTGTTCCTCTTTTACCTCTAGTCCTCGCTGCTGTGCTTTGTTGTGCAGAACGCAGCACACAACTATCATCATACAGACCCTCACTGGCAAGTACTGAATGGTGCCTCCAGACCTGTCCAGGCAACTGAACCGCATCTTGAGCATGCCGATGGCTTGCTCGATGACACATCTGATTGTCATATGGCTGTCATTGTAGCACTCTTGGGGTTCATTGATGGGGTTCCTCAGAGGTGTCATCAGCAAGGTTTGAAAGGGGTGCCCTTTGTTGTCTAGCAGCCATCCCTTAAGGGTGGTTCTAGGTACGATCAGGTCGGGGATGTTGGACTGCCGCAATATGAAAGCATCATGGCAGCTCCCAGGTATGTGGTTGCACACCAGTTGCACATTGATGGAATGAAATCCCTTGCAGTTGACAAATGCTCCTGGTTGATCTGGTGGTGCTCAGATTGCCACGTGTGTTCAATCGATGGCACTCTACACTTGTGGGAAGCTAGCCAGATACGTGAATCCGAGTGCCTGATCGTTCTGGCTATTGTTATCACAGGGGAAGTTTACATAACTCCCAGCCATGGCAAACAATCCATCCATTACCTGTCTTATCCATTCATGTGCAGCCAACTGGGAGACCCTCAATATGTCCCTGTTAGTGCCTTGAAAGGAATCAGAGGCAAAAAATTGAGGGCGATGGTGGCTTTCACAGCCACTGGTAATCCGTGGCCACCAGGTCCAGCAGGGATCAGGTCTTCTTCTAGGAGGCTGCAGATGTCTGCGATCACCTCATGTGGCAATCTCAGCTTCCGGAAGCACTGCTGTCCGAGAAGTCAAGGAAGCCGAACCTCTGTCTGTATACCCTGTTAGGTGGGTAATGCCTCCTGTGAACTCGACCCCTGTGTTGCTCTCCTCTCTGCTGCTCCCCTCTCTGTTGTCCACCTGCAGCTCCCTCCACAACACGACCTTGCTGTTGTGGATGATGATTGTTTTCCTTGTTCGAAGTCCAATCTAAAGCAGCCATGGTGCCATCCATCCTGATGTTCTCTGTGTGAACATCTCCAAACTGTACAAATACGTCTCTCACAACAAGTATTTTCACCAAACCGTTTCCCAGGGGGAACAGCCGTGAGCACTGAGTCTTTATTCATATCGGCACACCTGATCTTTAACCATCCCCATGAAATGCCACTCAATCTCGCCTCCATTTTAATGCCGAGTTTCCTGAGCGTCGGGAAACCTGTGCAGAAGGCGTGAATTTCAAATCGCTGCCAAAATCTCATGAAAGGACCTCCATTAACATATAATAATCACTGACTCGCGTCTCCAGAATGGGTTACTCAGCCACACCCAAACACGCCTTGGTTAAACCGGAAGTAGGCGCGTTCGCAGCGGGTTGGAGGCGGATTTCAGATTTTTGCAATTTTAACCTACCCCCTGCCACTGTCGAACCCGTTGTGGGGGATTAAAATCCTTCCATAGCGTCTACAGCACAGAAACAGGCCATTCGGCCCAACTGGTCTATGCCGCCGTTTATGCTCTACACAAGCCTCCTCCCACCCCTCTTCATCTAACCCTATCAGCATATCCTTCTACTCTTTTCTCCCTCATGCTCATCTAGCTTCCCCTTTAATGAATCTACGCTATTCGCCTCAACTACTCCTTATGGTAGCGAGTTCCACATTCTTACCGCTCTTTGGGTAAAGAAGTTTCTCCTGAATTCCCTATTGGATGTATTGATGACCATCTTATATTTATGGCCCCTAGCTTTGGTCTCCCCCACAAGTGGAAACATCTTCTCTACGTCTACCCTATCAAACCCTTTCATATTCTTAAAGACCTCTATCAGGTCACCCCTTAGTCATCTTTTCTAGAGCTTCTACTAAATTCCTGTCCATTAGCTCAAAAACGACGATGGGGCCGAATGGATTCACTCCATTGTTGTTGATTCTGAACTAGCCTGGCTGTTTCAGTCATCTGTATCCCTATCTGTGACAAGGCACTCTTAACATTGTCTATCTAGTCCTTCCTTGGTCTTCCTCAGCTTCTTGTTCCACATACCCCTGCATACAGGGCCATGAAAGGTATTCTAGCTGTTTCCGTTCTTGAAACGTGCCCAAACCATCGCAGTCGTCTTTCTTGGATCTTCTGTGTAAGCATTGTTTCATGTCCAAGTAATGTTCTTCTTATATCATTCTTGATTCTTCGCATCCTGGATACTCCTAGTATACCTGTCAACCAACTCATCTCTGCTGTTACTATCTTTTGCTCATCAATGTTTCTCATGTTCCAACACCCTGATCTGTATAATAATACTGAGATAAACCATCGCTTCGGAAACTCGTACCATTGTTTTTACAAAAAATATCTTTAGCCTTCCGTATCCTGATCAATCTTCCAAAAGCAGCAGAGGCAAGTCCAATCCTCCTTTTGATGTCTTCTTCACAACTCCCATTCTTTGACACTAACCCACCAAAGTATACAAATGTTTCCACCCATTCAACTGCATCCCCTTCAACTGTAATGTGTTCATCTTCCTGATGCTTCTCAAATGACATTACCATTGTGTTGATTATGCGAATATGTAATCCGAATGTTCTACTCTCCATGTACACCTTATCAGTTCATCTCTGCAAATTAGTTTTAGAGGTGCTATAAGGTCAATATCATCAGCAAATCTGAGATTGTTTAAAATCTTGTCACATAAGGAGACTCCTCCAGTATCACCTTTTAGTGCAACATTCATTACTACTTCCAGTATTAGATTAAATAAATCAAGTGACCATCTGTATCCTTGTCTCACCCCAGCTGTTGCTATAAACCATTCTGTTAGTTTACTATCCACTCTAACAGCACTCAGCTTTTATAGATGTTTTCTGTCAGTCTGACAAGTTTCTCAGAAATACCGTACATCCTCAAGACATATGCTTTCTCCTTGTACACTGTCAAAGGCCTGCTTAAAACCTATGAAGTTGTTGTAACAATGGATGGTGTGTTCTATAAATTTCTCCCAAATCTGTCTTATCACAAACAGTTGATCTATCGTACATCGTCCTGGTCTAAAACCAGCTTGTTCTTCATGCAGTACCACTTCTACGTATCTTTTCATTCTTCTCTGCAGTGACTTAGTGAATACTTTTCCGGGTGTACTCAGTAAGCTGATTCCTCTGTAATTGCTGCATTCGCTCTTGTCTGTTTTTTGAAGTATGGTATTATCTCGTTTCTCCAGTCTACAGGTGCTTGCTCTTTTTCATAAATTTTATTAAACAGCCTTTGCATCACTTTCACCATATGTTCCTCACCCACCTGCAACAACTCTGCAGTTATATTATTGATACCAGGAGCCTTGTTCTTTCTCAAACTATCAACAGAAATCTTTACTTCGTCTTTCAAGAAATCCAGCATTAACTCCCTTCCATTTCTACAGGCAGTTTTTCCGGAACTGATCACCACCATGCTCTATACATTGTACAGATCCTCAAAATATTCTTTCCACTGCTTGCTCCTTGCCTGTTCCTCCCCAATTATTTGACCATTTTGGTTTTGTTTCTTTTGGCGCAATCTTCTGCTTCTTTGCACTGGTCATTAATCCAGTTGTTCTTATCCCTTGGCTTTAAGCTTTATGTCTCTGGTTAACCTGTTGTATTCGGTCCTCATATTGGGAACTGATTTTATGTTCGCCTTAGGCTTCTTCGTTTCTCACTCAACTCAAGGACTTCTTCCTTTATCCATTTATGTTTCTTAGTGTTGTTCTTGAGACCTAATACTTGTTTTGTAGTTCTTAATATTCTGTTTTTGATGGTGTTCCACGAGTTTTCTACATCCATTTCTTCAATTATTGCTGGTACAATGTTTCTCTCTACCACATCTTTATACTTGTTTCTGAGTCAGATTCTTTCATTTTGTCCAGATCCCAGATTTTTGTTTTAAATGCTTTTCCAGCAGCTCTTGTTCTCAGCCTTACTGATGCCAGAACTAACTTGCGGTCAGAGCCGATATCGGTTCTGAGGTAATGTAAATATTGGTAGACAGGCAATTTTTTGTTCTTCTTGAATTATCATGAATTCACATTCCAGTGGTTTATCTTTTATCTAATTTTGTCAGTCAGTTTCATCTATTATATATTAAAAGTGGTGAGTGGCTGCAACGTTCTAATGGCATTGCACCTGTTGGTGGTGCTAGGAAGGTCATGTTATGTGATCCATTACTTACAGTGGGGCTCAACTAAAAGTATTTGATAGCCCCATAGTACTAACTCTGAATGTCTCCTTCTCACATTAAAGCTTTTGAGGGCCTCCCTGGAAAGAATTTATACTTAATAGTTATTTGTGTGGAGGATAAACACCAACACAGTTGGGCCAAATGACCTGATTCCATGCTGTAATTTCTATGTAATTCTGTTGCTCTGCTTCTCACCTCATCTGGAATCTGAAAGTTGCAGCACCCTCTGTGTCAGCTATTTCTGTGGTGATGGTAAAAGCATGTAACTGAACAACTAATAAACCTCTAACGCTAATAATCCTAACTCTCCCCTTCCATCTGAACCACAAAACCTGTCCTGGGACAACAAACCTCCTCAACAGAGCAAAAAAAACCCCTTCCCCGAACAACAACAGAAATCCCAATGATCAACAAGACCCGTCCCAAGCCCCGATCGGTGACCTTCCCCCCTCTTGCGATGGCCTCTCTTTCCACCACCCCCCCAAGCTCTGGACGCTGACCTTGCCCCCTCCCGCTGACTTTTCAGCCCGGCAGCCGGCCAGGCTGTCGATTTGGCCAACTGTCAGGCGGGAAACGTAAGAAAAAGATGATAATGAGGTCCTGCTGTTAAATTTGGCAGGACCTCCATGTCCCCAGCCTTGCCGGGTTCTTTGACCTTCACCGTTCCCTCCCCGCCTCCCCATAAATATCAGAGCCATTGTTTTGCTGGGTATATGTTCCTCTGTTTGCTAATGACAGCAATAGTCAGCCTAAGTAAAAATTGTGTTTCCTCGCTTTATACTTATGCCAACTTTTTTTTACTAATGTTAGTGAGTGTAGAAAAATTACCCCTTACTGGGCTGTGTTCAAGGTGAGATTTAGAAGCAGGCTGCTGCAGAAATTGAGCTCACACAAAAACTCACCAATACAGGCACACTACTCCTTTAAAATTAAAATGAAATTATTAAAGAACCAGTAGCTTTGAATTAAAAAGGCTTTCATGTAAATTAGTGACATTTTTATGATTGTTCATTTTAAAGGTCCTCTATCAATACAAAATGAGTCCTGGTATAACATTATGTTAATGCAGTTAGGATACTTAATTATATCATCACAAGGGTTCTTACCTTTGTATAATCACCTGCAAGGAAGCCCTGTTCAAACCCACTGTACATTGTCAAGACAATGAGCAGACATTGGCGCTTGTCCCTTAGATGTGTAAAGGTAGCCACCAAGACAGAAAATATATTTACTTTCCTCTCTTTGAACTCTTTCACTTCCTGCTTATCGAGCTGATCCAGAAAAATAGCAACAAAGAGCGCTCCAACTATACCAACACCTACAGGAAGAACAAGGCAGCACAAAGCAGTATTAGTACAAGCAGTTAGAAAATCAGGGCCACTTCTCTCCAGGACTTCATAAGTTTGCCTTAAGCAGAAAGTTAAGGGGCAATTTTCAATGAGGAGTTAAATCATAGAATGCGAAATGGTTGGTGAGATCAGAGTCCGCATCATTTTGAAAACATAAAATGATGAGCAACTTCTTAGGAGTACGTAATGATTTTCTACATGTCTATCAACTATAGGATTGCCAACTCTGGTTGGAGGTATTCCTGGAGGTTCGATCATGTGACATCTGATCACGTGACATCTGCAAATGTTATTAAATGTACCTTGTTCGTGGTTTCGTGCCAGCGGCTGTTGTGCTAGTAGTTCCGAGAATCAGGAGGCAAATGAAGAAGGAAAACCGTGGGCGGGGAAAAGGGGAAATGGAGGATATGGGAGGGATTCGCAGGGTAGAAGCCAGAGGTGGGAGGAATTTCGATTCTAATAGTTATCAGTGTAATTTCAGTGAGTTACTAATGGTAATACTGGTAATACTCAAATTCTCCTCATAATCAACAGTAATACAATAACTGGGGCATTGGGACCAGTTCCAGGGAAGGAGGGACCTGAATAAGCCGGATGGGTTGCTCCTGTACAGGACTGGGACCAATGTTCTCCCCGGGAAGGTTAACTAGTGTTGTGAGGGAGGGTTTAAACTAATTTGGCATGGGGAGGGGAACCAGGACGTAGCAGCAGAGAGGAGAGACAAGGTGCATAGAAAACTAAGAGGGACAAACAGCAACAGAATAAAGAATAGTGTAAAAAGAGCTGGAATTAGATGGAGGAAAAAAGCAAAGCAGACTAGCATGGTGTTGGAATGCATGTCTGTTAATGCAAGGAGTGTTACAAATAAGGTTGATGAGCTGAAAGTTGCCACATGGGGTTATGATATAGTGGCTATAGTGGAGACCTGGCTTTAACATGGGCAAGAATGGGAACTAAACATTCCTGGCTACATGGTATTCAAGAGGGATAGGGAAGGAAAACAGTGGAGAGGGTGGCAATATTGATCAAGAATAATGTTACAGTTCTACAGAGGGATGATATACTAGAGAGTTCAAAGACTGGATCTATTTGATTAGAGTTAATGAATAGAAAAGGAGCTGTTACATTGCTGGGTGTTTACTATAGACCCCCAAATGGTGAGAAGGAGATGGAGGAGCAACTTTGCAGGCAAATTTCAGAGAAATGTAAAAGTAATAGAGCAGTAATAGTAGGGGACTTCAATTACCCTAATATAGACTGGGGAAAAACAGTGTAAAGGGCAAGGAGGGTGAAGAATTCCTAAAATGTATACGAGAGAACTTTCTTAATCATTATGTTTCTAGCCCAACAAGGAAGGGAGCAGTGCTGGATCTAGTTCTAGGGAATGAAGTAGGGCAAGTGGAGTGTGTTTCAATGGATGAACATCTAGGTAATAGTGATCATAATATAATTAGCTTTAAAGTAGTTACGGAAAGAGTCAAAGAAAAATCAAAGGTGAAAAAAACAATTGGAAGAGAGCCAAATTCAATGTTTGAGAAGGGATTTAGTACAGGTGGTTTGGAAACAAAGATTGGCCAAGAAAACAGTAAATGAGCAATGGCATGCCTTCAAGGTGGAGATAGTTCAGGTACAAATCAAGCATGTTCCCATAAGGAGGAAAGATAGGACATCCAAAGCTAGGGCTCCCTGGATGACAAAGGAAATAGAAGTTAAAATAAAAAAAAGGAGCTTTATGACAAATGTCAGATACAGAATACAGTAGAAAACCAGGCAGAATATAAAGAGTGCAGGGGGAAATTGAGAAAGGATATAAGAAAGGCAAAGAGAGACTATGAGAAAAGATTAGTGGGTAACATGAAAGGGACTCCAAAAATCTTTTATAAACATAAAAAAAGTAAAAGGATAGTTAAATGAAGGGTGGGGCCGATTAGGGACAAAAAAGGAAATCATCTTGTGGAGCAGAGGGCATGTCTGAGGTACTGAATGAATACTTTGCATCTGTCCTCGCAAAAAAAGAGGATGAAGTTAATGTTGCAATAGAGGAGGAGGGAGTAGAGGTATTGGATTGGATAAAAATAGATAGAAAGGTGGTGCTAAATAGGTTGGCATCACTCAAGTCACATGGTCCAGATTGCATACATCCTAGGTTGCTGAGGGAAGCAAGGATGCAGAAGGTCTGATTACAATCTTTCAATCCTCCTTGGATATAGGAGTGATGCAAGAGGACTGGAGGATTGCAAATGTTACATCCCTGTTCAAAAAAGGGGAGTGGGAATAACCTGGTAATTACAGACCAGTCAGTCTAACATCAGTGGTGGGGAAACCACTGGAGACCATTGTCAAGGACAAAATTAATTCTCACTTGGAGAAGCATGGGTTAATAAGGGACAGCCAGCACAGATTTGTTAAAGGCAAATCGTGTCCAACTAACCTGATTGAGTTCTTTGATGAATTAACAGAGAAGGTTGATGAAGGAATTGCAATAGATGTATATATGGACTTTCAGAAGGCATTTGATAAAGTACTACATAACAAACTTATTTGCAAATTGGAGGACATGGGATTAAAGGGACGATGGAAACTTCGATACGTAATTGGCTAAGGGATAGGAGGCAGAGTAGTGGTGAACGGATGTTTTTCTGACTGGAGAGAGGTATGCGCTGGGGTCCCCCAGGAATCGGTATTAGGACCATTGCTTTCTTGTTGTATATAAATGACCTGGAGTTGGATATAGGGAGTACGATTTCGAAGTTTGCGGATGATACAAAACTTGGCAATGTAGTAAATAATGATGGATGCACACTTCAGGAAGATGGTCAAATGGGCAGATAGATGGCAGATGCAATTTAATGCGGTTGAGTGTGAAGTGATGCGCTTTGGGAGGAACAACATGGAGAGGGAGTATAACCAAATGGTACAATTTTGAGGGAGGTGCAAGAGCAGAGGGACCTTGGGGTACATATTCACAAATCTTTTTGGGTGGCAGGGTAAGTTAATAAGGAGGTTAAGCAAGTATATGGGATACTTGGCTTTGTAAATAGGAGCATTGAATACAAAATCAAGGAAGTCATGCTAAATTGTTACAAATCACTGGTTAGGCCTCAGCTGGAGTACTGTGTACAATTCTGGGCACTACACTTTAGGAAGGATGTCAAGGCCTTGGAGAGGGTACAGAGGAGGTTTACCAGGATGATACCAGGAATGAGGGACTTCAGTTATGTGGAGAGATTGGAGAAGCTGGGATTGTTGTCTTTAGAGCAGAGAAGGTTAAGGGGAGACTTAATAGAGGTGTTCAAAATTTCAGAGGTTTTGATAGAGCAAGTAGGGAGAAACTTTCCTCTGGCAAGTGGGTCGATAACTAGAGGACATAGATTTAAAATAATTGATAAAAGAACTAGAGAGGAAATGAGGAGAAATGTTTTCACACAGAGGGTTGTTAAGATCCAGAAACACTACCTGAAAGGCTGGTGGAAACAGATTCCATAGGAACTTTCAAAAGTCCCAGTCTCCCGGATGCCCACCATTCCCCGCCCCTCCGAGCCTCAATCTCCTAGTCCCTTGACCCACCCTAACTTGACTCAACTCCCATCCCTCTCCCCCCACCAGCTGATCCTGTTTCCGGTCACTCCGAAGTGGGTGCTGGCTCTCTGGAGTGCTGGGGGAGGGGTGACCTCACCAAGTTTGAACCTTCTTCGAGCAGCAGACGGTGACATGATGCACCGGGGGGAGGGGGGGGAAATTAAAAGGACGAAGATCTCTCAGGCTGCGAGCAGCATCACCCGGGAGATCCATACTCCATTCTTGGAAATTCCCAGGCAATCCAGGAGGGTTGGCAACCATAATTAAATAAAATAATCTGGAAAAGGTAACTGTAACATATTGAAATTTTTTAACCATTTGGCCTAGAAGAGACTTTTGGTTTAATTTGATGTGTCTGATATAATGTCACCTTCAGTTTACAAAAGGTTATTTCACAGCGTTTCAACATAGTTTATTGACTTAACATTAACAAGCCCGAAATCATAGGACAATGGGTGGTTGGGAATGTTAATGTATTATCCCAATGATAAATGAGATAGCCATTAAAGTTACATACTTTTGCATAACAGATTGGTTTTGAGACAGCAACTTGCATTTATATAGCACTTTTAACGTAGAAAAATGTCACAACACTTTCACAGAGGCATACTCAGATAAAATTGACACTGAGTCACAGAAGGATATTAGGAGGGATGACTAAATGCTTAGTTAAAGAGGTGGGTTTTAAGGAGGAGAGTCAGAAAGGTTTAGGGAGAGAATTCCACAGGACCTTGATGGCTGAAGGTACAGCTATCGAATGGTGGAAGGAAGAGAGGAAGGGATGCACAAGAGGCCAGAGTTGGAGGAACAGAGAGTTCTGGGGGCTGTAGGAGGTTTTTTTTATTCATTCATGGGATGTGGGCATCGCTGGCAAGGCCAGGATTTTTTGTCCATCCCGAATTGCCCTTGCGAAGGTGGTGGTGAGCCACGTTCTTGAACTGCTGCAGTCTGTGTGGTGAAGGTTCTCCCACAGTGCTGTTAGGTAGGGAGTTCCAGGATTTTGACCTCTCGATGATGAAGGAACAGCAATATATTTCCAAGTCAGGATGGTGTGTGACTTGGAGGGGAACGTGCAGGTAGTGGTGTTCCCATGTACCTGCTGCCCTTGTCCTTCTAGGTGGTAGAGGTCGCGGGTTTGGGAGGTGCTGTCGAAGAAGCCATGACGAGTTGCTGCAGTGCATCTTGTGGATGGTACAAACTGCAGCCATGGTGCGGCGGTGGTGGAGGGAGTGAATGTTTAAGGTGGTGCATGGGGTGCCAATCAAGTGGGCTGCTTTGTCCTGGATGGTGTCAAGCTTCTTGAGTGTTGTTGGAGCTGCACTCATCCAGGCAAGTGGAGAGTATTCCATCACACTCCTGACTTGTGCCTTGTAGATGGTGGAAAGGCTTTGGGGAGTCAGGAGGTGAGTTACCCGCTGCAGAATACCCAGCCTCTGACCTGCTCTTGTCGCCACAGTATTTATATGGCTGGTCCAGTTTTGTTTCTGATCAATGGTGACCCCCAGGAAGTTGATGGTGGAGGATTCGGCAATGGTAATGCCTTTGAAGGGGAAGTGTTTAGACTCTCTCTTGTTGGAGATGGTCATTGCCTGGCACTTGTGTAGAGTGAATGTTACTTGCCTCTTATCAAGCCTGGATGTTGTCCAGGTCTTGCTGCATGTGGGCACAGACTGCTTCATTATCTGATGGGTTACAGTGCTGCGGCTGCGGCTACGAAGAGGTTTAAAGACGAGAATTTTAAGTTGGAATTATTAGGGGACTTGGAGCCAAAGTAGGACAGAAAGGACAGGGATGATTGGTGAGCAGGACTTGGTGTGGGATAGGATATGGGCTGCAGGGATTTGGATGAGCTGAAGTTGATGGAGAGTGGACAATGGGAGGTCATTCAGGAGAGCATTAGAATAATCAAGATTGGAGGTAAGAAAGGCATGGATGAGGGTTTCAACAAAAGAAAAGAAAGAACTTGCACTTATATAGAGCCTTTCACGATCTCAGGATGTCCCAAAGCGCTTTACAACCAATGAAGTACTTTTGAAGTGAAGTCACTGTTGTAATATAGGAAACGCGGCAGCCAATTTACGCACAGGAAGGTCCCACAAACAGCAATGTGATAATAACCAGATAATTTGTTTTAGTGATGTTGGTTGAGGGATACATGTTGGCCAGGACACTGCAGAGAACTCCCCTGCTATTCTTTGAAATAGTGCCATGGGACCTTTTACGTGCACCTGAGAGGGCAGATGGGACCTCGGTTTAACATCAAACACAGAAGAGGGGTTGGGGCGGGGGTGGAGGTGGGCGATATTACAGAGGTACAGGTAGGCAGTCTTTGTGAGGGAGAGGATATGGGGTTGGAAACTTAACTCTGGTCAAATATGACGCCGATGTTGCAAGCAGCCAGGTTCAATCTGAGACAGTGGCGGGGAGCAGGATGGACTTGGTGGCGAGGGTATGGATTTTGTGGTAATGGCCAAATGATGATGGCTTCAGTCTTCCCTATGTTTAACTGGACGAAATTATAACTCATCCAAGACTGGATGTCGGACAAGCAGTCTTACAACACAGAGGTAATGGAGGTGTCAAGAGTGGTGGAGGAGAGGTAGAGCTGGGTGTTGTCAGTGTACAAGTGGAAGCTGACCCCATGTTTTCAGATGGTGTTGCCAAGGGGCAGCATGTAGATGAGACAGAAGCTGCTGGCCACTTCCCAGAGCAGTTTGCTGCCTGAGGACAAAATAGGTTTTCATTCTATATGCCTGGTGGGAGGCAGTAGACAATGTAGTTGCTGTTGCTCCCTAACCATAGAGGGAGATGTATCGTTCAAGCTGGTAACTTTGATTGGCTGCTTGGTAAGCCAATCCTCAGAGAGAGGCATCAGAAGTCAAACTTTATCTCTCCAACCCTTTCCAGAGAAGTCAGTCTACAGCAGTCTGGAATAGTGAGAGACACAGAGAGACACCTCATTCTGCAGGTAATGAAGGGGATGTAAAACTCAAGGCAGAGTCATGAACCTATACAGCATGTAAGAGAAAAGGTTATGCAAATTAGCTCAGAGGCTGCTAACTTGTAAGTGGGTTTAGCCTGTAAAAGAGCAGGGTCACGTATTTTATTGTTTTATAACAACAACAACTTGCATTTATATTGGGGATGCACAAGAGGCAAGAATTGGAGGAGTGCAGAGATCTCAGAGGGTTGTAGGGCTGGAGGAGGTTACAGAGAAAGGGAGAGGCGAGGATGTGAATTTTAAAATAGAGGCGTTCCCGGACCGGGAGCAAATTTAGGTCAGGCAGCGCAGGGGTGATGGGTGAATGGGACGTGAGTTAGGGTACGGGCAGCAGAGTTTTGGATGAGCTCAAGTTTATGAAGGATCAGGTTTATGAAGATGGGAGGTTGGCCAGGAGAGCATTGGAATAGTCGGGTCTAGAGGTAACAAAAGCATAGATGAGGATTTCAGCAGCAGATGGGCTGATGCAGGGGCAGAGACGGGCGATGTTACGGAGGTGGAAGTAGGGGGTCTTGGTGATGGTGTGGATATATGGTCGGAAGCTCATCTCAGGGTCAAATAGGATGCCAAGATTGCAAACGGTTTTGTTCAGCCTCAGACAGTGACCAGGGAGAGGGATGGAGTCGGTGGCTAGGGAACGGAGTTTGTGGCGGAGAGCGAAGACAACGATGAATATTTAGTTGGAAGAAATGTTCTCCTCATCCGGTACCGGATGTCGGACAAGCAGTGTGACAAATGACAGACAGTGGAGGGATCAAGGCAGGTAGTTGTGAGGTAGAGCTAGGTATCGTCAATGTACATGTGGAACCGGTTGCTGTGTTTTCGGATGATGTTGCCGAGGGGCAGCATGTAGGTGAGAAATAGGAGGGGACTCCAGAGGTAACGGTGCAGGAGTGGGAAGAAAAGCCATTTCAGGTAATTCTCTGGCTACGACTGGATAAATAAGAATGCAACCAGGCGAGCACAGTCCCACCCAGCTGGACGACAGTGGAAAGGCGTTGGAGGAGGATGGTGTGGTCAATCATGTCAAAGGCTACAGACAGGTCGAGGAGGATGAGGAATGATAGCTCACCACGGTCACAGTCACATAGGATGTCATTTGTGACTTTGATAAGGGCCGTTTCATACTGTGGCAGCGGTGGAAACCTGATCGGAGGGATTCAAACATTGCGAGAGAATGGGCACGGATTTGGGAGGGGACAACATGTTCAAGGACTTTGGAGAGGAAAGGGAGATGGGGAGGTAGTTTGCAAGAACAGAGGAGTCAAGGGTGGTTTTTTGAGGAGGGGGTGATGATGGCAGATTTAAAGGGGAGGGGGACAGTACCTGAGGAGAGGGAACCGTTAACAATATCAGCTAACATGGGGGACAGGAAGGAAAGTTGGATGGTCAGCAGTTTGGTGGGAATATGGTCGAGGGAGCAGGAGGTGCGTCTCATGGTCAAGATGAGCTTGGAGAGGGCATGAGGGGAGATAGGAGAGAAACTAGAGAAAGATGTGAGTTCAGGGCTACAGCAGGGACGAACCGTAGGGGAAGTTTCTCGTGATGGGCTAGGGGAAGAGAGGGAGGTGGCAGAGGCAGCCGAACGGATGGTCTCAATCTTAGTGACAAAGTAGTCCATGGGCTCCTCGCACTTGTTGTTGGAGGTGAGGGTAGAGGAGACAGGGAAGAGGGGTTTAAGAAGACAGTTTGTAGTGGATAAGAGATGCCAGGGGTTATCTTTGCATTCCAGGATGATCCTGGAATAGTGAGCAGTTTTGGCAGAAGAGAGCAGGACCTAATAGTACTTTATGTGGTCCAGCCAGATCTGTCGATGAATTGATGAAACAATTGCCTGCCATAAACGTTCAAGACTGCGTCCCTTGGACTTACGGGAGCGGAGATGAGAGTCGTACTAGGGGGAATGACCGGGGTTAGAGAGAGTAATGGTTTTAATGGGGACAAGGGCATCAAAGGTGGAGGTGAGGGTGTCATTCAGCAGATCGGTAGATGCAGAAATGTTGTGGTGAATGGAGGGCCAAAGGCTAGGCAGTTGGGAATTTGAAAGTGCCGTTGTAAGTGACTTGGGGGAGAGTTTTTCGAGGGGCGAACACAGAAGGAAGAGTGATTGGGAGGGGGAAGGGGGATGTGGGTGGAGAGGGTTACAAGGAAGTGATCAGAGATGGTCTTATCCGTGATTGACACCATGGGAGTAGAGAGGCCACCTGAAATGACAAGGTCGAAGGGGTGGCTGTGAAAATGGTTAGGGATGTTTATATGGAGAGATAGATTAAGGGAGGATAGGAGGGCAGTGAATTCAGAGGAGAGAGAGCATGATGAGTTGAGATGGAGGTTGAAGTCACCGAGGATCAGAAGTGACTTGGTGCAGAGGCTGAGGGAGGAAAGCAGTGAGGATATCTCCGTGAGAAATTTGGCGTGATACTTGTGTGGGCGGCAGAGAATGAGGATTTTAAAGGAGAGATGAGAGGGGTGGAAGAAGCTGAGATGCTCAATGGAGGAGAACGTGCCAGAGGAGCAGGTGGGATTTGATAAAATCCCACTGTAAAAACTGTTTCTATTATGTACATATATTTCATATTAAAAAAATACAGTTTGTTTGTCACAAGCAATGGGTTAAATGGTCCATTTTCTGAATTCGGCCTTTCTGCCTAATTTGAATGGGTTCCCTGGAAATTGGGCCAACTAGCTGCTCTAAAAGGAAGTGCTCTACCTTAACGAGGAGGAGAGGAGTGCAGAAGTTGACTGAAGGTAGAGGTGAAGCAGATATTGAGGGTAATTATGGAATGATGGTGATGAGTAAGACTCTAGTTTTCAACAACATTGTTTTGGAGGTTGTCTTGGAGAAGACACAATGATAGAAGGTTGCCCCCCACCCCCCCCCCCACCGTTGAAAGCATAGACCAAATTGCATGAGAATAGGTAGCGACACAGTACCATATGACTAGGGCAGAAAAGGTAAACCTCTGATCACAAAGGATGCAGGGTCCATTTATGGAAGAGATCAGTGACAGTGAACCCAAGACAATATCTAGTATAGACCCAAAATATGTAACACTTACATTATTACTCCAACGTAATTTAATTTAAACTAATAGGAGCAGAGGAACTATAATTTTAAATAGTGAAAAGTAAATTTAAAACTGATATTAAGAAGCACTTCTTTAATCAAAGGATGAAGCAATAAATTAAATATTTTTTTGTTCCAAAGTTAAAACAACTATATTATTAATGGCCCAGAATATCCTGGAACTGCACAATCTATGCCTTATGCCGTAAATTACACTGTTTCATGCCCCGAACTTACTTACTCCAAAATTTCCTGGAAAAATAGTTTGAATACACCACAGTGACCCTAATGGCGAATCAGAAACCCCAGAAGCAACGCAGCCAATGGCTAACCCCATCTTCAGCAATGAATTAATTAAGCAGATCAATATTGGCATGACCTGAATAACAATTCTGAATTTCAAATCCTTTCACTCTGCTGAACTAGGTCACTTGCAGAGTCATGGACACATGGAGCTGCTGTATTCAGTTTTCAGGCACATTCTATTGACTTGATTGTGGGGCGGAGCTATGAAAATCAATTTTGCATGGTTTTGGTGAAGCTATTGGCAGAGTGGCGAAAATGTTCCAGGAAATTATGGCACGGCGTGAATAATGGCATAGCTCACGCCATAATTTCCTAGGATCTTTACAGTATAAAACAAATGCCTTAGGAATGTCTTCAGGGAATTCTGGACCATTGTGACAGTAATAAACTTAATATACAAGTATAAAAAGGCTGTGAAGCTCAATTATTAAGAAAAAAGCACATTTGGTAATAAACAGTAATGTCTGAAGGTCCCTGCGTTACAGGAAGGACTTTCAAAAGAATCATTAGTGAGATTTCTTGTGCCCAGCACATGCTCCTTAAGCCCACCTGAAGACATCCCTACTAAGATCAAGAGTATGTTTTGTACTGGGTCTTCCGAAGGCCCAGAGGGGATCAATTCCCTTCAACTGCAGGATTTTCCAGCCTAACAACATTAACATGGTAGTAGAGTCAAAGTTATTGAAGCATTCAAAATAAAGCTGGCGCTAGCTGAAAGAGTTAGGGTATTAGAGGGTACAGTAGTGTAGTGGTTATGGTACAGGAGTAACAATCCAGAGGCTGTGAGTTCAATTCTCAGTTATGAAATTGAATTCAATAAAATTGGTCATTTGTGAGCTTGTACCAGAATAAATGTCCATGAAAGTTGCTGTACTGTTGTAAAAACTCAACTGGTTTGTACGCTGACGACATCCAGCTCTACCTCGCCACCACCTACCTCGACCCCTCCACAGTCTCTCATCTGTCACACTGCTTGTTCGACATCCAGTACTGGATGAGCAAACATTTCCTCCAACTAAATATTGGGAAGACCAAAGCCATTGTCTTTGGTCTCTGCCTCAAACTCCATTCCTTTGCCACCAACTCCATCTCTCTCCTTGGCCACTGTCTAAGGCTGAAACAGACCATTCACAACCTTGGCATCCTATTTGACCCCGAGATGAGCTTCCGACCATTTATCCGCTCCATCATCAAGACCGCCTATTTCCCCCTCTGTAACATCGCCCAAATCCTCCCCTGCCTGCTGAAACCCTCATCCATGCCTTTGTTACCTCTAGATTCGACTATTCCAATGCTCTCCTGGATGACCTCCCATCTTCCACCCTCCATAAACTTGAGCTCATCCAAAACTCTGCTGCCCGTATCCTAACTCACACTGAGTCCTGTTCTCCCATCACCCCTGTGCTCGCTGACCTACATTGGCTCCCGGTCGGGAAACACCTCTATTTTAAAATTCTCATCCTCGTTTTCAAATCGCTCCATGGCCTTGCCTCTCCTTATCTCTGTAATCTCCTCCAGCCCAACAACCCTCCAAGATCTCTGCATTCCTTCAATTCTTGCCTCTTGCGCATCCCCGATTTTAATCTCTCCACCACTGGCGGCCCTGCCTTCAGCTGCCTAGTTCCTAAGTTCTGGAATTCCCTCCCTAAACCTCTCCACCTCTCTACTGCTCTTTTCTCCTTTAAGATGCTCCTTAAAACCTACCTCTTTGATCAAGCTTTTGGTCCCTTGACGTAATTTCTCCTTATGTGGCTCGGTGTCAAATTTTGTTTAATAACGCTCCTGTGAAGCACCTTGGGACGTTCTACTACGTTAAAGGCGCTATATAAATGCAAGTTGCTGTTGTTGTGGTTTATTAATGTCCCTCAAGAAAGGGAACCTGCCATCCCTACCTCGTCTGGCTTACGCATGAGAATGGGAATGAAAAAGGGAGACGAGGGCCTAGAAATCGGATTTTGCCCGAAAAGTAGCCTGCTGTGGACAGACTACCTGCGCCAGTTAGTACCATTGCAGGCAGAATGCAATGTCCATCTGCCTTCTGAATAGAATGATTCATGATAGGTGTGCAGCCAGCAGTACCCGCGCTGCACACCTATCAGAGGGGGAGGGAGCGGCAGTATTGGGAAGTGAAGACACTGCTCAAAGGCAGCCAACACCTCTTAAAGGAAAGGTACATTCTGGCTGCAAAAACTGTACAACGAGTTCTGGAAGAGATGGCTAAAGTAGGGAGTGGGCAGGCACCAAGTTTCTCTGATGCTGTACCAAGGGGGTCTTGGTTCAGGCAGTGGGAGGTGGAGGGGCATCCTTTTCCCCTCAGGGAGCAGGAAGCCCTCCAGACATCTACTAAGGAAGCAATGGGAAAAGATCGCTGAGGATGTCAATTCCAGGAGCATTGCCCCAAGAATATGGCTGTAAAACAGGAAAAAATTCAATGATCTAACTAGAGTTGTTAAGGTAAGAAAACTGCTAAAATCCTTTCTCATCACAGCTGCACCACTTACAGCCTCATTAATTACAACACAGATAGCACTTTTAATACTGCCCTCCCCCACTATCCTGCACTGTCCTGCAATCACTGCACCACACTTCACTAAACATCCTTCTCCTCATGCTCACATACTCAGCACTATTACAAATCTTACTTACCCACAACTCACATTTCACACACACAATGTCATCTATTACACCATGACAGCCACATTCTCCAAATACCTCACAAGACTCTCATGAACACACTTCATTCTTTCTTGCAAGAGAAGGTCACACACAACAGCAGGTAGCGGGCTGCCACTGGAGGAGGTAGAACCCGACTACACACCCTCTCCCCCTTAAAGAGAGCCTCCTGGCTATAATGAGAAGGGGCAGACTGGAGGCCGTAGCCACTGGCACAGCTGGAGGAGATGCCATGCAGTGTCTCTTTATAACTAGTCCTCTTTGTTTCTCCTGACTTCTTTCTCCCTCACCCCACACACTCTGCATGACAAGCTGCAGATGCTTTCAACACCAATTTATTTCTCCCTACCTTCCCTCGCACCACAAGCTAACCCTTGTCCCTTTCTTTCATTTCAGCTGCTGAGAATATCTCCGCCCCTCTGCCAGTCGAGGTAAAAGAGCACAGTGTTTGTGAAGATGGAACGTCACTCGACCTGATTCTCATGAGCATCAGCTCAAATACTGTCACCACGTGGACTTTGGAGGCTAGGCTAGAGGATGGATCTGCACATGGTGACTCACTGGACACAAATGCGCAAGAGCTAGAGCATGAGATAGTATGCCACAGGTGCCAGCTCACCCCAGGATGAGGTCACACACTAGTTCTGCTGCAGTGGACTCAGATGCTGACTTGGAGGGCCCAGGATACTGAAGGAGGCTCAATGTCGCAGAGCACGGAGAAGTCCAGCTCCAACTTGTCTCAAGGCTTTGCACAGAGCGTGGAGACCATTCTTTCCAATGAGCGGTCAGCTCCATCAGCACCGCAGTAGAAGCCACCATGATGGGGCATCTTATGATAACTCTGACAGCTACTATGCAGCAGTCACCTTGGCTTTGGAGATCACTGTTAAAAGGAGCTTCCAGGGTGCCACATCACTCCTGCACTCTGTTCTCCAGCAGAGCCCTAGGAGTGCTAAGGCATTGCCCCAGGAGAGTGGCCTTGGCTCCATGGGATCGTCACCTGCTGTCATCTCTCAGGATGACAGCATTCCTGCTTCCCTGCCAGACACTCTGACAGTGCCCTTGCTGGTGCCACTCAGCCGGCCGGCTCAGACTGCTGCAGTCCATGTAGAGATGCTGCGGTCTGCAGCCGGATCCCCTAGGCCCAGAGCTGCTCAAGGTCATCCTCCAAGGCCATCTGAAGTGTCCCCAATGGAAGCTCAGCAGCCTTCCTCCTCCCAAGCTGTAGCCACTGGGGGAGCACCTCATAGGAGCACTAGGATAGCAAATCGAGCACACAACAGGCACTAAGGACATGCACAAGGGTGATTAGTCATTTTTTTGTCAATGCTGACAATATTTGTTTGATAAATTTGTTTTTTGATCTGGATTTGGTGTTGATATTTGTCTTGGTAGTGAAGTGAGGGCAAGACCCGTAAGGTTGGAGTGAAGAAAGCAATCAGATGGTCGTTGTAAGAAGAGTGGTAAGGATTTTGGGACTGTTGGATTTTGGGGACTGGGAGGGCTGACTTAGTTGAATTGCCTCTTGA
The DNA here is from genome assembly GCF_035084215.1 of Heptranchias perlo. Classification (NCBI taxonomy): domain Eukaryota; kingdom Metazoa; phylum Chordata; class Chondrichthyes; order Hexanchiformes; family Hexanchidae; genus Heptranchias; species Heptranchias perlo. The sequence goes on from NC_090332.1 coordinate 65,869,265, forward strand.
TGAGATTGTCTCTGAGAGCTCGGGCAGATAGGTACTGCAAAACTCCTTTGGAACGCTCCAGGCAGCGGAAGCGTTGCTTGAGCATGCCAATTGTTTGCTCGATGATGTTCCTTGTGGCAGCATGGCTCTGAGTGTAGACGTACTCTGCAGCTGTGCCCGGGATCCTGACTGGACCATGTTCTAAGAGGATATCCCTTGTCACCCAATAGCTAGCCTGTAAATTGGTGGCCTGGTTGAAATAAAGGCGGCACAGAGGACTGGCACAGGATGAAAGCGGTTAATGGGCTGAGATGTTTTATGAGACTTTCAGAAATTTTGCCCCCCAATATGACACTTGCCTTTAATTGATCTGTTCCTTTAAATTTCACTTACATGTAATTTTCCACTCCCAACATTATTACATTCCCACAATCCATCCAAGTCTGCAATCAGACCTATGAATAATTATGCAAAAAAATTATGCCAGAAAATTGAGTGCTATTTGCAGTTTCCCATTCTGCTCAGATTTACTCCATTTCTCAACCATTTAGAACTGGTTTACAATTATAGATGAAAATTGGCCCAACTATCTTTATCTCCCTCCCCTCCCTCATCTTAAGATGCTTTCCAAAATCAAAAAAAATGAATAGATTTTATTTAAAGGTATAGTTGAAAACGTGCTGAAATTCATCACTCAGTTCAAATGGTTTTCAAAACACAAACTAAAATACTGTTATACAGTGATACAATTTGACATTTCCACTGGAAAAATAATTGAATGTTTATATTTTGAATGTAAAATCTGAAACAGGTGTGTAACCAGTACAGTGTGTCTTGTTTGCACAAGGTGGGTAGGGAGCATGGGGGTGCTGGGGAGGGTTGCTGAGACTTGCTGTAGCAAGCCTTCAGGACCATCTGCAGTGGGAGGAAGGGAACCACTGAGCTGTCTGGAAAAAAATCGTTAACATTTTCGATGCTGTTGCTGTGACCTATGGGATGGCCAACCTCTGGTCATTGGAAAGTCAACTTGTCAAGGAAAGATAAGAATTTGGGACAGTACCTCCTGCTGAGTGAAAAATTACATCCACGACATGTAAAATATTTGGCAGCTGAACATGTCACTAGTGTATCACTCTTTAAAAGTGTGGATTGTAAGTAATTAGACATCAGTGCCTGAAAAGATATGCAGAGTTTTACAACATCCATTGTTTTGAACTAAATTAGACGGCTAAAACAAACACCTATGCACAAAAAAAGGAACAGCTACCTCTTTATTATTATCATTACATCCTATTGTTAATCCCATTGAGAAAGAAAGATAGAAAGACGTTTTCTTATTGATTAATCAAATCCAATGCACTTGATATTAGAAATGTCTTTGCAGCTCCTTTTAAATCTTAAGAGATTTCACAAATTAACAAAATATGCTGTTGGAAATACATTTTTATAAATTGCATGGCTGAGAAATTGGTTCTTGCGTGAATTAGTTCCCTGCACCAGGACAGATAAGCCCGAGGCACACCCAATATTGGGCCTTGGGCCTCACTTACACAACTCCAGCGAGCTGCAGATGACTGCTGGGTGTCCCCAGCTGGCGAAGAGGATTTCAACGTCCCTCAGATAGATCCTGGGAGATAGGGAGGATACGATCAGGAAGAAGCGGTGATTGGGAGAGAAATGCTAATCTGGAGAGGGGAGGAGGCAATTAGGAGGGAGGGGCCAATCGGGAGAGAGGAGGGGCAATTGTGCGGGAGCCAGCAACTATCTTTGGCATTGCAGTGGAGCCAGGAGGAGCACTGCTGCACCTCCTGGCTCGACATTCAGGGAGGTATATTTTACAAAACTTACCTTTTTGGTGGAGGCCTCCAGCGGTCCCTTTAAGGCCACATGTTTCATTAAACATTGCCAACATGGCGCTGCTGCATTCAGGGCAGCTCAATTTTGCAAAGGTACCTATAAAACAGGTGTCAGGTCCTTTGCATATGCAAATAGGGGGCCTGTTTCAGGCACAGGTCCTGGACATCTCTTTTTCTGCCTTTACCAATATGGTGGGGATGCACTTCTGGTGCGTACTGATCGTGCATGCCCCGCTCGTTGTATTGGATGCTTAGGTGCCCGTTTTGCGCCTGAAAAATGGGTGGCACCATCACCCGTCGAAAAACGGAGGCACCATCACCAGGCCCATAAACCTGGAACATGATTGCTGTAATCATAGGGTAGTTCTCATTCCTTTGTTATTCCATTTTAGCAATCAAAGTACAAAAGAAAAAAATGTCCCGTCCAGACCAATAAATTAAAAGGGTTCACTATTCTGTGCTGAAGTGCATTAAATCTAAAATTTTGTACAATAAATTGTTTTAATTTCTCCTAACTCCTACCTGAGAATGAAATTAAAATGAGTATTAAAAGAAGTAAGAGGACAATAGAATGTGCACTGTAGTTAGCAGCAAGTGGGATTCAAAAAAACTTTTAACCACATTATGTTACTAGGGACAACGCTTTGTTTCCCATTTATATTTACAAAGTTACCTCCAAAGCAGCTCTGCTTTCAGAGGCAGTGTGGTAATATAAACAAAGTGATGTACATGCCTCCAGAAGCAAATGTTAATGACTGCTATATGCCTTTGCCTCCAACAAGGGGTAGAAGTTATGCTGCAGCTATACAAAATCCTGGTTAGACCGCACCTGGAGTACTGTGAGCAGTTCTGGGCACCGCACGTTCGGAAGGACATATCGGCCTTGGAGGGAGTGCAGCGTAGGTTTACTAGAATGATACCCGGACTTCAAGGGTTAAGTTACGAGGCGAGATTACACAAATTGGGGTTGTATTCTCTGAGTTTCGAAGGTTAAGGGGTGATCTGATCAAAGTTTATAAGATATTAAGGGGAACGGATAGGGTGAATAGAGAGAAACTAGTTCCACTGGTTGGGGATTCTAGGAGTAGGGGGCACAGTCTAAAAATTAGAGCCAGACCTTTCAGGAGCGAGATTAGAAAACATTTCTACACACAAAGGGTGGTAGAAGTTTGGAACTCTCTTCCGCAAATGGCAATTGATACTAGCTCAATTGCTAAATTTAAATCTGAGATAGATAGCTTTTTGGCAACCAAAGGTATTAAGGGATATGGGCCAAAGGCGGGTATATGGAGTTGGATCACAGATCAGCCATGATCTTATCAAATGACAGAGCAGGCATGTGGGGCTGAATGGCTTACTCCTGTTCCTATGTTCCTATATTATTTTGGCCAGAGCTGGCTGAAATTTCAGCCCACAGTACAGGATAGCAATATGATTTTCACATCACAGCCTATAGGAGCTCTCCATAGTGAAGATCTGGGTCAGAATGAGTACAACTAAAGAACACATGGTATGAACCAAACTAAGCAGAACCATGATATTTACATTGTTAGATTTTCTGCAAATAATTGTTTCTTACCAGTATAAATCCCTGAGAGGGTGTAGATTGTGGTTGAAGAATGTTGGATAGATGTTGTATTGACAGCGATCTTGTCATCATATTGTGGACAATTTGCGGGTCCACAGTATGATAACTGCTCTTCAGTGATAGAAGCTGAAAGCCAAAGAATGTGTTTTACTAGATGACAGAGCACAAATACAAATTTTTTTGCAAGACCTCAACTTTCTTTTTAATTAAATCATTACTTCATATCTTGACGAGAGTATCAGTAATTTTTAATATGTTTATTAGGATTACTATAATCTACATATTTTAATATGCATTCACAGTTTGTAATTCATATTTAGTCAAAAAAATTAAATTAATATTGTGATGTAAATGTTACTTTTTGGTGTGTTTATTTGTTTGGAGACCTCTTTGAGTCACAGAAAGGAAGAGCTAACATCTATAATCTGGCTTTAATATGATTTCATTAGCGGAATGCAATTAAACCTGTCAGTGATTAGAACTATAGTTAGCAACATTAGTCAGAACTACAGCCAAGGGCCCTGTTGATACAGATCAGCAGGTTCATAAGCCTAGAAATTCGATCGGGCCTGAAAATGTGATGGGTTAGGCGTGCAGCCAGCCTGTTTCGGGTGGTGGGAAATCGGTTGTCTCTGACATCACTTAAAAGTAGCCAGCACCTCTTAAAGAGGAGGCACACTGTGGCTGCGAACAGAGGGAAACACTTGTGAAAATAAAAATGACTACAAGACCTGTGGTTTGAGCGTCCAGGTTTTCCAATGCCGCTTTGGAAGCACTGGTCCAGACAGTGTCCATCCCATTTCCCCCACTTCTGCCCTCACCCCTTCCCCTCTCTCCCAGAACCACAATTGGGTCCCCCTTGTCCTCACCTTCCATCCCACCAGCCTCTACATTCAACGTATCATCCTCAGCCATTTCCGTCACCTCCAGCGCGATTACACCACTAAACACATCTTCCCCTCCCCTTTCCTTTCAGCATTCCGAAGGGACTGTTCCCTCTGCGACACCCTGGTCTACTCTTCCGTCACCCCCAACACCTGCTCTCCTTCCCACGGCACCTTCCCTTGCGGGAGCAGGAGATGCAACACCCGCCCTTTCACTTCCTCCCTTCCCACCGTCCAGTGCCCCAAACATGCCTTCCAGGTGAAATGGCAATTTACTTGTACTTCTTTCAATTTAGTATACTGTATGCGCTGCTCGCGATGCAGTCTCATCTACATCGGGGAGACCGAACGCAGATTGGGTGATCGCTTTGCTGAACACCTCTGCTCAGTCTGCAAGCCTGACTCTGACCTTCCGGTCACTTGCCATTTTAATTCTCCGTCCCACTCCCATTCTAACCTCTCTGTCCTCAGCCTCCTACACAGTTCCAATGAAGCTCAACAGAAGCTCGAGGAACAGCACCTCATCTTTCGATTAGGCACTTTACAACCTTCTGGACTCAACAATGATTTCAATAACTTCAGGTCATAACCACTGCTCCCATTTTTTCAGACAGCAGGTGCTGCTAATGGTTCTGCGTTGCCATTTACAGCTCCTCTCGACCCATCTTTTATTTCTTTACTTGTCCCATTACCACCCTCCTTGCCTTGCACCATCATCCCTTTTGTCATTTAATCACTCCCCGCCCTCCACCCTATCACAGACCTTCCTTTTTGATCTTTCCTCCCCTCCCCTTCTTCCCCCCATTTGCCTGGCTATGTACTTGCTTAAAAACTATTAAATCTTCAACTTCTTCCAGTTCTGACGAAAGGTCATCGACCTGAAACGTTAACTCTGTACTTTCTCCACAGATGCTGCCTGACGCTGAGTATTTCCAGCATTTCCTGTTTTTATTCCCTAAACATGACAGTAGGACCCACCATGATGGAGCCTCTGGTGCTAGCTTGACAGCTTCCATGGAAGCTCAGACTGCTGCCATTTTGGCTCTGGACGCCAGTGTTGATAGGAACGTTCAGAGCACCACATCACTCCCGCACTCGATTCTCACACAGAGCTGTAGGAGTACTGAGGTGTCCCAGGAGTGTGTCACTGGCTCCATGGGAGAGGCATCTGCTGTCCTCTCTCAGGATGACAGCATCCCTGTGCCCCTGCCACCCATTTTGCCAGTTCCCCTGTCAGAGTACAGTCTGTAACCAGGCCCTCAAGGCCCAGAGCTGCTTGAGGTCGCCTACCATAGCCATGTGAAATGTCCTCAATGGAAGATCAACAGACTTCCACCTCCCAAGCTGCAGCCATTAGGGACACACCTTGACGGGGAACTAGGACAAGTGAACGAGCACACAAGACAGGGACCAGGGGAGTTGCACGAGGGCGATTCTTACTCATTCCAGTTAACTGTTATTCAAATATGAAGCCGGGAAATACAGGAAACACGGAGGTCCTGTTGAATTTAACGGCAGGACTTCGTTTGAATTTTTTTTCTCCATTTCCCGCCCGGTAGCTGGCCAGATTGAGAGGCTGGCTGGCTGTCAGGCGGAAAGATCTGCAGTAGAAGGTCGCAGCTGGGGACCGGAGAGGAAGGAGGGAGGGAGAGATGTAGGGGGAAGGGGGGGAGACATTGGATAGTGGGGGGGTTTGGCCATTCGTGGGGGGAGAGATTGCAGGGGAAGAGATTGCGGGGGGGTCTGGAGATCCGCGGGTATGGAGTTAGATCGTGGCAGGTTAGTTTAGGGTGCTGGGGGGAAGCACTCCTTCCCGTCCTGGCCCACAAGCAGTGCTGGAAAAACACTTAACTGCTGGATCTGGCTGTTCTCGCCTCACTTTAGCTGCCGGGTTTACCGAACGCCAGAAAACCCGGCCGGCAGCCGATAAATCCAAATGGCTACTAAAATCTGAGGCACGTAGACTCATTTAAATATAATTACCGACCCGCCCCTCTGGAGCGGGTTAGTCGCCCGCCTGCCAACCCATCCCAGTTAAACCGGAAGTAGGCAAGTGGGTTGGGTTTTCCATTTGTAAGAATTTAACCCTCTCCGAAACTAGGGTCTTAAATCTAAACAAAGGAAACTACGAAGGTATGAGGCGCAAGTTGGCTATGATTGATTGGGAAACTACATTAAAAGGTATGATGGTAGACAGGCAATGGCTAGCATTTAAAGAATTGATACATAATTTGCAACAAATATAAATTCCTTTAAGGAACAAAAACCTAACAGGAAAAGTGGTCCAACCATAGCTAACAAGAGAAATTAAAGATGTTATTAAATCAAAGAAAGAGGCATATAAAGTTGCCAGAAAAAGCAGTACGCCTGAGATTGGGAGCATTTTAGAATTCAGCAAAGGAGGACCAAGAAATTGATAAAGAAAGGGAAAATAGAATATGAGAGTAAACTAGCGAGAAACATAAAAACAGACTGTTAAAGCTTCTCTAGGTATGTAAAAAGGAAAAGACTGGTGAAGGCAAATGTGCATCCCTTATAGACAGAGACGGGAGAATTTATAATGGAGAATAAGGAAATGGCAGGGAAATTAAACAAATACTTTGGGCCCGATTTTAGCACCCGCTACCGGGTGCGTTCTCGGCGGGGGGGCCCCAAAAATCTCGAAACCAGGTGCGGGACCGGATCACGCCTTGATCCCGCCCACTTCCGGGTTCTGCGCTGACGTGCGGGGGTGCGTGCGCAGCCCCCGCTGGTGGGAATCCCGCAGGCAATTAAAGCCAGCGGGATGCCACTTGAGTGTATTTACTTTGCTTGTTCAGATCATTAACTGACCTGATTAAGGGACTGTGTGTGATTTTGGATAAACATGGGACTGTTTCACACACTGGGGGAAACAGTCCCAGTTGAAATGGACGTGTTGCAGCCGTCAGCCTGTGGCAGCTGCAAAGGTCCATTTGACAGGTGTGGGGGGGGGGGTGGGGGGGAGACCCTCAGCCATTGCAGGAGGCCACTCTGTCACTTGGTACAAAGTTTGGCCTCCACCACCCTCCTCCTGATGGTCGAGGTCACCAACCTGCACACTTACCCCGGGGTCCAGAGACATGTACCTACCTTGCGGACCCCCTCAGATGTACATCTTGCGGATGGGGGCCGCCGTAGCTGCAGTCATGACCTCCTCGGAGTGCGAATAGCATCACCAGCCTCACCAGCCTCGCCATCGACGCCGTCCACCTCTGACACGTGGAGCTCCACAACAGAGTGCTGTGACACATCCACCTGTACAGCAGGAGGGAGGGCTACCGCAGAGAGAGATGCGTCGCAGAGGGCACTACCCACGCCACACGTTCCACAGACCGAGGCTCAGCCTCCTGGACCTCCCTGAGCAGCAGTGCACATGGAGGCTCAGAGTCAGTCGACATGTAGCCGTGGACATCTGCAGCCTCTTTCATGCCGAGCTGCTCCTGGTTGGCCCGTGCACCATCTTCCTACCTGTCACTGTCAAAGTCACCACATCCCCGATGTCTCTCAGTCGTCTGCACAGAAGACCCCTGCAAATACACCTACACCCACTCTGCAGAGACACACTGGGTGGCATCAGTGATGGGTCCTCATAGGGATACCCAGGAGCGGGCATTATTGCACAAACCGGATAGGATTCGCGAAGACATGGCAGTAGTGGTGCCAATATAATGTGTGATGTGAGTTGTTCTTTAATTCAATAGAAGTAAGAACCATGACGAACCCGCAAACACCCCTGTGCATCCCCTTCATGCTCACGACACGTTTGCCTTACGCTGCCTACTGCACATATGTGATGCATGCCCTGTGGCTGCAGCACAGGTGGTGGCAGGTTGAGTGAGGCTGGCCGTGAGAGAGATGCACGAGAGGGTGAGTATGGGATAGAGCCATGAGATTGTATGAGGATTGGGTTGCGTGGTAGTGGCGGGGTGAGTACTCCCGAGGTGAGTAGGTGCAGGTAAGATGAGGATGAGGTTTGCGTGGGTAGGAGGGGTCATGTGACAGAGTAGTGTTGGCAGTGCCGAAGGAGATGTGGGGTGGGGGCAGTGTTGTGGCGTACGGAGTGTAGGGGAAAGACTACGTGTACTCACTGTGGCTGACCTACTGAGGCCATTGGAGCGCCTCCTGCACCGTATGCAGGTGGGCGATATGTTGGTGGTGCAGGTGACCCCCTCTGCCACCTCGAGCCAGGCCTTCCTGGTGGCGGCAGCAGGCCGCTTCCTCCCGCCCGCCGGGGAGAAGATCTCTGTCCTCCCCCTCCTCCTCACCCCATCTAATGATACCTGGGGTGAGGCATCATTAAACTGGGAGCAGCCTTCCCCCTGGGCTGCTCCATACTGTAATTTTTGCTGTTTGTGGCAGCATCTGTCAGTGGAGGACTGCCCCTTTAAATAGAGCGCCTCCAGCTGACAGATCTTACTGCGCATGCGCAGCCCGCCCGACGTGCAGATCAGCGTCGGGGAACCCGGAGGAGCAGGTAAGTGGATCCAATTAGTGGGTTGCCTGCTACGATCGCACGGGCAACCCACTAATTTCACCGGGCGTGTTTTCAACGCGCCCGCTGGCCTACCTGCCGAGAACCCGCACCCCTGGTAAAATCGGGCCTTTTGTGTCTGTCTTCACAGAAGAAGACACAAAAAACCTCCCAGAAATACTACAGAATGAAGGGACTGGCGAGAATGAGGAACTGAAGGAAATTAGTATTAGTAAACAAATAGTACTAGAGAAATTAGTGGGACTGAAAGTCGATAAATCCCAAGGGCCTGATGATCTACATCCCAGGGTTTCGAAAGAGGTGGCTATAGAGATAGTGGATGCATTGGTTGTCATCTTTTGTTTTATTTGTTCATGGGATGTGGGTGTTGCTGGCGAGGCCGACATTTATTGCCCATCCCGAATTGCCCTTGAGCAGGTAGTGGTGAGCCGCCTTCTTGAACCGCTGCAGTCCGTGTGGTGAAGGTTCTCCCAGAGTACTGTTAGGAGGGGAGTTCCAGGATTTTGAGCCAGTGACGATGAAGTAACGGCGATATATTTCCAAGTCGGGATGGTGTGTGACTTGGAGGGGAACGTGCAGGTGGTATTGTTCCCATGTGCCTGCTGCCCTTGTCCTTCCAGGTGGTAGAGGTTTGGGAGGTGCTGTCGAAGAAGCCTTGGCGAGTTGCTGCAGTGCATCCTGTGGATGGTACACAATGCAGTCACTGTGTGCCGGTGGTGAAGGGAGTGAATGTTTATGGTGGTGGATGGGGTGCCAATCAAGCGGGCTGCTTTGTCCTGGATGGTGTCGAGCTTCTTGAGTGTTGTTGGAGCTGCACTCATCCAGGCAAGTGGAGAGTATTCCATCACACTCCTGACTTGTGCCTTGTAGATGGCTTTGGGGAGTCAGGAGGTGAGTCACTTGCCGCAAAATACCCAGCCTCTGATCTGCTCTTATAGCCACAGTATTCATGTGGCTGGTCCAGTTAAGTTTCTGGTCAATGGTGACCCCCAGGATGTTGATGGTGGGGGATTCGGCTATGGTAATGCCGTTGAATGTCAAGGGGAGGTGGTTAGACACTCTCTTGTTGGAAATGGTCATTGCCTGGCACTTGTCCGGTGCGAATGTTACTTGCCACTCATCAGCGCAAGCCTGGATGTTGTCCAGGTCTTGCTGCATGCGGGCTCAGACTGCTTAATTATTTGCGGGGTTGCGAATGGAACTGAACACTGTGCAATCATCAGCGAACATCCCCATTTCTGACCTTATGAAGGAGGGAAGGTCATTGATGAAGCAGCTGAAGATGGTTGAGCCTAGGACACTGCTCTGAGGAACTCCTGCAGCAATGTCCTGGGGCTGAGATGATTGGCCTCCAACAACCACTACCATCTTCCTTTGTGCTACGTAAGACTCCAGCCACTGGAGAGTTTTCCCCCTGATTCCCATTGACGTCAATTTTACTAGGGCTCTTTGGTGCCACGCTCGGTCAAATGCTGCCTTGATGTCAAGGGCAGTCACTCTCACCTCACCTCTGGAATTCAGCTCTTTTGTCCATGTTTTGGACCAAGGCTGTAATGAGGTCTAAAGCCGAGTGGTCCTGGCGGAACCCAAACTGAGCATCGGTGAGCAGGTTATTGGTGAGTAAGTGCCGCTTGATAGATGAAATTCTATAGATTCTATAAAATTCTATAAATTCTGGAATGGTTCCTGCAGATTGGAGGGTAGCAAATGTAACCCCACTATTTAAGAAAGGAGAGAGAGAGAAAACCGGGAACTACAGACCTGTTAGCCTGATATCAGTAGTAGGGGAATTGCTAGAATCTATTATAGATGATATGATAACAAGACACTTAGAAAACAATAATAGGATTTGGCAGAGTCAAAATGGATTTATGAAAGGGAAATCATGTTTGACAAACCTATTGGAGTTCTTTGAGGATGTAACTAGTAGAATAGATAAGGGGGAACTAGTGGATGTGGTGCATTTGGATTTTCAGAAGGCTTTCGATAAGGTCCCACACAGGAGGTTGGTGAACAAAGTTAGAACACGTGGAATTGGGGGTAATATACTGGCATGGATTGAGAACTGGTTAACAGACAAAAAACAGAGAGTAGGAATAAACGGGTCTTTTTCAGGTTGGCAGACTGTGACTAGTGGGGTACCGCAGGGATCGATGCTTGGGCCCCAGCTATTCACAATCTATATCAATGATTTGGATGAGGGGACCGAATGTAATATTTCCAAGTTTGCTGATGACACAAAACTAGGTGGGAATGTGAGTTGTCAGGAGGATGCAAAGCGGCTTCAAGGGGATACAGACAGGCTAAGTGAGTGGGCAAGAAAATGGCAGATTGAATATAATGTGGAAAAATGTGAAGTTGTCCACTTTGGTAGGAAAAACAGCAATGCAGAGTATTTTTTAAATGGTAAGAGATTGGGAAATGTTGATGTTCAAAGGGACCTTTCCGCTATATGTTGCCATAGCCCATAAATCATTTTCATGTTTCAGAAACATCAGTCCCACAGAGTAACATAGAAACATAGAAAATAGGAGCAGGAGTCGGCCTTTCGGCCCTTCGAGCCTGCTCCGCCATTCAATATGATCATGGCTGATCCTCTATCTCAATACCATATTCCTGCTCTCTCCCCATACCCCTTGATGCCTTTTGTGTCTAGAAATCTATCTAGCTCCTTCTTAAATATATTTAGTGACTGTGGTGAACCTGTGGAATTCTCTACCACTGCCTTCTGTGGTAGAGAATTCCACAGGTTCACCACCCTCTGAGTGAAGAAATTTTTCCTCATCTCAGTTCTAAATGTCCTACCCCGTATCCTGAGACTGTGACCCCTCGTTCCGGACCCTCCAGCCAGGGGAAACATCCTCCCTGCATCCAGTCTGTCTTGCCCTGTCAGAATTTTATATGTTTCAATGAGATCCCCTCTCATTCTTCTAAACTCGAGTGAATACAGGCTGAGTCGACCCAATCTCTCCTCATACGACAGTCCTGCCATCCCAGGAATCAGTCTGGTGAACCTTCGCTGCACTCCCTCTATGGCAAGTATATCCTTTCTTAGGAAAGAAGACCAAAGCTGCACTCAATATTCCAGGTGTGGTTTCACCAAGGCCCTGTATAACTGCAGTAAGACATCCTTGCTCCTGTACTCAAATCCTCTTGCAATGAAGGCCAACATACCATTTGCCTTCCTAACTGCTTCCTACACCTGCATGTATGCTTTCAGTGGCTGGTGTACAAGGACACCCAGATCCCTTTGTACATCAACATTTCCCAATCTATCACCATTTAAATAATACTCTGCATTTCTGTTTTTCCTTCCGAAATGGATAACTTCATATTTATCTACATTATACTGCATCTGCCATGTATTTGCCCACTCACTCAACTTGTCTAAATCGCCTTGAAGCCTCTTTGCATCCTCCTCACAACTCACAATCCCACCGAGTTTTGTGTCGTCAGCAAACAGGGAAATATTACATTTGGTTCCCTCATCCAAATCATTGATATATATTGTGACTAGCTGGGGCCCAAGCACTGATCCCTGCGGTACCCCACTACTCACTGCCTGCCACCCCGAAAAAGACCCATTTACTCCTACTCTCTGTTTCCTGTCTGTTAACCAATTTTCAATGCATGCCAGTATATTACCACCAATCCCAAGAGCTTTAATTTTGCACACTAACCTCTTATGTGGGACTTTATCAAAGGCCTTCTGAAAATCCAAATAAACTACATCCACTGGTTCTCCCTTATCTGTTCTACCAGTTACATCCTCAAAAAACTCCAGTAGGTTTATCAAACATGATTTTCCTTTCATAAATCCATGTTGACTTTGTCTGATCCTGTTGATATTTTCTAAGTGTCCTATTAACACATCCTTTATAATTTTCCCTACTACTGATGTTAGCCTAACCGGTATGTAGTTCCCCGTTTTCTCTCTCCCTCCTTTTTTAAATAGTGGGGTTACATTTGCCACCTTCCAATCTCGGCCTCCTCTCGATATCCCCACCATCACAGAAGCCAGTCTTCAGCCAATTCGATTCACTCCACGTGTTATCAAGAAACAGCTGAGTGTACTGGATACAGCAAAGGCTATGGGCCCCGACAGCATCCCGGCTGTAGTGCTGAAGACTTGTGCTCCAGAACTAGCCGCGCCTCTAGCCAAACTGTTCCAGTACAGCTACAACACTGGCATCTACCCGACAATGGAAAATTGCCCAGGTATGTCCTGTCCACAAAAAGCAGGTCAAATCCAATCCAGCCAATTACCGCTCCAGCCTACTCTCAATCATCAGTAAAGTGATGGAAAGTGTCGTCGACAGTGCTATCAAGCGGCACTTACTCACCAATAACCTGCTCACCGATGCTCAGTTTGGGTTCCGCCAGGACCACTCAGCTCCAGACCTCATTACAGTCTTGGTCCAAACATGGACAAAAGAGCTGAATTCCAGAGGTGAGGTGAGAGTGACTGCCCTTGACATCAAGGCAGCATTTGACCGAGTGTGGCACCAAAGAGCCCCAGTAAAATTGAAGTCAATGGGAATCAGGGGGAAAACTCTCCAGTGGCTCCAGTGAATCCTGGAACTCCCTTCCTAACAGCACTGTGGGAGAACCTTCACCTCACGGACTGCAGCGGTTCAAGAAGGTGGCTCACCACCACCTTCTCAAGGGCAATTAGGGATGGGCAATAAATGCTGGCCTTGCCAGCAATGCCCACATCCCATGAATGAATAAAAAAAAATCTGCAGGAACTGTTCCATAATCTTTAGAATTTTGGAAGATGACAACTAATGCATCCACTATTTCCATGGTTACCTCTTCTAGTATTCTGGGATGCAGATTATCAGGCCCAGGGGATTTATCGGCTTTCAGTCCCATTAATTTCTCCAGCATTATTTTTTTACTAATACCAATTTCCTTTAGTTCCTCCTTCTCACTAGTCCCTTGGTTCCCTAGCATTCCTGGGAAATTATTTGTGTCCTTGTTCTCCATTATAAATTCTCCTGTTTCTGACTTCACTAATCTTTTTCTTTTTATATACTTGTAGAAGCTTTTACAGTCCACTTTTATTTTCCTTGCAAGTTTACTCTCACTCTATTTTTCCCCTCTTAATCAATCTCTTATTCCTTTTTTGCTGAATTCTGAACTGCTCCCAAACCTCAGGCTTGCTACTTTTTCTGGCAACTTTATATGACTCCTCTTTGGATCTAATACTATCCTTAATTTCTTTTGTTAGCTATGGTTGGGCCACTTTTCCATTTGTGTTTTTGCATCAGAAAGGAATGTATAACTGTTGCAAGTCATGCATTCGTTCCTTAAATGTTAGCCATTGCCTATCCAACGTCATGCCTTTTAATGAAGCTTATTAAGCAGTAATTAAGCAGATTTTCTAAAGAGATAAAAGTAGAAAAGTAGAAAATATAGTCAGCGATACGTAATGCGCTCACACCAAATTCCTCTCTCTGCTGCTTTGACAGAGACATTAACCCATTTATTTCAATAGATAATAACAATGCATATATTATGGTACTTAAAAACAAATATGACTTCTTACCTGTATCAGAAGAGTATTGAAATATTAATGAAGACATTAGATTCCCCCAAACAGCAGATGACTGAAATATAAGGAAGAAAATTCCGAAGTAGTGGTTTATTACGTTTTCTGCAATCTTATTGTTCATCCTTGCATTTCGGTTACCACAAATGGTAAGATAGGTGCATTTAGCAGACCAAAGTGGAGCTCCTCCGAACCCAAGGATTATTGCAGTGGGAATAAGTGTGTACCTGTGAAAAACAATATCTTCATTATAACTCTACGACTAACCTTTAATGTCTTATTCATTGCTGTTAATAATATCATTTTCATAATTCACATCGAGGATTGATTAATTGATATTATTCCCAGACTGTGTTTGGTTTTGCGAAACATATATGCCTGGTCTAGCATTTACACCCAATAGTAGGCTCTTGCTGTGTCATATTTGTTATTTTACAAACACAGAAGATTGCAACAGATAAAATCTAATAGTGTTGATCGTAAGTGCTGACACTGCATGAACGTACATTTAGGTGATCCATTTGAATAGTACCTGTTTAATTTAGCCATATGTTCAATTTCAGACATCCAATGGGAAACATACACCAACTTTAATTGAGCTAGTGCAAGATCAATTTTCAGGATAAATATAAATGATAAAGTTTTGCATTAGTGATATCAATTGAATATAACAATATAGATACACTTAGCAACCCCAACCAATCTTCTTTAATCGATGGAATTACTTAAATGATTTCCTAAAACTGTAATTTAATTTTTTTCAAATATCATCATTCCACTATTATATTAACCCTTAATGTGCCAAGGACAAGTTATTTCATGTTAGCATAATTACACTGCCAAAGTCACCAACAAGAAATTGTCAAGTTCTAGTGGGTCTCTTATTAATTGATTAGTTTTGTAGTATAAGCTATTGTTACAGTTATAAAGATTCTCCAAACATTTGAGTAGCTTTATTATTGTGATGTTATGAGTTTATTTTAGTATCACAATGTATGATTTAAAAATATTTTAAAAATGACCAGCCAGGGAGCTTAGAATTTCTTAGGAACTGCCAGTAATCTAAAGGTTCATCCACAGAATGTGATTTTAAATACAAAGCTATGATCACCAAACTAATATTTACACTCCAGAGGGCTGATGTGTTATCATGAGAAGTGGCCCTCATCTGCCATTAGTGGACGGCTACCTCCCATTATCCTTTTGGAGAGCATGAACAGCCAACCACCTCTCGTGATACTGGCCCTCATTTTACACCTAGGATAAGCATTAGAATAGGTGTTAGAAAGGCACCTTCAGCCACCTAGGCGAAGCACAGTGTTAGGAAAGAATAGTTTGGCTTCAGTTCATTCTGGACTTTGTTGTAATAAAATAGAATGCACATTGACAGTGTGGTTTGTTATTTCTGGAGGTTAGAGTCAAACAAATAAGGGTGCATTTATTTGGTGCTGACTTATTTACTCAGGTGATGATTAGGGGCAAAGAGGGCTGTGTGTTGTCATCTTGTAGGATGGGTAGTCGATTGAGGGAATGTCCCTTTATTTGGAAGTGGGGGAGATGGAGATAAGACTCTAGTGTTAAAGGTAGACTATGTTGCACAAAAGAGAAGATTTCAGTGATGAGATGTGCTCTGATGTCCCTTGTAGCAATCACTGAGGAGTCCTCTGAGTGCAGGTCATTGTGCTGCTCTCCTTCATTTAGTTCTGGCTCCATTGAAGCCAGGGCTTTCTTGCCAGCAATGTCATGTCCAGTCCTTTTTGAATGGCAAAGTTGTGCAGGGCACATCAGGCTACAACTATTCGTGACACGATCTGCAGCATACTGCAAAGCCCTGCCCAACATGTCCAGGCAGCAAAAGTGTGCCTTCAAGAACCTGATGGTCCTCTCGATGACCAATCTATTAGAAGTATGTGCCTCATTGTAATGCTTCTCTGCTGATGTTTAGGGCACGCTTAGTGGGTTTAATTTCCATAGGAGAATGGGATAGGCTTTGTCACCCAGAAGCCATCTTTTGATCTCATTTTGTTCCCTGAAGAAGTCGGGAAGGTCCGAGTTTTGAAGGATGAATGCATTGTGACAACTTCCAGCATATCTGGCGTTTGTTGACATGTACAGTTTGTACATCGAAGGAGTAGAAGCCCTTCAGATAGTTGAAGGGGTATTCTGTGGGAGCACGCAAAGCAACTTGGATGCCACCAATAGCACTCTGGACCCTGGGGAAGCCAGCAACCCCATAAAACTGTATGGTCCTATCTTGCTGCTGCCTTGCTGTGATGCCAAAGAGGAAGAATTTTCCAGCTCTCCCATAAAGTGCATCAGTGACCTAACAAATTCATGCCTTTACTACAGCCTGGCTGATTACAGAGATTGCCTGATGTTTCCTGCGAAGTTGATTATGATCGTGCCTTCATAGCGAGAGAGAGAGCAGTGTGGGCAGATTAGTTTGTCTGTAAATTGTCATGCAGTAGGTGACAGAGCTGCCTTATTGCCATTTTGATGAAGCATGCTCTTATTATACGCATCCCCTTAGTAAAGTCCTTATATGATCTGTGCTGCCTGTATATTCTATGGGGGAAGGAGTAATGTCTGGTGGGCTGCATCCTTCTTAAATGCTGCCTGACTCTGCTTCTTCCTGGGTTCCTCCTCCTCCTCCAAGATAATTGCATACAATGGTATGCCCATAGGAAATGCTCTACCTGCTCCTAAGAAGCCCTCATTGACTCTAGGGTGTATGGGGTTGGATGAGGGTCAAAAATCTGTTGGTGGTCTGACCCTATTAGAAGCTGTGAAAAGCAAGTCCAGGTGTGTATACACAGAAAGGCAAAAAACAATTGCTGCAAAAAAAGTGTATCCTAGCTGCAGAAATCACAAGTCAAA
This sequence comes from Heptranchias perlo, assembly GCF_035084215.1. NCBI lineage: Eukaryota > Metazoa > Chordata > Chondrichthyes > Hexanchiformes > Hexanchidae > Heptranchias > Heptranchias perlo. The sequence continues at coordinate 65,886,516 of NC_090332.1, forward strand.
CATTCCAAACCCTTCTGCCTGTCTAAGCTGATCCTGACAACAGCTGCACCTCATAAATCTCAGTCTCGTTACCCTGACTGCATTGCGAGTGTAAAAGAAGAAAGCTGCAGTGGTATTGGCCGTCATTACCACATATTTGAATTAGGGCAGTTGGGACTTGGGTGGATCACGGGAAGGACCAAAAACTGTGAGGGAACTTGGGAAGAGATTTCATGGCAGAAAACCAGCGGGAATAACTTCTGCCCAATTTTCCTAACAACCATTTACTTGCCCCGATTATGCACTAGAAATACTCCAAAAGCAGCAAGGAAATTCAACCCCCCACGTGTCATGCTTTGTTATAGACAATTGATTACAGTTTGCTTCAATCACATTAAACCCTATCTCTTTTCATTTTTGCTCTACCTACCATCTCTTTTTAAGTGCTTATGACATAATCTGTTCCCAGTGTCATTTTCAGTGGTCCATCCCAACCTATTCCCCATGCTTCATGCAATGACATTATCCAACCTGACTGCTGTCCTCAACACCCCAGCCAGATCTATTCCAGGTACTTCCTTCAGCGGCCTGATTTGACACACTGAGATTCATTCCCAGCCTGCTGTATTCTGCCCATAGTTGCTTCCGAAGCAGAAAATACATGTTTTAATCTAAAAATATCAGAGAGGTCTCCTGCAGTTGTGCATATACCAGCAGTGTGCTCTATGAGCAGATGTTATCAGCCATGGCTGCAATTCCCCATACAGGTATAACAGTGCTGGCATGCTGGATTGTTTTGAAATGAATATATTGTGGTAATTACCAAGGAAGGGAGCAGTGACTTACATGATGCAGTGCTGCCGATCACAAATGAGTTGGACATTTGGAGTTGAATCCCTTCCTGTTGACGTAGATGGTGGCATTGATCAGGAGAATGCATACGGTCACACAAGTGCAATCCATGACTCCTTGAACCTTGGCGATTCCTGCCACTTTGTAAAATTGCAGTGCCCTGTCATACTGTTGCCACTTGTCCATGGGAAAGTAAATGAAACAACTTGTTCTAGCAAACGATGTATTTTTGACCTGCTGATTTGGGAGTAGTGACAGATGTGTGCTATGCATCTCCAATGCTCATAGGTAGTGGGTAGTGGGTAGTGCCTCCTGTCACCTCGGCCCCTCCATTCTCTTCGCCAGGTCCTTGTCTCGCACCTCTGTCTTGTGTACCTGCAGATCCCAGAACTGCACTCCGCGCCTGCCGCGGATGGTGATGTGCCTCCTGCTCAGATGTACTGTGGAATAGATCCATTGTGCTTGCCATCCTGATGTTGTCAGTTTGAGGGGCTCCAAAATGTAGGTAAATTTATGTGAACACAGAATTCTCAGTCTCAACAAAGAAATCTCAGTCTGAACATAAAGAACTCCCAGTCAAAGGTTTGAAGGAACTGAGTGCCCAGCTGCAATACCTCACCTTTTATTGAGATGTATCAATCACTGGTTTAAAGGGTCAAATGAGCTTTGGCTGCAACACGCCTCCATTTCTATGACGTGTTTCAGAAGTCACGGGAGACACATTCAGGAGAAGTTAAATTCGATTCTGTTGCAGAATCCACAAAAAGTTAATCATCTTAAGTCTTTCAAGTACCCAAATTGGCCCTTTAAATATCAGCTCGCCGGCTTTAAGTGCCGTTGGGACTGGTAACTGTTGCGCGAGCGCATCCTAATGCGCCTGGGTCAAACCCGGAAGTGGGCACGTTGGAACTGGGATGCGAACCCGCTCCAAAAAGCTGGCACTTTAACCTCCCACCTGCTCCCACCCCACCCGTTCTTGGGGGTTAAAATTACCATCATACACTTTGCAGCAGAGGTCATCAGAGATGGGAACTCTGACTGCTGTTTCTTCTCCTTAGCCTGGGGCGCTAAGGCAAATTGTAAAAACTTGAAAACTGCCCCAAGCTGAGATCAACTAACAGAGCACAAACTGGAAATCAATCCTGCGATCTATTGGTTTGTATGAGTTAGTACAGGTGATGCTACTAGGCCACTGGGGAAGCTTATATTATTTTATATTTTAAACCTGCTTCTTCAGAGCTTGTAAGATACTATAATTGTCTGATTATACGATAGGTTTATCTAAAATGTCACTGGATTTTAAAAAATCCATTGGTACAGGAACAGGGAGTTCTGTGATTATAAACTTGTGAACAAGCAAGAAAAACATTATTACTACAACGCAATAACACTGCTCAAATTGCTAGTAAAAGTTAAGATTTTATATTATTACCAGCTTGGATAAAAATTGCCAATTGAAAATGTAACATAGCAGCACATGGAGATAACAATGGTCCATTTACAGCCAAGATATTTTATCATCACGGGTGGAAGGAACATTGAAGAGAGGATAAGGGCTGCATAGATGACACTTAATGAGGCCAGGCCTAGGCCTTGATCACTGTTCAGACTGCTCTGTAAAACAGTAACAAAATAAGGGGTGAGATAAATCACATAATGCATTCATAAATTACACAAGGCAAACTAAGTATATTCAGGCACTACCTAAAATAAATGGCATCAGTAGGTTCAATTATTTAACAATAAAGGAAAGTGTAGATTCACAAAAAGACTATCCAGGCTGTCATGTCTGCTCTATCTACACAACATGCCCTCAGACCTACCAAATATATTGGGTTCTATGGAAGTTTAATGCTGGAGATTTTATCAGGAAATGGTTTATCTACTACATGCCACTCTGAATTAATATATGTTATTCTGCAGGCTAGGGTGCACATTCACTGAAAAACTTGCAAGAGGTGACTGGCACATCAGACAGGCTAGCAGCAGTACCAGCAAAACTATGTCAATATTTTTCTTCCTTCTGATAAGGCCACAGCAAATTATAGAAAGTTCTCTGATGAGTTTATGGCTAATCGCTGTAGGGTAACTTTTTTTCAAAGAAGAAAGGTCTATATTCACAGTGTTGCAAGCAACTTCTAGTTTCAGAATGTACTGCTCATGGGGAAAACTACATAATTATCCATGTGATATTTGAAATAACGCTGTTTTTTAGGTATCCTGACAAATATATGCCAAGGAACCAGATGAACCCTTAACCTCATAACTTTTCACTAAGGAACCATCTGGGGTTTACCGCCCAGTTTAGGTCTAAGAGTGAGTGATGCTTAAGTCGGTTTGCCAAACTGTTTTACACTACCCAGTTTCGATTGAATTTGAGTTCACCTTACCAACCTTGATTAGGATACCCACTAGCTGCTGATGAATTAACCTTTTCTTGTCGAATCACCAAGGAAGAAGTCAGACCATAAATCATGCATTAACAACTATTTATTGACTATAACATCACAACTTAAAGTTAAACACTGAGTATACGAGCAAATAATAGATATAAATAGATGTAGTCAGGGTCACGTAGCAGTTTGAATTACAAACAATTAATAGACAGAGTTACTTAAGAAAATGAGTAACAGAGGTTGTAAAGGAAATTCAGTAATGTCACTGTAATTCAGCACTAATGGAATCACTAACTAGTAAATTATTGTTGAGATCAGTGTCAGGAACTACTGCAAATTGGTGAGGTTAAATTTGGGTTAAATCTCCAGATAGCTGACAGGTTAACAGCATTAGAGAGCCGCCTATTGGATAGATTAAAGTCAAGGTGCTGGTGGTTAGCAGTGTTTCCAGAGTTTATACAATCTTGTTCTTATTGTTAGGATATATAGGTGAAAAGGGGTTAAAATATAAACTGGACCAACAAAATAAGGAAACGCAGAAGTAGCACAGCAGAGAATTTTATACATTTGCTTTCTCTGCTGAAATACTAGAATGGGCCTCACCAAGGCAGATAACATTTGCATGCTTAACATGAACCAGACCCTGAGAGTAACCATCACTAGATGATTTAATTAAAGTATGGCCTAGTGACCTTGGGAAGGGGAGATAAGGGGCTGAGAATGTTGAAAAACAAAATGATTGAAAGTGAAGTCGTCTTCACCCATGTCAATCAATAGAATTATTGTAAATTACCCATTAGTCATGCACTCTAGTTTAGAGATGCAAAGTTGCAAGTGAACAAGGTATTATCCCAACTGTCTAGTCTTTGTTCACCATGATACTTCTGCAGCTGTCGATCTGCTCAGTCATTCCTTCACCATCACCTTTGATGCCCCTGTCCCTAGTAAAACCCCTACTCTCAGAGTGGTCATTCCCTCGTACGGCACCAATCTTCGCTTCCTTAAGTCCATGTAGCCCAGACTTGAACCTATCTGACGTTCAACAGGTTTAGCCATTCGTCGCCAGATATGGCTGAATCACATCAAGCATTATCAGGCCCTGCTCTTCTCTGCCAAAACTGTTCAATACTCCAGAATCATCCTGGAATGCGAAGATAACCCCAGAATTCTTTTCTCCACTACCAAATGTCTCCTTAAACCCCTCTCTCGTGCCTCCTCCACCCTCACCTCCAACAACCAGTGCGAGGAGCTCATGGATTCATTTGTCACTAAGATTGAGACCATCCGTTTAGCTGCCTCTGCCACATCCCTCTCCACCTTGCCCACATAGCCAAGCTTCCCCCAACGATCCCCATGGCCCTAGCTCTGAACCGGCATCTTTTTCTAGTTTCTCTCCTATCTCCCCTAATGCGCTCTCCAAGCTCATCGTGTCCACGAGACCCACCTCCTGCTCTCTTAACCCTATTCCCATTAAACTTCTGACCACCCTATTTGGCCACTGTCTTAGGCAGAACCACACTGTTCATAATCTCACCGTCCCATTTGCTCCTGAGCTTGACCCCATATTCTCTCCATCCGCCTACTTCCACTTCTGCAACATTGCCCGTCTCTCCACTGCATCAGCCCATCTTCTGCTGAAACCCTCATGCATGCTTTTGTTACCTCCAGACTTAACTATTCCAATGCTCTCTGCTGGCCAACCTCCCTTCTTCTAACCTCCATAAACTTGAGCTCATCTAAAATTCTGCTGCCCTTACCATAACCTGCACCAAGTTCTACTCACCCATCACCCCTGTGCTCACTGACCTTCATTGGCTCATGGCCCACTAATGCCTCAAATTAAAATTCCCATCCTTGTATTCAAATCCTCCATGGTCTCACCACTTCCTATCTGGGTAACCTCCTCCAGCCCTACAACCCTTCAAGAACTCTGTGTTCCTCTAACTCTGGCCTTTTAAGCATCCCCCACTCCGTTTACCCCATCATTGATGGCCGTGCCTTCATCCGTCTAGGCCCTAATCTCTGGAATTCCCTCCCTAAACTTCTCCGCCTCTCTCTCCTCCTTTGAGACCCTCCTTAAAACTTACCTCTTTGACCAAGCCTTTAGTCACCTGTCCTAATATCTCCTTCTTCAGCTTGGTGTCAATTTTTGTCCGATTACGCTCCTGTGAAGTGCTTTGGGACGTTTTCCTACATTAAAGGTGCTATACAAATGCAAGTTGTTGTTGATCAGGTCATGTTGAGCTAGCCATATGTGAACATTTTGATAAAAATTTATAACAGTTAACGTATGTAAGATAGTGATTTTGTAATGGGAATTCGGATTCAACCCGAGAAGATTGTGCTCAAGAATTATAACTCGAAAGACATCGTTTCCCCAGCCAAGTTCGCTTAGTTGTAAGTACTTACTTTATTTGAGGTATTAATGCTTTGAATAAATGAACTTTGCTTGTGACCTTATTGTCTTACTGTCATTGATTGAACTCACATAAATAAAGCTAGCTAATTAACATTATGAGTGGCATAGTTGAGTTGATCTCCTTCCTTCTCTAGTTCGTAGGCAGTAGCTTCTGGAGCTTCGAGTCAATGAGTCTTTCCGATGGTGGGGTTGTGTGTTCCAATTGGATCCTTCATTCTAGCTGAGCCCACCTTACGCATGAGTGACGGTATCTGCTACCTGGCTTTTCTCTCACCTTTCTTGATCTCAAACACTTTTACAGTTAAGTGACACTATTATCTCTGCCTGTACCTGCTGGGTATAGACGTTCAATTTGACTTCTAGAATCTCTTAAACTCTGACCTGAATGTACTTTTTTACATCTGTTAGGTAAAAGTTACTTACAGAAGAAGAGAATCTTCTTCAAGCTAACAAAGAGAAAATATATCTAGCAATTAAAAAGAGACTGTACATTTTTTACATCCTCTAACACTGACTGGAGGTGTGCCAAACTCTTGTTTTTATACGTCAATTTCAAACACCATCTTCTTGCAGTCAATTGACCAATCTGAGTGACACGTGTTAGAAGGATTCACCCCTTTTGGTGTTAATCACTTCTAATAAACGTACGGGGGGAAAAATTCGATAAGGGTCCATTATGGGCCATGTGCCTGACGGACCCCGCGCAGGCAGACAAAAGTTTGGACCCATCAGAGCACTTACTTGCAATCAGCCTTCCTTTCCAGGCCTTGCACGTGGAATCAATGCAATTCACACTTTCCACCACCAGAGGGAGCACAATCTCTTAAAGGGAGGATGTTTCTTAGAAATCTCTTAAAGGTAGCTGGTACCTGTTATTTGCTGAAAATAACAGTCTACTGCCTGCATGGAGTCTGAACAGAGATCAGACATTGCACATGTAAAACACAGATGCCGACCCCATCCCTATGTTTACACACTGATGAGTTATGTTAAAACATTGAATAAAGGTCGCGCACTACTAAATCCCACATCCTCCAATCTGCATACCAGACCTCACTAATCTGCTGATCTGAGTTGGTACCAGGCCTGCGAGAGTGCATGCACCAAGGTTCTTTGCTGATACACTAGAGACCTTGGTGCAAGAGGTGGACAGAAGGAGGGACAT